>NC_041391.1:685221477-685289437 GCF_002162155.2 Triticum dicoccoides
AAAAATTAAGCTTTAAGCACTATTTATTTGTCAAGATGACCCCATTGTGTATAGAGTTGATACCATAGATACATGAAGTACAAATAAAAACAATAAAACATGGTTCCTCAACCTCTCAAAATTGGATTAATTTAGTCCCTCATGTGGCTTTGGGTGGTTTTCATATGACGTGGACACTGTTTTAACCAAAACTTCCCACGTTACCCGGGTTTGACCGCCAAGTCATCAAGATCCAACACCAAGCAGGAACATCACCGGCAGTCGGAGACCACCACAGGCAAGATCCGACAGGGGGCACCGTGATGTGGACACGGTTTTAACCAAAACATCACACGTTACCTGGTTTGACCACCAAGCCATCAAGATCCAACACCAAGCAGGAACATCACCAGCAGCCAGAGACCACCACGGGCAAGATCCGACAGGGGGCGCCCTTGAAAGTCGAAGATGGATCCTTCATACCAAAAAAAGGGCAACACCAGGGGGGAGGGGGCACCACCGCCACCTTGCCGCCGAGGAGGACGGCTAACACCGACGGGTGTCGCGTGCTAAAGCACAAGCCGGTCCACCAGCCATGGCCGCCGCCTCGAGGGAGGCCCAGGCTGCTAGATCCTTGCTGCCACCTTCCTCCGCTGTCGCGTGGCGGCTCCTCTAGTGGTGACGAGGAGAAGAGGAAGGGGAGAAGAGGCTGCCGCCAACGGCTAGGGTTGGCCGCCTGTGTTGGGGTTTCACGTTCGCGTTGTGTGTTCATAGGAGCAAGGCAACAAAAACCAGTGCTGATGCCGGACACAACAAAACTTAGTCCCTCAACCTTTGAAATCGGATTACTTTAGTCTCTCCTACGGCTTCGGGCGGTTCTCATCTGACGTGGACACGGTTTTGACCGAAACTTGGCATGTCACCCGAGTTTAACCGCCACGTTACAGCATATGTCATTTTTTTAAGAAACACGGTCCACATCACTTAAGTGTCCCCAACTCCTCCCTAAGCCTGCTGAGGTCAGATTAGAACCGCGACAACGTCGTCCATGATGGTCACGCGGCGGAGGTGGAGCGCTCGAGCGGCCGGAGGAGCTCGGCGACCCAGGGCGCAGCGTTGCCAGACGAGTGACTTGGCCTCGGTGCTGCGCGGGCCGTCGAGCTACAACATGCGCCCCGGCCCGGCGCGCCGTCGCTGACCTGCTCTGCTGGACAGGATGCCCGGGCAGGAGGAGGAGGAGCTCAAGGCGGAGAGCTCGGACGAGCCCTCCGCAATCCATTGATGCCCGTTGGCCACGTATCGGATCGAATGCAGCGGCTTGCAAAGTGCAGTCCAGGGCCGTGCATGCTGTGTCGATGGCGTCGCGCTCAAACCGACTCCCAGCTCGCGCCATGGCCGCGCGGAGCACGCGCGCCGGAGCACCCGCCGCTGCTCTCTTGATCTGCCAGCGCGCGTCTGTGTTGTGCCTGCGCATCTGTGCTGTGCTCGTGTCTGCGTGCGTGCACCATCGGCAATCCTCGCCGTGCCGCAGCTCCCCGGCCGCCTGCGCCGTGTGCGTGCGCCGCCGCAAGCTCCACGTCTACCTCCTTCTCCTGTTGCTTGGCGCGCGCCAACTGCTCGACGAAATGCCCGGCCGAGTTAAAATTTGGGAAGGAAGAAGAAGATTGCCACCTGGGCAACGACGGGTCAAAAGCATGCCAAGTCAGCATCAAAAGCATGCCAAGTCAGCACCAAAACTACTTTTTGAAGAAAATTGCCACCTGCGCTTCCTCGCGCGCTTGCCGCTGGATGGAGCAGGGGAGGGCGAGCCGTCGTCGCCGGGGCTGTGCCACCGCCCTTGCTGCCGGCCTTGGTTGATGGTTCGGCGGCTCGAAGCATGTTTTTTGTCCCCAACCTCTTCCTTGGTGCGGGGCGGCGATAGGTTGGTCAATTCCGGGCGGCGGTGGCGGAAGGATCTTGCGGTTCCATTCCGGCTGAAATCATGCGCATCGGTGGTGGCGGGGGCGCCGGGAAGTGGTGACAGATAGGTCGAGTAGCTGCCTTTTGAGGCAGACTTACAATTTTTACTCCTTTAACGGTTTAAGAGATCAACTAGGTGTGGTTAACTTGTCAAAATGAGGAATTGAAAGTTTTTGAAGGGATTGGTTAGAGATGCTCTAACAAGAGTTAGATACGTCGGGCCAAAAACGAGAACCTACTTGAAATTAGTAGGCATCATGCAATCTTATCTACTCCCTCCGTTCCTAAATATAAGTCTTATATTTTGGAACGGAGGGGGTATAAGTTGGGTTGGAGAAAGAAAAAATCTTGGGGTGATGTTGGACGTTTGGAGAAAGAAAAACTTGGGATGACGATTGAATCTCATCAGTTGGTTGGAAGAAAGCAGCCGATGAGGTGGACACAAACCTCATCAACAAACAAAGGAGGCTAAAGTGTAACAACAAATAATATTCAAACATAAAAAGAATGGATATACATCTTTCTAGCATCATTAAACGGTTACACAGAGTAAGCTAACCAAGGAGGCAATTGAAACTACACAAGCAGTCATTTTACGATACTTCGAAAAATTACAAACGAAGAAATATCCTATCGTTTTCATCATCACACAAGTCTGCATGAATTTCTGCCTACTGTTTCCGTCATGGTGTGAGGTCTGCAGGTAAGTGGCACAATGTTGCTCCAAGAATAGAATAGCCCTGGATCAAAACTGTAAACCCACCAGGAAGAACCTCATGTCGTTTCTCGCGCGCGCCCTATTACTCTTCTTTCTTCCCTTTCTTCGGCGCAGGCTTTTGGTACATCGCTATCTGACCCAGGATCGTACCGTTTGTCACGATGCCGATTACAGAGCCCATAAGTACTTTCCACGAGTCAAGGAGGGTCCAGAGAAGAGTACAGCAAAGGGAAAACAAATACTGCATCATATAGACACATCCCAATCATATATAGTATATGTATGTGTCACTGAAACTAGTACCATATTCTTTCGATAATCCACGATATCTGTGCATCTTCCAAATCAACTTAAACTAACAGGACTTTGAATGAACAGATCAGCAACCTAACTCAATAGAGCTGGACTGGTTATGCACAAGTAGAAATACAGGATATTGCTAATAATGTACACAATACAGCAGTTTAGCTTGTCACAAGAAGCAAATCAGAAACAGCTACATACAAACAGTCAGAGGTTTAGTAATGAACTATAATCAGAATCAAAGGATACCACTTAACGGAGTCTTCTCCTGGATGCTGGTAAAAACTCTTACTGCAACAGAAAGGGGCATTAAGAATTAGCAAGCGTTCAACACTCCATACAAGGGGAAAGTTTCACATACGAGTAAAACTTGATGAACAAAACCAATATTTACCTAAACTAAAGGTTAAAAGTACTTTGCCAAATAAGAATATGAACTGATTCAAGTCATCAACCATATTCTTTGGATTATAATGTATTAAAAAATTAACGGTGCTAATACTGTTTAGTTTTTAGACAGTAACATCAGACTGAAAAGGAAATGGAAGTCAATAAAATGAAGTCTTGAAAAATTATTGCCAACTATTCCAACTTACCAAGGGAACCAGCGAAGTTCATGAAAGAAGTCAGGAAGCTCAGCTCGCCAGTGCTCTTATTCTGCATAACACCAACAACCAGTCTATATTCAAACTCATGTCTTAAGATAAAAAAAAAGGTTCTGCAACAGTGCTACTAAAAGAATGTTACAATAAAGTGTTAGTTAGCTACAAACGGTGATCCCTTTATCCATTGATAAAAAGAACTTGCTACAAAAAGTTGAACAATCATATAGCTAGTTGTAGCAAGATGTAACAGAAAATAAAGGCCGTACTGTGAAATTTTTCCAGATCTGCGGTACTCTAGCACAAAAGAAGATGGCATGCTGTGAAGCCTGCGAAACGCACAAGTCCCAGAATCAGATGACGAGATCATACAGAACTTTTCAAGTGTACACAAAATAAAATACCACTTTCTACTTACATAAAGGATTTCAAAAAGACCCGGATCAATTTTTCCAACCAAAACAGTCGGAGCTAGTCCACAATATCTAAACAACCATTGCTTAGGGAAAGCAGGTAAAATAAATACGAAATCAGCACAGTGTTACTGAAACTGAGTGATTTGTCAAAATTTCCCATTTGTATTTCCATACTGTTGCTGATGGTACCTAAGAAAAACTATAATAGATTCCTGGACAACAAGGATACATCAAAGCTTTCATCCATGTTTTGGTTCCCATTGGTGGCGAGTAATAGTAAATGATTCCAATCAAGATAATTGCTGCAACCAAAACAGATGTAGGTTAAAAAGATTGGCGAATAGTTTCTATGCAGCTTTACAAATAGAAAAGAGAGTAGTGCTACTTCACCCACTGTCCATTTATGACATTAGGTCAAAGACAAACCTTGAATCAGCAGAAAAGCTAGCTCTCCATAAGCTGAAAAGGGCAGTCCTTTATGAATACAATATGCCAGAGCAATTGTGTAGCCAATGAGCTCAAGCTCAAAGGAGGCTACACTAAGTCCTCTAACACTTCCATGCTTCAAAATCTTTAGTATCTGCAATAAAAATAGTTCAGCCAAAGAACATCGAAAGAGAAGGCTGTCTACACTACAACAAAGCAAATTTACATGAATGATCAATAGAAAAAAAACACCTTGTGATTGAAATCTTATTGCGCTTATACATACAATTTCCTGAAACAGCCAGGTGCTGATTCATTCAGTATGAACACATGGATGTGATTCTACAATATTTGTTTCCAACATGTGATCTTAAATCACCTCTCTTATGAAGACCTCAACTCATGTTATTGTGTTCATCTTCGCGACAGGTTGAAGATGGACTAACGAATCATTATATGAGCCTCATAATTCCACAGGCTTTTATATACAGTATGTAATCCTCATTTTAAGATTGACTAACTTTAAACTTATGCAAATATAGCTGAGCATGTCGCACCAACTACATCAGCAGTTCAGCACCATAAACAAACGCTATATGAACATCTCGATCACTACACATCTTGACATGATACTCATAAAATAAAACATTGCTAGATTACTATACTGTGTGATTATCTGCAACACTTGGTTGATTAAATAAGCATACAAAAATCTGTCAGGCAGGTTACTAGCAGTCTACAATCATCCATCTGAAGCGCAACAAAGCCTGCAACCCTTTCTGATATTGTAAGAATCCATTTTTATTTATGTACATCAAACTCTCACACTGAACTTCTGCAATACTCATAAATTAAAAATGCATTTTGTCGAGCCCCCCTCAAGGCAAGGTTTGGTGGCCGATCTTTGGCATTGCAAGGGCAGATGACACAAGGTCAATAAAGGAACGAGAATCATGTTAAACCATAACAAAATGACAAACAACACCTCAGACATGCCTTCATCTATTAATTCATTTCCAAAATTAGGCACGCCAACACAACCTAAAAGAGCAAGCTTCCTGCTATGGGAAGATGTGAAGAAGTAAACGCCTCCATGACTCAAACTAGTTTATAGTTTATGACACTAGATACAGGCACCTGAGGGAGCTTGGTGACGATAGATCCAGCAATGATGAAGTACCCAAGGACTGTTGACAAGAACGGTAGAAGGGAGTCCCTGGAAGAGATGGTAGCATCCAGCGAGGCTGACCAGATGTACCCTATGTCCATGCCGAAGATTTTCGGCGGTGTTCCAGTGGCTAATATCCTTCCAGTGCTCATCTCCAGGGGCTCCAAACTTTGGAAACCTGGCAGCAATCGGGTTCCTGTTGAAGGCTTCCTCATGCAGCAAGCAATCAAGGATGAAGGTTCCCTTGAAAGTTTTAGGGTGAGAGCTGTGGGGGCTGTAGAGCATGTTTTTCTGTCAACTGGCCAGGATTGGAATGCACCATTGGTGGTGACAGAACAGAGCATGTGGCACACAGGAATCATGCTCGCTAATCAATTTCTAGATTCAAGCAAGCGGCTGTGAAGTGAGACCTGCAAATGCCTCAGAGGGTGGAGGATTATATCTCTCATGGCTAGAGAAAATTTGCAGCATCCACAACCTACACACTAACAAACACAAGGATCACACGACCATGGAGCAAACAAACAAAGAATTCCGCTGGTGGCTTCTCGCTTTGTTGGTTTTATGCACAATCTAGCACAGGGACCTTGCCATGCCGTGCCAAGGATTCAACCAGGCCAGGCCACCAAACAAACACCCTTTATTTATGCGCAATTTCGCACGCCATGCTCACGTAAAGAACCTGGCATCCTCTCACACCCACCCGCCTTCACACGAAACAAAACAGCCACACGGGCTTCTTTGGATTCATATGGCACAATAATCTACTACGGGTGGCCAATGATGTAATCTTGAGAAATCACCAAGAAAGTTCAGGCAATGGAAGGCAAGAGGGAACCGAACCGGACCGAACCTGCGGGAGCTTGACGGTGGTGGAGGCGGCCACGATGCAGTAGCCGAGGAGCTTGGAGACGAGCGGGAGCAGGCACTCTTTCTCCGGGATCTTGGCGTCCGACAGCGCCGAGAGGACGCAGCCGAAGTTCATGCCCAGGATCTCCAGCTCCGTCATCTCCAGATTCGCCAATCTCCACATCCAATCTGCAGCTAGTAATCATCCATTACAAAGATCAGAAGAAAAGAATTGAATGGGCAGAGGATGCTTCCGTCAGGAGGGAGGAGAGGGGTGAGGGTCGCAGACCTGCTCCGGATGGGCTCCCGGCTGAAGAGGACGTCCGGCTGAAGGTGCGGAGAGGAGAGGATGGCTGCAGCGGGCCAAGGGGAGGGCAGCGCGCCGACGGAGGGGCGGCGAGGCACCAGTGACGCTAGCTCTGGCGGCGGTGGAGGCTCTTCCCCTTGGTCTTCTCCGGCGACGGCTCTTCTTCCCCCCTTCGGTTGCTGCTCCGTGTGCCGTGGCCGCGCAGAGTTGGCGTGCAGAGGAGATGAACGGCGATGGGTGCGTGGCGGCCCGAGGATGGGTGCGTGGTGGGCTGGGGCGCTGGGCTGCGCCCAGGGCCAGATATTAGATCCCGTCGGATGGGTCTGCCATGAGGTGGAATTTTTTTTAGAACACACGCGTTTGCGAGAGCAACTAGTTGACGAGCGCTCCTTCAAAAGCCTCACAACGATCAGTGCCACTTGATGCGCTCTCAGTCACCGCCATGTGTCGCGCTCTGGACGCTCCCTCCAGATTTTATTTTTTTATTTGTTTTCCATGTATTTTTGGCTTTTTAAACGGGTTTTTTACTTTTTATTTTTCACTGGTCTTCCTTACCTTTTGTGCAAAAGAAAATTTGCGTGAAAAATAGGATTTTTTTTGCTTCCGCGAGTGGCACGATTTTGCTTTTGCGAGAAGCACCTGCTACTTCTTAAGCTTGTGTTGGTTTTTTCCCTTAAAGAGTAAAAAATGACACGGCAAAGTAGAGATAAGTATTTCCCTCAGTTTGAGAACCAAGGTATCAATCCAATAGAAGAAAAACGCACAAACTATCAATACCTGCACAAACAATCAAACAATTTGCACCCAACGCGATAAATGGGTTGTCAATCCCTTCACGATTACTTGCAAAAGTAAGATCTGATAGAGATAGATAAACAAAAGACAAAATATTTTTGAGTTTTTTGGTTTATAGATCTGAAAATAAAAGATGCAAAATAGTAGATCAAAAACTAATATGATGGAAAATAGAAGATCAGAAACTAATATGATGGAAAATAGACCCGGGGGCCATAGGTTTCACTAGTGGCTTCTCTCATGAAGGCAAATAATACGGTGGGTGAATAAATTACTGTCGAGCAATCGATAGAAAAGCGCAAAGTTATGATGATATCTAAGGCAATGATTTGCAATGTAGACATCATGTCCGTGTCAAGTAGACCGAAACGATTCTGCATCTACTACTATTACGCCACAAATCGACCGACTCCTGCCTGCATCTAGAGTATTAAGTTCATAAAGAACGGAGTAACGCATTAAGTAAGATGACATGATGTAGAGGAATTAACTCAAGCAATATGATAAAACCTCATCTTTTTATCCTTTTATGGCAATAATGCTATACTTGCCTCGCTACCTCTACTTTGTCACTGGGTGAGGACACCACAAGATTGAACCCAAAGCTAAGCACCTCTCCCATTACAAGAAAAACCAATCTAGTTGGCCAAACCAAACCGATAATTCGAAGAGAAATACAAAGATATCAAATCATGCATATAAGAATTCAGAGGAGATTCAAATAATATTCATAGATAAGCTGATCATAAATCCACAATTCATAGGATCTCGACGAACACACTGCAAAAGAAGATTACATCGGATAGATCTCCGAGAACATCAAGGAAAACATAGTATTGAGGATCAAAGAGATAGAAGAAGTCATCTAGCTACTAGCTATGGACCTGTAGGTCTGTGGTGGACTACCCACACTTCATCGGAAGGGAAATAGAGTTCATGTAGATACCCTCCGTGATCGAATCCCCCTCCGACAGGGTGCCGAAAAAGGTCCCTAGATGGGATCTCACGGGAACAAAAGATTGCGGCAGTGGAAAAGCGTTTCCTTGGATGCTTCTGGTGGTTTGGGAATATTCTCAAATATATAGGAGGAAGATCTAGGTCAGGGGGTCACCGAGGGGCCCACGATAGGGGGCGCTTCCTACCCCCCTGGGCGCGCCCTCCACTCTTGTCGCCACCTCGTGTCTCTTCTGACTTGCACTCCAAGTCTCCCGGGTGTCTTCTGGTCCAAGAAAAATCATCCTGAAGTTTTATTCCATTTGGACTCCGTTTAGTATTCTTTTTCTGCGAAGCTCAAAAACAAGGAAAAACAGAAACTGGCACTGGGCTCTAGGTTAATAGGTTAGTCCCAAAAATAATATAAAATAGCATATTTAATGTATATAAAACATTCAAAACAAATAATATAATAGCATGGAACAATAAAAAATTATAGATACGTTGGAGACGTATCAACAACCATGCCTCTTGAAAACAAAACAAAAATCAGATCAAAAGCACGTTTCTGTGAATTATGAAAATTATTTTGCTGGGTGCAAAAGTTGCTATTTTTCAGCAAGATCAAACCATCACCGTAAGCTCTCCCTAAGGTCCTACCTGGCACAGACACTAACTAAAACACAAAAACACATCTAATGTGACGCCCGGGTAATCAAGCTATAGTAACCCTCTGGTAATGATGCCATGTCACCTTGATTACTGTTGATAATATCGCGTTAGTTCAGAACCGATCCAAATTCAAATTTGAATTAAAGTCAAAACAATTAAAGTTTTCAAAAGTCAAAACTAAATTGTTCCTAATGTGTAAAATAATCCATAATAAATGTTGGTGAGGAAATCATCTTTTAATAAAATACTTAAATGCACTAAATAAACTAAAACAACGATAAAACAATTATCTAAAATGCTTTTAAAGTAATAAGCAAATGCAAAATACTTTATTTAAAGTGCCAAAATATTTGGGGTTGTGACCTATTTAATAACACCAAATTAGTTGTCGCTTTTAAATTTTATAAAACTAAAATAAAAGAAAACAGAAAAGAAATAGAATTATAAAAAACAGAACAAACAAAAAAAGGAAAAGAACCCCCCCCTCCCCCCACTGGGCCTCGGCCCAGCTGGCCACTGGGCAAGCCAGGTCGGCCCAGCCGGCGCCCCCATTATCCCCGCCACTCCCCCATGACCTAGATCGGTCCACCCACTCCCCTCCCACGCCTCGCTCCTCCTATCTCTCCCCCGCCTAGATCAAGATCGGGGCAACCGTGCCCCGACCCCGCGACGTCGTCGCCCAGAACCCCCTCACCGGACCACCCTGCTGAAGCCACCCGACCATCCTCCGTCATCGGCGCCGCCTCCCCGTCTCCATCGCTTGTTCCCCTCTCTTCCCATGATCCAGATCGGGATCGACCTGATCCCGCCACCCGGCGCCGCCCTGCCGTTCGCCGAACCTCCCTGTCGGACTGCCTCTTCATCGTCGCGCTTCCCTGACCTCCTTCCCGTCCCCTACTGCCCCGTGCCCTACACCGGACGGTGAGGCTCCGGCCGCTCCTCCTCTTCGCTCTGTCCCGCACGTCACCTAGATCCATTGGCCTCACCGGCCGCCAACGCCAGCTCGCGGTCGCCGCTGCCCCGCACCATCCCGCTGCCTCCCTGCTACACCCTGGCCACCTTCCGCGCCCGGACGTGTTCCCGCACCGCGATCGCCGCGTTCGGCTCGTGCGCCGCGCACCCCCTAGAGCATCCATGCCACGCGCCCCGCCACGCCTCTTCTCTCCCCCGCGCTCTCTGCTGCGAGCTGCGGCTGCTGCCGCCGGCAGATCGTCCCGGTGGCGCTCTGCTCCCGCTTCAACCGCCGACCGTTGGTGCCGCCGGTCGCGCACACCCCGTGGCCTCTGCCGCCGCGCCCGGTGGCCTTGCCCCGCTGCGCCCAATCGGGCGCTCAAACAGCGCCCGTAGCCCGTCGCCCCGCGCGCCCGTTAGCCTCCCAATAGCCACTGTCTATGGGGGCCCACGCCCCTGAAAAAGAAGTAAAAAAAGAGTAAAAATTAATTAATTAATTAATTAGCTTGATTAACTCTGATTAACTAACCTAATCACTTAGTTAAGCTAATTAACACTGATTAGTTAACTCCGTTAATGACAAATGGGACCCAGTGGTCAGTTTGACTAGTCAACAGTCAAAGTTGACCGCTGACGTCATAAAACGATTTTCGAATTAAATTAATTCTGTTAATTCTAAAAATGATTTAAAACTTTGAAAATTAATATAAAATAAATCGTAGCTCGGATGGAAAAACTTTGTACATGAAACTTGCTAAGAACGACGAGACGAAACCGGAAACACAGCCCGTTCATCCGCCACGCGTCCCTAGTATAGTGAACTTACAACATTTCACCTCCAGTTCATCTATCCGAAAACGTGAAACACCGGGGATACTTTCCCGGATGTTTTCCCCCTTCCGCCGGTATCACCTACTACCGCATTAGGGCACACCTAACACCGCTCATTGTCATGTCATGCATCGTCATGCTTATGTTTGCATTGTATTTACTATTTCTTCCCCCTCTTCTCTCCGGTAGACTACGAGACCGACGCTACAGCTGCCCATTTCGACTACGGAGTTGACGACCCCTCCTTGCCAGAGCAACCATGCAAGCCCCCCCCCCTTGATCACCAGATATCGCCTATTCTTCCCTCTACTGCTTGCATTAGAGTAGTGTAGCATGTTACTGTTTCGATTAATCCTATTTTGTTGCATAGCCTGTCATTGTTGCTACATCTGTTGATACCTTACCTGCAATCCTAAATGCTTAGTATAGGATGCTAGTTTACCATTAGTGGCCCTACATTCTTGTCAGTCTGCCATGCTATACTATTGGGCCATGATCACTCAGGAGGTGATCACTGGTATATACTATACATACATATACTATACAGATGGTGCCTAAAGTCGGGTCAGCTCGTTGAGTACCCGCAAGTGATTCCGATGTGGGAGCTGGAAGGACAGGTGGCTCCATCCCGGTAGAGGTGGGCCTGGGTTCCCAACGGCCCCCAACTGTTACTTTGTGGCAGAGCAACTTTGCAGGTTGAGACCACCTAGGCGAGAGGTGGGCCTGGCCCTGGTCGGCGTTCGCGGTTACTTCATAATAACATGCTTAACGAGATCTTGGTATTTGATCTGAGTCTGGCCACTGGCCTATACGCACTAACCAACTACGCGGGAACAGTTATGGGCACTCGACGTCGTGGTATCAGCCGAAGCCTTCTTGACATCAGCGACTGAGCGGCGCGCGCCAGATTGGACTGTAAGCCTGCTCTTGTATTAAGGGGGCTAGGTCCGCTTCCGGCCTCCCTCGCAACATGCAGGTGTGCAATGGGCGATGGTCCCAGACCCCTGCGCGCATAGGATTTAGACCGGCGTGCTGGCCTCTCTGTTGTGCCTAGGTGGGGCTGCGACGTGTTGATCCTTCGAGGCCGGGCATGACCCAGGAAAGTGTGTCCGGCCAAATGGGATCGAGCGTGTTGGGTTATGTGGTGCACCCCTGCAGGGAAGTTGATCTATTCGAATAGCCGTGTCCCTCGATAAAAGGACGAGCTGAAGTTGTACCTTAACCTTATGAGAACTAGAACTGGATACTTAATAAAAACACACCCAAACAAGTTCCAGAGACAACCCGGTGATCGCTTTCCCATAGGGCGACAAGGGGAGGATCGCCGGGTAGGATTATGCTATGCGCTGCTACTTGGAGGACTTCAATCTACTCTCTTCTACATGCTGCAAGACGAAGGCTGCCAGAAGCGTAGTCTTCAATAGGACTAGCTATCCCCCTCTTATTCTGGCATTCTGTAGTTCAGTCCATCGATATTGCCTCTTTACACATATACCCATGCATATGTAGTGTAGATTGGATGAGTACTCACGGTTGCTTTTCTCCCTCTTTTCCCCCTTTCCATTCTACCTGGTTGTCGCAACCAGATGCTGGAGCCCAGGAGCTTGACGCCACCTTCGACGACGACTCCTACTGCACCGAAGGTGCCTACTACTACGTGCAGGCCGCTGACGACGACCAGGAGTAGTTTAGGAGGATCCCAGGCAGGAGGCCTGCGCCTCTTTCGATCTGTATCCCACATTGTGCTAGCCTTCTTAAGGCAAACTTGCTTAATTTATGTCTGTACTCAGATATTGTTGCTTCCTCTGACTCGTCTATGATCCGGCACTTGTATTCGAGCCCTCGAGGCCCCTGGCTTGTAATACGATGCTTGTATGACTTATTTTACTTTTAGAGTTGTGTTGTGATATCTTCCCGTGAGTCCCTGATCTTGATCGTACACATTTGCATGCATGATTAGTGTATGATTGAATCGGGGTCGTTACAAGTTGGTATCAGAGCCGACTTCCTGTAGGAATCCCCTATCCAACTCCTTGGCCGAAGTTGAGTCTAGTCAATTCTAAACTTTCACTAACATGGCTGTGTGGCTTAGGGGCCCACGTCGCCATTGGGTGGTATTAGGATCTTTTATTCCTCGTCTATACTCTAGGACTCTGATCTCTCTTCTACTCGGGTTAAACGAATTTACTAACTCTAACTCTAGGTTCTCGTAACTATTTCTCCCAGAGGGCCCTCATTTCAGAAGATCACCTGCTTCGTCGGAAGATTCTGAGGATATCCCTCGATATTTTCCCGAGACCCTTGTGCACATCGCCTTTGCAATTCGCTATCACCAATATATCCCTATGGATATCTGCATGCACTTGTCATTCTCTTGATCATTCCTCGTTGCTCTTGTTGTTACAAGATGCCTCAAGATATCCCCCGATTGTCCCGAGAATCCTTTGAGTTTACTGTCTTGCAGTTTTATTTTGCATAAAAACCCTTATGGTTTTTTCCTCACATTTATCGAGGATTCGTTCTTCTCAATTGTTCATGTGTCTCACATAATTCTCTGGAATACTTTTTGATCTTTCGAAAATCCTCGGCAGCCTGTTATTCTTGAAATTCTTGCCTACTTGCATTATGGTTAATTCCATATGACTAGTAGTCATTGATAACATCCCTTGTCTTAGACATTTTGAGCCTATTGATTCAATATGTGCCTACGCACGCAGTCATCAGGTTATCCTTTTTAAAGTTATCTTTCTGACTCAGACGTCATTCCTGACATGAGTTGGTTCTCGGCAATTCAAACCTTTATTGATTGTCCAACTAAGTGTTTTCAACTTATCCATCCTTGATCAGAGCATCTGCTTCTGATTCTTCGTTTTGGAAACCATAATTTCTTTCTATTTAAGCATCAGACTAATCAGGTGATTCTTGAATCCGATGCCTCTGCATTCTTTCTTCCTCTAAGTGAGTACCGATACTCACATTAGCTCCGTTGTGGATTGCCCGATCCATTGTTGGATTTTTGTCTAATAGTGTCCTTCATATTCAATCACCTTGTGAGTTCTTCCCCCGATACATAATGCCTTTGGTAAATTGTATCCTCTGCTTGGCCAACCATGCTCTGCTTTCAAGCTTGTGTATTTACTTTTGAAACTTGTGGTATATGTTACTAAGATGCCCGATGGGTTGAACCTATGCCTTCCCCTAATCCGTGAGAACCCGAAAGTTTTCACAATTCATACTCTTTCGGTGTTCTCCAAATAAAATTCCAACACTATAGTTATATCAAAGCGAGAGGTGAATGAAATGATATGCATTAAAGAAGTGGGAGTCAACCTTGAACTTTGTGTTCATGCCCATGAAAATGATGTAGACCATCTCGGAAGCTTCTTGCACATGATTATCCAGCTGTATGATTCTTTCGGTATTCTTGAAATTGATTCCTTACAGTTATGGTTCCGACCATGCTGTCCTGATCTGATATATCTGATGGGAATTCATTCCAGTGCCTCGTCTATTTTTGGCAAGGTTGAATTATCTACTGTCACAGGTCAATGACCTAGTTCTACTTCTATCATGTTCTACCTTCGAGTATTACCCCCTGGTATCTCGAAGATGTCTTGCCATTGCACCACATCTTACTAACTTTGTTGCAGTAAATGTCTTTCCTTGTCGTAATCACTCTACGGGTTCTGGGTTGTTGTCAACCGAGGACACCGACTAGTGAAATTATTCCGCGCTACAAATCAAATACCCCTAGTATTTTTACTGGGAAATTCCGAACCCAATCTGGTCATTCCTAGACTATCGGTTGCATCCTAGTCTTGCTATGTTTAACTGTGCTACCTCGTCTTCTCTGGTGCACGAATTCTTCAGTGTGTGAGCATGACTTACGTCAAGCTTTCAACATCTTGTTGCTTGTCTTAAAAGACAACTTTGGTTCCGAGCTTGCATCTTATATATTGATCCTATAACTTGCCACTTCGTCATTTCCTTGCTTGTTGCCGTTGTTGTTTGATTGCATCCTCTTGAAACCTCCTGGCAAATGTGTCGGACCACCTTCAACACTTTGACTTCTTCCGAGATGTCAACTATGTTCATGATGAGAAATACCCTCCTTGCCTCGATGATTTTTATTATCATCGACAACACGCTTGACTTCCTTTCATTGCAAACTTGTCCACATTATGAATGCAACTTGCTCTCCAGCTAGTGTTGTGTTCTGCCTTGAAGTATTACTGTCTTTTATGCCGAGAATGTTGTGGGGATTGCTCCACCTCTTAGAAATTCTTGGTATGATGATACTTCTCACCATCACCATTCTTTCTTGGTTCCCGTGTTGATTCCAACCGGGGTATCAACAAGTGAACGACGTTGTTTGGATTCAGTACTTCTAGTAACCCTACTGCTTTGAAGTTAATGATCAATAGTTCATTTTACCTATCGGTTATTAAATCACCATTCTAAACATTGATCATGCTACCTAAGCTCATGTTATGGGTGCACCTTTCAACCAATGTTTAAGTGTGTATGTTTTTCCTCGAGCATACATCATTATATCATTTGAATTGACAAGTGTCATCTTCTTGTTCACATTTAAGTGTGTATGGAATTGTTATTGGGCCCATCAGCCACCTCCTCACCCCATCATTGGTTTAATGATGAACTATTGTTTCAGGAACCCGCTCCCATAGTTCATTTCCCGAGAATCTTGCAATGTCATTTCGTCGATTTGTGTTGCCCCTTTTTCTTCTCGGACATCCTGAGTCTGAGGTATCATGACACCAGTCAGATCTGAACCTCGGTCAGATATGATGGTTGGGACAACTTTCCAGGACTTATGATGTTGGTCCTTTGATGACTCGGTAATATGATGTCATGCCTAGCACCCCCCTGGCTGGAGGACCTATCATTATAATTTCTTTTGCAAGGATAACCATTCTTCCTGGATGAAATTGTAAGACTTATTTTATAAGTTGCTCCTGATGGATCATTTGTGTATCCAAAGTCTGGCCCTTGATTGAAACACCATATCATTGCTACCTCGAAGCATGACTATGATACCCCGCTCATCAACAAGAACATTGGAGGCGCGGTGCTAAATGTTTCTTGGTCAGTTATCCAAACACCGTTGTATGGGTAACATCTTGATTAATCCTTGCCTCTTATCTGAATAGTTGGGTACTTACTCTCCTACCCTCTATGCCATGTTCTGCTTGTACGTGGGAAGTATATGCTCCTAATAATTGTGTGTAATCACAATTTTCCTTTCCATTGTTCTGTTTAATATGATAATCGCGTTTTCCTGTCCATTCTTTTGTTTAACCCTCCTGTAATCTGACTTAGCTGAGCAGAGATAATTCCCTGCTTAGGTAGGCACCTTGTTGTATCACTCTGTCTGTAAGACCCTGTCACTATTGTTGATGACATTCCGGTAACCACCGATGGACGAGAACTTTGCCTATTGGTCCGCCTCGTTCAACGAGCAGGAGAATGGTTCTCTTCGTCCCTCGCCCTTAGTACCAACGTTGTTGCCAACATAACTGACACGCTATCCTCCGACATGCCTTTCTACCGTAACCGTGCAAGATGTCAACGCCCTTCCCTCTTTT
Source organism: Triticum dicoccoides (assembly GCF_002162155.2). Lineage (NCBI taxonomy): Eukaryota > Viridiplantae > Streptophyta > Magnoliopsida > Poales > Poaceae > Triticum > Triticum dicoccoides. The sequence goes on from NC_041391.1 coordinate 685,237,993, forward strand.
AACCCACATGGTGGGCCCATAACCCACAGTTCCACAGGATCGAAACCTGACTCTCCTGTACACCCACGGTTACCAAAGTTATCCCTAGCGCGTGGCCTCGTATGTAATTCACGGGCCACCGTCCTAGTGATCTATTCTGGTAACAGACGCAATACTCAATCTCGTTGCTCTAGACCCCTTTTCACATGTTGTTTCAGACATCGAACGATTGCCTATCTGTTTGAAACTTCTCATGGTACCTTCTTACTTTGCTCTCGATATCTTCTTAAGTTTTGATTTGAGAGATACTTATGCTTCTTCTGATGTAGGGCGGAACCCTATGGGGACGATATTTCACGTTTGGAGTGGGTCCTACGAAGAAACACGAACAACGCGTGGAAGAACACAAGGGAAAACACGGGGAGAAACGATAGAAACACTCAACCGACAAGTAATCGATCACACAAGGGCTAGATCACCGAACACATAAGGTAGCACAAGATTCAAAATCAACAAAGGAAAGATACAAGAGTAACCGTTCTTCTCCGTGAGGAGGTCTTGATTGTCTTCTCCGGATGGAGGCCTTGAATCCGAATGGATCTTCTCCGAAGAGGCACGGTCCCTCATGTGGAGTAGATCCGGTACGGATGAGCAGAGATCTATCTCTAAATGAGCTATCACAATGCTAACCCCAAAACATAGGTGGGGATAGAGTATATATAGTCTAGGGGTGAAGAGGGGTACATGGGCCTCGGCCCTTACACTGTTCGCAGACAGGGAGGGCCGGATGTCCGGGCACCGGGCCGCGAGGGGTCGGATGTCCGGGCTGAAGGGCCGGATGTCCGGGCTGGTGCGGCTAGCTGTTCTGTTCTCTGGATGGGCGATGCCGGATGTCCGCTGCTTCGGGAGGCGCTGGATGTCCGGGGTGCTGGCTGGATGTCCGGGTTATCGGGGCAACCTTCTGTGCTCCCTGGACGCTGGTGCCAGATGTCCGGGATTTTGGCCGGATTTCCGGTGAGGGGGGGGCAGATGTCCGGGCTGGACGCCGGATGTCCGGTCCCTGTAGCTTCTTCTGCAGAGGCCTGGCCGTGTAGATCTCCAGGGGCCGGATGTCCGGGGTCCTGGCCAGATGTCCGGTGCCTGGAGGCTGCTCTTGCCTTCTTCCATTAGTTCTTTTCTTCTGTGGACTTGGGGTCTTGACCATCTTCATGTGCATCCTCGGGAGGGTCCTCTTGGTACCTAATCATGCACAACATTCCGGATTGAGGTAGTAGCCATGTCTCTAGAGGATAATATGATATATCACTAAGGAGAGAAGTCACCTCGGTCTCGAGAGCTCTAGCTCGTGCTCTAGTCATGGGTCCTCTTGGTGCTTGGTGAGACGATGGAAGGTCCATGGGGATGACCAAAGGATGCTCCGCATCATCTCCCCCCCTTGGGAAAGATCCGACCTCGGATCGAAATCCTCATCACCATGGTATGGGGAGAGATTGGAGACGTTGAAGATGTTGCTCATGTTGTACTTGTCGCGTGGGAGATCGATCTTGTAAGCGTTGTTGTTGTAGCGTGCTAGCACCTTGAAGGGTCCATCAGCTTGAGGGAGAAGCTTGTACTTGCGTTCGTTGGGGAAGCGGTCCTTGCGAAGGTGTAGCCACACGAGGTCTCCAATGTTGAATATCATGGGATGCTTGTTGACGTTGAGCTTGGTCGCGAGTCGTTGTACTTGGCGCTCGATGGTGTGCCTTGTATCTTCATGCATCTTCTTGATGTAGCTTGAACGGGCACTTGCGTTGAGGTTGGTGCGCTCTTGTAGAGGAAGAGGTAGAATGTCCAATGGGGACAATGGGTTGAAGCCGTAGATGACCTCGAAGGGGGACTTGCCGGTCGTCAAATGTTTTGCACGGTTGTAGGCGTACTCGGCGATGGGTAGACACTCCTCCCACTCCTTGATGTTCTTCTTGATCAACACATGAAGTAGAGTGGAGAGCGTACGGTTCGTCACGTCCGTTTGGCCGTCGGTTTGAGGATGGTACGCGGATGAGAATAGGAGCTTGATTCCGAGCTTGGCACATAGCGTCTTCCAAAAGTAACTCAAGAACTTGACATCGCGGTCGGAGATGATTGTCTTTGGTACTCCATGGAGGCACAAGATTTCCCTACAAAAGAGATTTGCAATGTGTGAAGCATCGTCTATCTTGTGGCATGGAAAGAAATGTGCCATCTTAGAAAATCGGTCCACAACAACAAAGACAGAATCCTTTCCATTTCGAGTTCTAGGCAAACCAAGTACAAAATCCATGCTAATGTCTTCCCAAGGTTGATAAGGAATAGGAAGAGGCATGTAAAGACCATGGGATTGAGCTTTAGACTTAGCTTTGTGACATGTAGAGGAACGGTTGGTGAAGCGTGAGACGTCGCGGAACATCTTGGGCCAAAAGTAATTTTTGGAGAGCGTGGCGAATGTCTTGTCGCGTCCAAAATGTCCCATGAGTCTGCCTCCATGAGCCTCTTACAAAAGGAGCAAACGAAGAGAAGACTCGGGAATGCATAGTTTGTTAGCTCTCATAAGATAACCATCCTTGATGTAGTATTGTTCCCAAGATGTATGCGTCAAACATTTAGCATAAGGAGTAGCAAAAGATGGGTCATTAGCATACAAGTCTTTTATGTGCTCAAAGCCAATAACATTCAACTCAAGTTTAGTGACAAGCATGCATATGCGTGAAAGTGCATCCGCAACTACATTTTCCTTACCCTTAATGTACTTGATCACGTAGGGTAAAGATTCAATAAACTCACTCCATTTTGCATGACGCTTGTTCAACTTAGTTTGACCTTTTAAGTACTTCAGCGTTTCATGATCAGTATGGATGACAAACTCATGAGGTCGAAGGTAATGCTCCCAAACATGTAGCACACGCACTAAAGCATACAATTCTTTGTCATAGATGGGATAGTTAAGTTGAGCACCGGAGAGTTTTTCACTAAAATATGCAATGGCTCGTTTTTCTTGCATCAAAACTTCGCCAATTCCGGTACCACTAGCATCACAATGAACCTCAAAAGTTTTCTCAAGGTTGGGCAAAGCAAGAATCGGTGCATGAGTAAGCAAAGACTTGAGCTCATCAAAAGCGGTGGATTGCAAAGATCCCTAAACAAAAGGAGCATTCTTCTTACTCAAAGCATGCAAAGGAGCGGCAATAGTGCTAAATTCTTTCACAAAGCGACGATAAAAACCCGCAAGACCAAGAAAACTACGCACTTGTTGCAAATTGGTGGGTTGGGGACAAGTTTTAATTGCTTCAATTTTAGATTCATCAACATGGACACCTTGGAAGATACAACAAAACCCAAGAAAACCACTTTTTCAACACCAAATGTGCACCTTTTCATGTTGGCATAAAGACGTTCCTTGCGAAGCGTTTGCAAAACAACCCTAACATGATTAATATGCTCTTTCATGGATTTGCTAAACACAAGAATATCATCAAAGTAAACCACAACAAAGACTCCAATATAAGGGCGAAGCACATAATGCATAAGATGCACGAAAGTACCGGGAGCCTCCGATAAACCCATAGGCATAACTAACCACTCATATAAGCCAAATTTGGTTTTGAAAGCAGTTTTCCATTCATCACCCTCTTGTATGCGGATTTGATAATAGCCACTTTTAAGATCAATTTTTGAGAAAAAGTTGGCCCCGCTAAGTTCATCAAGCATATCATCTAAGCAAGGAATGGGATGCCTATAGTGAACGGTAATAGCATTTATAGGTCTACAATCGAACACAAGCGGAAACTTCCATCTGGCTTAGGCACAAGTATAACGGGAACGACACAAGGGCTTAAACTTTCACGTACATGACCGTTGTCGATGAGTTGTTGTACTTGCTGTTGAATCTCCTTAGTTTCTTCGGGGTTGACACGGTATGGAGCTTTGTTTGGAAGTGGCGCTCTGGGGATGAGGTCGATTCGATGCTCAATGCCTCATAGAGGAGGTAGACCCGGAGGTAGCTCATCGGGGAAACATCTTGGACTTCCTGCAAAAGAGATTGAAACACTAAAGGTAGCTCGTGAGAGGTGTTAGTTTTTGGTTCCCCATCCTTGCACATAAGGACAAAGTGCATAACACTCGATGGGTTCTCACACACTTCTCTCATCTCACTTTTTGTGGCAAATAGGACTAGGTTTTTCTCTCTAGGCGAAGAGGCGCTCGAGTTTGGCTTGTGGCTCTCACTCACTTTTTGGTGGATCACTTTCTCACTCTTCTATCCATGATGGGTGGCTTGCTTGTCGGCTATCACTTGACTAGGAGACATAGGTTGTAGCACATATTCCTTCCCTTTCATCTTGAAGCTATAGTGATTGGTGCGCCCATTGTGGATGACACCATGGTCGAATTGCCATGGTCGACCAAGAAGGATGTGGCAAACAGTCATTGGGACGACATCACACTCCAAAGTGTCTTCATATGCACCAATTTTGAAGGAGACTTGGACCGTATGCTCAACTCATATAGTGCCGGAGTCACTTAGCCATTGAACCTTGTAGGGGTGCGGGTGCTTCCTCTTGACCAATTGAAGCTTGGGGCATAGTTCTTCACTTGCCAAGTTGTGACAACTAACTCCATCGATGATGACCTTGACGAACCTTCCATTGATGCCGGCCTTTGTGTGGAAGATGTGGCATCTTTGGTCTTCTTCTTGTTGATGTTGAAGAGTCAAGACCTTGGAGACAACGAGAGCAGGGCTCGAATCCTCATCACAAAAGACTTGATCATCTTCATCCTCATTCACGCGCCGGTGCATGGCTACTTTCTCAAGAGCTTCCATCTCCTCATCACTCATGGAGTCATAGGTGCCATCATCGTTGAGGATCATGGTGCGCTTGTTTATGCATTCGTAGGACTTGTGGCCTCGGCCGCCGCAAGTGAAACACTTGAAGGAGCTTGTCTTGACGGTCTCACCGGCCGGAGTAGATGATGAAGCACGCAGCTTGAAGTTGCTTGTAGTAGGAAGAGGACGACTTGAACTAGATGAAGTTTTCTTGTAACTTGACTTGTCGTCGTTGCTTGTAGAAGGCTTGGTTGATGTAGATGTTGGAGGAGTTGTTGAAGCTTGGTTGTTGGAGAAGCCGTAGGTCTTGGACGAATACTTGGCGTACTTGAGGTCATCTTGCACTTGTCGTTCCGCTTTGGTAGCTTGATGCACAAGCTCAATGAGGTTGGAATAGGGTTGGAAGTCGGCAATCTTCTTGATGGGATGATTGAGTCCATTCAAGAAACGTGCCATAGTTTGCTCATCATCTTCCATGACATTGGCTCGAATCATGGCTATCTCCATTTCCTTGTAGTATTCTTCAACACTCTTTGTTCCTTGCTTGAGGAGTTGGAGTTTCTTGAAGAGATCACAGTTGTAGTAGGTGGGCACAAAACGTGCTCTCATGACATCCTTCATTTGAGCCCAAGTGGTTATTGGAGGTTCACCTCTTGCTTGTTGGTGCTCAAGGACTTGTTCCCACCATATGAGCACATAGTCTTGGAACTCAAGTGATGCCATAGCGATCTTCTTCTCTTCCTCATAGTTGTGCAAACGAAAGATTTTGTCGACCTTCAATTCCCATGAGAGGTACTCTTCGGGATCATTGCTTCCATTGAACTTGGGCATTGTGAATTTTAGCTTGCCGTAGCGTTGCTCTTCATTGTGTTGTTGGCGATGGTGATGATGACGCCCTTGACATGGAGGGTAATCATCCTCGTGTTGCTCTTAGCATGGAGGAGGTCCATGATTAACTTGCTCTTGTTGAACTTGAGGTTGAGGTGGATCTTGACGAGTTTGTGAAGGAGCTTGAGGAACTTGACGTTGCACACGTGGTTGGTAGTTCCTCTCTTGGATTTCTTCTCGAAGAGCTTCCTCTTGATTGCACCGTTCGCGATTGCGGTTGGCGATGGCTCGACTTGATTCTTGAAGGGCATGTTGCGCCTCAAGAGCTTGCGCTTCTCGTTGTTGATGTTGAAGACGTTGAGCCTCGGCGTCTTGTTCCTCTTGGTGTAGACGCGCTCATTCTTCCTCTTGGCGACATAGATGTTGTCGTTCTTGAGCTTGAGCAAACGCAACTTGATGTGGTGGAGGACAAAGTTCTTGCTCATCGACTTGCTCTTGTGAATGCTTGTCGTGTAGCGGATTGCGGGATGCATGACGGTCTTGACGCGCGGCTCGTCTAAGAGTGTTTGATGACGGTGTACTTGAGCCGGTGAAGGAGTCGTCAGAGTGTCGACTTGAGTGGCTCCGTCTTGAGTATGAAGAAGTTGAAGGAGGACGGTTCACCAACAAGGCGCGGATCTCGTCCATCCGTGCATCGTTCTCTTGCTTGTGCGCGTCGAGCTTGTTGTTGAAGTAGTCCTTTGTACGTTGCTCGAAGAGTCGCAAGTCGGTGGCGAGGTTGTCGATGCGTTCATTCATAGCTTGTTGCTCTTGATGCAACGCTCGTTGTGCACCAAAGAGGTGGCTCTTGGTGACGTATGATGACATGTCGTCGTCTTGCTCGATGAAGAGTTGGTTGGTAGAAGTACTCGGCCTATCCATCATTCCAAGCAAAAATGTGAGTGGTAGAAAGATAAGAACTTATACCAATGTACCTTGACCGATGTTGATGATGAATCAAGTTCACTCAAATGCGGACAATGAAATAGCACTATTGGTACCAATCCTTGTCGGTTCTCACACCTACACAAGTAAAAGCTTATGGTGGAGCTTGGTTAGGATGGTGGCACAAAATTTGATGCAATTGTAAGTGAGCTTCAATAATGTTGGAAAAGATTCACAAATTTGCAAATGCAACAAGTAGACCAAGCAAGTTGGGGTACACGGAAACACACACACAAATAGATAGATGGGATTGTGCAAACCAAAAGTGAGCCAAAATGTGGAGTCCACGAAAATGCTCTTGTTGCACAATATTAGAGAGACGCTAGCACGATTGCATAATAGGCGGATACGTAAACTTCTGCACAACCTACTAAGCAAAATGCAAGAACCTCTATCCCAAGTATGCTATATGTATGGTATTTTGTTGCTATGATCCAAGATGATCGAGTGTGACAATCTTAATGTAGTATGATGCTATGGTTCTTGCTCATAAGCTCTTTGCTTATCTTTCTTCTTTTCCTAAAAGCCTGGGTGTCTCTTTCACTTTTGAGCTCTTTTCTTATGCAAAACTTCACAAACCAAGATAGCAATTGTGTGTGCGATGACAACTTTGTGACACAAGAGATGATAACAAGATATATGCACCAATATGAGATGGTTGGATGATATGGAGTATGATCACTAAAGTGCACAAGTCACGTTGCCTGCAATACTCAATGGCTAGTCTCGATGGGTAAGCAACACAAAAGATGGGCTATGATGGTTATCAATGCAATTGCAAGGCATGAAAAATATGTCGTCGGGGTTACCGTCCTTGGCGATGATGAGTAGTCGATGGAGATGAGCGGTGGTGATGGTGACGCCGATCGTACCTATATAGCCGAAACACAATAGGACACGGGAACCACAACCCAAACTCTCAAAGACCAAAATGTGTCAAAATCGACATAGGAGGTAGCGGTGAGCGGTGATGGTGCTTGTGGAAAGCAGTGTGGGTATGCGGAAGTAGGCGTGGAACCGGGGCAAAATTTGGCGAAACTATGCGGAAATGGCTCGGGGGGTTGGAATTGCTGCTGCCAGGGGCCGGATGTCCGGGTCAGCTGCCGGATGTCCGGGACGTCGGATGTCCGGTGGACACGGGGCGGATGTCCGGGCTCCTGGATCGGGGACGAACACGATGAACTCCGCGGGAAAAATTGCCACCCCGGGGCAAAATTCGGACGAATTGGTGGATGGAAAATGCGGGAGAGATGGGGAAAATCTAGATCAACTTGATGCAAAGCAGATCCGTGGATCAAATCCAACAAAACTTCATCACACCAACAAATCACAAAAAAAATTTGGGGCTATTTTTGGTGGGGAATTTTCGGATTTAGGACGAAAACAACAAAATCAAGCTAGAAAAAGAGGGGTAGGGGCTCCAAAAACGTGATCAACGTGGCTCATGATACCAATATGATGTAGGGCGGAACCCTATGGGGACGATCTTTCACGTTTGGAGTGGATCCTATGGAGAAACACAAAGAACGCGTGGAAGAACACAAGGGAAAAAACGGGGATAAACGAGAGAAACACTCAACCGACAAGTAATCGATCGCACAAGGGCTAGATCACCGAACACATAAGGTAGCACAAGATTCAAAATCAACAAAGGAAAGATACAAGAGTAATCATTCTTCTCCGTGAGGAGGTCTTGATTGTCTTCTCCGGATGGAGGCCTTGAATCCGAATGGATCTTCTCCGAAGAGGCATGGTCCCTCACGTGGAGTAGATTCGGTACGGATGAGCAGAGTTCTATCTCTAAATGAGCTATCACAATGCTAACCCCAAAACGTAGGTAGGGATGGCGTATATATAGTCTAGGGGTGAAGAGGGGTACATGGGCCTCGGCCCTTACACTGTTCGCAGACAGGGAGGGCCGGATGTCTGGGCGCCGCGCCGGATGTCCGGTGGCTCGCGAGGGGCCGGATGTCCGGGCTGAAGGGCCAAATGTCCGGGCTGGTGCAACTGGCTGTTCTGTTCTCTGGATGGGCGACGCTGGATGTCCGCTCGGAGGGGCCGGATGTCCGCTGCTTCGGGAGGCGCCGGATGTCCGGGGTGCTAGCCGGATGTCCGGGCTGTCGGGGCAACCTTCTGTGCTCCCTGGACGCCGGTGCCAGATGTCCGAGATTTTGGCCGGATTTCCGGTGAGGGGGGACGGATGTCCAGGCTGGACGCCGGATGTCCGGTCCCTGTAGCTTCTTCTGCACAGGCCTGGCCGTGTAGATCTCCAGGGGCCGGATGTCCGGGGTCCTGGCCGGATGTCCCGTGCCTGGAGTCTGCTCTTGCCTTCTTCCATTGGTTCTTTTCTTTTGTGGACTTGGGGTCTTGACCATCTTCATGTGCATCCTCGGGAGGGTCCTCTTGGTACCTAATCATGCACAACATTCCGGATTGAGGTCGTAGCCATGTCTCGAGAGGATCATATGATATATCACTAAGGAGAGAAGTCACCTCGGTCTCGAGAGCTCTAGCTCGTGCTCTAGTCATGGGTCCTCTTGGTTCTTGGTGGGACGATGGAAGGTCCATGGGGATGACCGAAGGATGCTCCGCATCATCTTCCCTTGAGTTAACCGTATGATGCTCAATTTTGTTAGAATCTGTCCTTGTAGAGTTTTCCCCCTCTTATCCTTTCGTAAGTACGGAGAAGATCCTGAAGGAAGGACGACAACTTCATCGTGATGCATTGATGCAGAGAAATAAAGACATCAATGTAATGGATCGACCTCTTCGAGAAGAGCAACTAAGACTAAGAAGAATCACTAGAATTTTGTAATCAATTCCTTTCCCTTACTCCACCTCTTAAATCTCGGGACAAGATTTCTTGTAGTGGAGGAGAATTGTGACGCCCGGGTAATCAGGCTACAGTAACCCTCTGTTAATGATTCCATGTCACCTCGATTACTGTTGATAATCTTGCGTTAGTTCAGAACCGATCCAAATTCAAATTTGAATTAAAGTCAAAACAATTAAAGTTTTAAAAAGTCAAAACTAAATTGTTCCTAATGTGTCAAATAATCCATAATAAATGTTGGTGAAGAAATCATCTTTTAATAAAATACTTAAATGCACTAAATAAACTAAAACAATGATAAAACAATTATCTAAAATGCTTTTAAAGTAAGAAGCAAATGCAAAATACTTTATTTAAAGTGCCAAAATATTTGGGGTTGTGACCTATTTAATAACACCAAATTAGTTGTCGCTTTTAAATTTTATAAAACTAAAATAAAAGAAAACAGAAAAGAAATAGAATAATAAAAAACCAGAACAAAAAAAAGGAAAAGACCCCCCCCCCACTAGGCCTCGGCCCAGCTGGCCACTGCGCAAGCCAGGCCGGCCCAGCCGGCGCCCCCATTACCCTCGCCACTCCCCCATGACCTAGATCGGTCCACCCACTCCCCCCACGTCTCGCTCCTCCTATCTTCCCCCCGTCTGGATCGAGATCGGGGCAACCATGCCACGACCCCGCGACGCCATCGCCCAGAACCCCCTCTTCGGACCACCCAGCCGAAGCCACCCCGCCATCCTCCATCATCGGCGCCGCCTCCCCGTCTCCATCGCTCGTTTCCCTCTCCTCCCGTGATCCAGATCGGGATCGACCCGATCCCGTTGCCCGACGCCGCCCCGCCGTTCACCGGACCTCCCCGCCGGACTGCCTCTCCATCGTCGCGCGTCCCCGACCTCCTCCCCGCCCCACTGCCCCGTGCCCTATGCCGCACGGTGAGGCTCTGGCCGCTCCTCCTCTCCCCTCTGTCCCACACGTCACCCGGATCCATTGGCCTCACCGGCCGCCGCTGCCCGCTCGCGGCCGCCGCCCCGCACCATCTCGCTGCCTCCCTGCTACACCCTGGCCACCTTCCGCACCCGGACGTGTCCCCGCACCATGGTCGCCGCGTTCGGCTCGTGCGCCGCGCACCCCCTGGAGCATCCATGCCACGTGCCCCGCCGCGCCTCTTCTCTCCCCCGCGCTCTCTGCTGCGAGTCCCGGCCGCGCTCTGCTCCCGCTTCAACCGCCGACCGTTGGTGCCGCCGGCCGTGCACACCCCGCGGCCTCTGCCGTTGCGCCCGGTGGCCTTGCCCCGCTGCGCCCAATCGGGCGCTCAAACAGCGCCCGTAGCCCGTAGCCCGCGCGCCCGTTAGCCTCCCAAATAGCCACTATCTATGGGGGGCCACGCCCCTGAAAAAGAAGTAAAAAAAGACTAAAAATTAATTAATTAATTAAATTAATTTATTAATTAATTAGCTTGATTAACTCTGATTAACTAACCTAATCACTTAGTTAAGCTAATTAACATTGATTAGTTAACTCTACTAATGACAAATGGGACCAAGTGGTCAGTTTGACTAGTCAACAGTCAGAGTTGACCGCTGATGTCATGATGATGTCATAAAACGATTTTCGAATTAAATTAATTCTGTTTATTCTAAAAATGATTTAAAACTTTGAAAATTAATATAAAATAAATCGTAGCTCGGATGGAAAAACTTTGTACATGAAAGTTGCTCAGAACGACGAGACGAAACCGGATGCGCAACCTGTTTGTCCGCCATGCGTCCCTAGCATAGTGAACCTACAACATTTCACCTCCGGTTCATCTGTCTGAAAACGTGAAACACCGGGGATACTTTCCCGGATGTTTTCCCCTTTCGCCGGTATCACCTACTACCGCATTAGGGCACACCTAACACCGCTCATTTTCATGTCATGCATCGTCATGCTTATGTTTGCATTTTATTTACCATTCCTTCCCCCTCTTCTCTCCGGTAGACTATGAGACCGACCCTGCTGCTGCCCAGTTCGACTACGGAGTTGAGGACCCCTCCTTGCCAGAGCAACCAGGCAAGCCCCCCCCCCCCTTGATCACCAGAAATCGCCTATTCTTCCCTTTACTGCTTGCATTAGAGTAGTGTAGCATGTTACTGTTTTGATTAATCCTATTCTGTTGCATAACCTGTCATTGTTGCTACATCTGTTGATACCTTACCTGCAATCCTAAATGCTTAGTATAGGATGTTGTTTACCATTAGTGGCCCTACATTCTTGTCAGTCTGCCATGCTATACTATCGGGCCAAGTGAGAGGTGATCACGGGTATATACTATACATACATATACTATACAGATGGTGACTAAAGTCAGGTCAGCTCGTTGAGTACCCGCAAGTGATTCCGATGTGGGGGCTGGAAGGACAGGTGGCTCCATCTCGGTAGAGGTGGGCTTGGGTTCCTGATGGACCCCAACTGTTACTTTGTGGCGGAGCGATAGGGCAGGTTGAGACACCTAGGCGAGAGGTGGGCCTGGGCCTGGTCGGCATTCACGGTTACTTCATAATAACATGCTTAACGAGATCTTGGTATTTGATCTAAGTCTGGCCACTGTCCTATACGCACTAACCAACTACGGGGGAACAGTTATGGGCACTCGACGTCGTGGTATCCGCCGAAGCCTTGTTGACATCAGCGACTGAGCGGCGTGGGCCGGATTGGACCGTAAGCCTGCTCTTGTATTAAGGGGGCTAGGTCTGCTTCCTGCCGCCCTCGCAACGTGCAAGTGTGCAATGGGCGATGGGCCCAGACCCCTGCGCTCATAGTATTTAGACCGGCGTGCTGACCTCTCTGTTGTGCCTAGGTGGGGCTGCGACGTGTTGATCTTCCAAGGCCGGGCGTGTTGGGTTATGTGGTGCACCCCTGCAGGGAAGTTGATCTATTCAAATAGTCGTGTCCCTCGGTAAAAGGACGACCTGGAGTTGTACCTTGACCTTATGACAACTAGAACTGGATACTTAATAAAACTCACCCAGACAAGTTCCAGAGACAACCTGGTGATTGCTTTCCCACAGGGTGACAAGGGGAGGATCGCCGGGTAGGATTATGCTATGCGCTGCTACTTGGAGGACTTCAATCTACTCTCTTCTACATGCTGCAAGACGAAGGCTGCCAGAAGCGTAGTCTTTAATATGACTAGTTATCCCCCTCTTATTCTGGCATTCTGCAGTTCAGTCCATCAATATTGCCTCTTTACACATATACCCATGCATATGTAGTGTAGATCCTTCTTTGCGAGTAATTTGGATGAGTACTCACGGTTGCTTTTCTCCCTCTTTCCCCCTTCCCATTCTACCTGGTTGTCGTAACCAGATGCTGGAGCCCAGGATCTTGACGCCACCGTCGACGACGACTCCTACTGCACAGGAGGTGCCTACTACTACGTGCAGGCCGCTGACGACGACCAGGAGTAGTTTAGGAGGATCCTAGGCAAGAGGCCCGCGCCTCTTTCGATCTGTATCCCAGTTTGTGCTAGCCTTCTTAAGGCAAACTTGTTTAATTTATGTTTGTACTCAGATATTGTTGCTTCCTCTGACTCGTCTATGATCTGACACTTGTATTCGAGCCCTCGAGGCCCCTGGCTTGTAATATGATGCTTGTATGACTTATTTTACTTTTAGAGTTGTGTTGTGATATCTTCCCGTGAGTCCCTGATCTTGATCATACACATTTGCGTGCATGACTAGTGTACGATTGAATCGGGGGCGTCACATCTAACCAGAGGCTAGATGAATTATTTATTGGAAAACAGAAAGGAAAAATATGGGGTTGTCTCCCAACAATCGCTTTTCTTTAAAGCCTTTTAGCTAGGCATTGATAATTTCAATGATGCTCACATAAAGAGAAGAATTGAAGCACAAAGAGAGCATCCTAAAACACGTGACAAACACATCTAAGTATAACATACTTCCTTTGCATATGCATTTTATAAGCAAACAAATTATCAAGGCAAGCAAAAACTGGCATATGTAAGGAAGAAGAAAGAGACGGTAGCAATCTCAACATGAAGAGAGGCAATTTAGTAACATGAAAATTTCTACAACCGTATTTTCCTCTCCCATAATAATTACATGTAGGATCATAAGCAAATTCAATAATATAGCTATCACATAACATATTCTCAACACAATCCACATGCATGTGAAGTTGACACTCTTCCAAAATAGTGGGATTAACATTAAATAAAGTCATGACCTCTCCAAACCCACTTTTATCAAAAATTCTTAAGATTGAACATCCTCCAAATATGTGGGATCTAAAGTTGACACTCTTCCAAAATCGCTTTCAATATTATTGCAAACACTATTATCAATTTTATATTCATCATGGGGCTTACATAAATTTTCAAGATCAGGAGGAGAATCACTCCAATCATGATCATTGCAACAAGTAGTGGACATAGCAAAACTAGCATCCCCAAGCTTAGGGATTTGCATATCATTAACACAATTGACATTAATAGAATTTATAATAACATCATTGCAATCTTGCTTTTGATTCAAGGAACTATCAAGTATGGGTGCAATAGCAATAATCTCATCTTTAACATAAGGAACTATACCAAATTCATCTCCATAAATATTGGCATCATGGCCATAAGAATAGCAAGCATCATGTTCATCAAGGGAAGATATCTCAATCAAATCAACGGAATCATACTTATCTATAGATTAATGCATATCATTATTTTCTTCCAAAGCAACGGTCATTCTCTCAATAAATTCTTTGACATAGGTATTGTGAGCATAGTTTTCATAGCAATATTTAAGTATGTCAAAATTTTCAGATTTGTAGAAAGTAATACATACTTTTCAATCAAAGAGGCAACTTCATAAGCACCCTTAAAAGCAACAAATTCTTCATTTTGTTCGATATCATAGTAACTATAAACACCCTTTTCATAAGAAGATAAGATTTCATTATCATTAAACTCACATAGGTAGGGTTGGTGTTTTTTAGGGTTCTTAGAGCAACAAGTAAAATCACAAAGTTCACAAAGATTCCAAGCATAACATAGCAAACAATTTATTTGATTCCATAAGAGTCTCCCTTTTTCAGACGAATGATGACACACAAAATGAGCATGCCCATCTAAAGATTTTCCCTAGACCAAACTAGTTGGGGTTTCAGCACGAGCACATATGGATCGAAGATGATCCAAATAGAAAACTTTAAGTGGATCCATAAACTTTGTTTCTGATTTTCAATAAACACACAATTATACCAAGCAAACGAGCAAACAATCCAAGCAAGACATAAGGGCAAACGAAAAACACAAACGGAATAAGGGCAAAAAAAGGCAAATCTTTCGAAAATAATTTTAGAAGTGGGGGATAGGAAAACAAGAGGCAAATGGTGAATAATGTAATGGAAGAGATGAGAGTTTTATGATGGGTACTTGGTATGTCTTGACTTGGCGTAGATCTCCAACGGCGCTAGAAATTCTTCCTGCTACTTCTTCAGCTTGCGTTGGTTTTTCCCTTGAAGATGAAAGTGTGATGTAGCAAAGTAGATATAAGTATTTTCCTCAGTTTGAGAACTAAGGTATCAATCTAGTAGGAGAAGAACACACAAATCACCAATACCTGCACAAACAATCAAACAACTTACACCCAACGCGATAAAGGAGTTGTTAATCCCTTCACGGTTACTTGCAAAAGTGAGATCTGATAGATATAGATAAACAAAAGATAAAATATTTTTCGGTTTTTTGGTTTATAGATCTGAAAATAAAAGATTGAAAAATAATAGATCGAAAACTAATATGATGGAAAATAGAGCTCGGGGGCCATAGGTTTCACTATAGGCTTCTCTCATGAAGGCAAATAATACAGTGCGTGAACAAATTACTTTCGAGCAATTGATAGAAAAGCGCAAAGTTATGACGATATCCAAGGCAATGATTATGCAATATAGGCATCATGTCGTGTCAAATAGACCGAAACAATTCTGCATCTACTACTATTACTCCACACATCGACCGACTCCTGCCTGCATCTAGAGTATTAAGTTCATAAAGAACAGAGTAACACATTAAGTAAGATGACATGATGTAGAGGAATTAACTCAAGCAATATGATGAAAACCCCATCTTTTTATCCTCGATGGCAACAATGATATACGTGCCTCGCTACCCCTACTTTGTCACTGGGTGAGGACACCGTAAGATTGAACCCAAAGCTAAGCACCTCTCCCATTGCAAGAAAAACCAATCTAGTTGGCCAAACCAAGCCGATGATTCAAAGCGAAATACAAAGATACCAAATAATGCATATAAGAATTCAGAGGAGATTCAAATAATATTCATAGCTAAGATGATCATAAGTCTACAATTCATCGGATCTCGACAAACACACTGCAAAAGAAGATTACATCTGATAGATCTCCAAGAACATCAAGGAGAAGATGGTATTGAGATTCAAAGAGAGAGAAGAAGCCATCGAGCTACTAGCTATGGACCCGTAGGTCTGTGGTGGACTACTCACACTTCATCGGAAGGGCAATGGAGTTGACATAGATTCCCTCCGTGGTCGAATCCCCCTTCGGCAGGGTGCCGAAAAAGGTCCCTAGATGGGATCTCATGGGAACAGAAGGTTGCGGCGGTGGAAAAGTGTTTTCGTGGATGCTGCTGGTGGTTTGGGAATATTTGCAAATATATAGGAGGAAGATCTAGGTCAGAAGGTCACCGAGGGGGGTAGGGCGCGCCCCCTACCTTGTGGGCCCCTCTCAGAAAGGAAAAAAAACATGTTTTCTGTTTTTCTCCTTCCGCGAGAGGCACGGTCTTGCTTTCACAAGAGGCACGGTTGTACTTTCTTGAGAGGCATGACCGAGCCTTTCGGAAATGGAAAAAATGCATTTTCTATTTTTCCTTCTACAAGAGGCACGGTTTTGCTTCCGCGAGAGGCACGATTGTGATTTCTCAAGAGGCACAGTCGTGCTTCTTTCGGAAAGGGAAAAAACCATGCTCTGGTTCTGTTTTTCATCCGGCTTAATCTTCGGGTTTTTTTGTGAAAAAAAAGTTCGTCAAAACCTATCAACATAAGATCTTGAAGATCTCGACGCAAGGAATCCAACGGTGAAAATGGGTTTTTCCCTCCGGCGAAGCTGTTCTGCCAGGGAAACATCCCTCCGGGAGGGGGAAATCGTCGCCATCGTCATCACCATCGATCCTGTCATTGAGAGGGGGTCAATCTCCATCAACATCTTCACCAGCACCATCTCTCTCAAACCCTAGTTCATCTCTTGTATCTGATCTTTGTCTCAAAACCTTAGATTGGTACCTGTGGGTTGCTAGTAGTGTTGATTACTCCTTGTAGTTGATGCTAGTTGGTTTATTCGCTGGAAGATCATATGTTCAGATCCTTAATGCTTATTAATTCTCCTCTGATTTTGAACATGAATATGCTTTGTGGGTAGTTACATTTGTTCCTGAGGACATGGGGGAAGTCTTGTTATAAATAATCATGTGAATTTGGTATTCATTCGATATTTTGATGAGATGTATGTTGTCTCTCCTCTAGTGGTGTTATGTGAACGCCGACTACATGACACTTCACCATGATTTGGGCCTAGGGGAAGGCATTGGGAAGTAATAAGTAGATGATGGGTTGCTAGAGTGACAGAAGCTTAAACCCTAGTTTATGCGTTGCTTCGTAAGGCGCTGATTTGGATCCATATGTTTCATGCTATGGTTAGGTTTACACTAATTCTTCTTTTGTAGTTGCAGATGCTTGCGAGAGGGGTTAATCATAAGTGGGAGGCTTGTACAAGGAAGGAAAACACCCAAGCACCGGTCCACCCACATATCAAATTATCAAAGTAATGAACGTGAATCATATGAGCGTGATGAAAGCTAGCTTGACAATAATTCCCATGTGTCCTCGGGAGCACTTTGCGTTATATAAGAGTTCGTCCAGGCTTGTCCTTTGCTATAAAAAGGATTGAGCCACCTTGCTGCACCTTAGCTACTTTTGTTACTTGTTACCTGTTACGAATTACCTTATCACAAAACTATCTGTTACTGATAATTTCAGTGCTTGCAGAGAATACCTTGCTGAAAACCGCTTGTCATTTCCTTCTGCTCTTCGTTGGGTTCAACACTCCTACTTATCGTAAGGACTACGATAGATCCCTATACTTGTGGGTCATCAACCAACTAAAAAGCAGACGCTACAGTACCGAATACTACATCAAATGCAACCGCTATAGTAGTTTGGAATTGCTACAGCACCCGCTGCTACATGGGCCAACCCAATATGAAGTGCCATTTGCATCACACTACTATTGGACGTTGTGTTGGCTGCAACGTCCAATAGGGGCTCCCTTAAAATAAGGCCCTTAGCCTTTAACTACTACAAGTTCAGGGTTTAAATAAAACAAATAAAGTGAGGTTCAATACAAAGCCATCTAGGCCATAGGTGACACATCGCGAGTAATCCAAATGAGGGATAGTTCGAAAATAGAGGGGTTGCTCCTAGACTACATTTCCCCATGGTCTGCATCCTAATGATAAGCTCGCATGGCCATTGTTTTGTCGCCGGGTAGTGATACGGAGATCGTGGCACCAAGAGCAAAGCTTGTCAATGACAATGTCAATGCGTTGTTAGTCCCGTGGTCTTCATAGCTACATGAACACAACCATTTATATGTAATGTCCGTTGGATGCTTGAAGATTTAGCCCTCCATCAATGCTTTATTATATGATATCCATAATGCTTAGGCGAGCGCCACAAAACTGAACCATGTCAACCTCCTGGCCTTGCATATCGTACCCTAGACAAGATGATGGAACTAACGAAAACCGGCAGGGTTCCAGGAACAACATGAGGCCTCCGTATCACAATCCATGCAAAACTTGCTATAATACATCAAAAGAGGATGAGATCACAGTTCTGTTTTTTCGAGAGGCCATATCTAGATTATATTAGCAAGGAAAACAATACGACATTGTGGAAACCCCCATACACGAGACACCTGACCCAAATTACAGAAACCACCCTAGGCAAAGAAGATATTGAAACAAGTCCCTAGGAAGTTCCTGTCGCATCGAATTTGCCATCGTCCATGCTACTCTAGGAGGAGTTGGTGGATTCTCTAAAGAGGAAAGGTGACGTAGGCAGCAGCAGCAAGTATTTTCCTCAGTTAAGAACCAAGGTTTATTGAATCAGTAGGAGGCATGACACTGATAACGTTAGCAGTACTTGCACACAAACAAATAAAATTGCTTGCACTCAACAAAGGCAAGGGGGTCATCACTCCTCTTGTTATTGCCAGTTACAAGTTTAAAAGCAAATAGTGATAGGTAAAGCGACAAAAAGTAAAAGAGTAGAAAGAACAATTATAGAATGCTTTCTGTATTAATAGAAAATAGACCCGGTGGACATAGGTTCACTAGTGGCATCTCTCTCGAAAGCATAAAAATAGTGTGATAGACAAATTACTGTTGAGCAATTGACAAAATTGCGCATAGTTCTAATGATGATCATTCATGGCATAGTTCCACGTAAGCATTACGTTTCTGATATGTAGATTGTTAATCTTGAAAGATAATGATCATATGCTTTGGCCCAGGAGGAATCTTGAGATCACCAAGGGGCTCTTGGATTAACACACCATATGTTGATGGAGTCCAGGAGCATCTTAGGATCTAGCAACAGAGGAACTGAAGTTTCCTATTTCAACAAGTTCTTCAGAGTCATCAAGGTTCCCACAAAAGAGAATGAGATCACTCTCTTTGAATAATGGGACATGAGAAGAAATACACTCTCTTACTTACGCACTTGGGGCTGTTTAGCGAAAGTCAATGTGTCTAGCCCCAGAAAGCATAAGCTTGGACCAAAGCGTTGGCTATAGATTTCTAGTGGTGAAATTTGAGGTACTTGACTTGAAGGTCAGTACGATTATGGAGTCTAAAAATGGTACATCGTTTGAGGATATTTTCCTATGAGAGATATGGAAAGCACTTCTAGACAGGAATCTGAGGAGACTCCCAAGCATGCCATTCCTATGGAATATTATGAATGAGCACATGATCAATATCATGTGGTGGATGATGAGGAAGCTCTTGGCAGGGGCAAGAGAAGAGGACTACAAAGTCCTTTGGTGATGATTTTCTTGTGAACCTCGTCAATGATATTCTCACATCTATTCTAGAAGCTTAGGCATCTCTGGATGCTGACTACTGGAATGATGTGGTCCATAGAGAGATGGATTCCATCATGGTTAACGGGACATGGGAAATCAGTGAATGTCCCTGTGGCTGCAAACCATTGGGATGTACATGGTTGTTCAAATAGAAGCTTAGGCGTGATGGTATGATAAAAAAGTACAAGGCTAGACTTGTGGCCAAGGGTTATACCTAGAAAGAAGAAGGATATTTCTTTGATACTTATTTACCTATCGCCGAGCTGACCAACATTTGAGTTTTACTCTTGTTGGAAGCCTCGCATGGTCTTCTCGTCCATCAAATAGACGTTAAGATGGATGTTCTGAATGGAGAGCTAGACGAGGAAATCTACATACACAATAGCCTGATGGCTTTGTAATAGATGGTTAAGAAGGAAATGTGTGTAAGTTACTGAAATGTTTATATGGCTTGAAACAAGCACCTAAGCAATGGCATGAGGAGTTTGATGAAACATTTACATCTACTGGCTTTGTTGTTAATGAAGCTAATAAATGTGTCTAGTATCGTCATAGTGGGGGTGAAGGAGTTATTTTGTGCTTGTATGTTGATGACATACTAATATTTGGAACCAACCTCAAATCCATTGAGAAGGTTACATCTTTTCTACCTCAAAATTGTGAGATGAAAGATCTTGGAGTGGCTGATGTTATCTTAAACATCAAACTATTGAGAGATAATGAGGGTGGGACTAAACTCTTGCAACTCCATTATGTTAAGAAGTTTTTGAGTTGTTTTGGATATTCGGACTGCAACACCATATGATCCTAGTGCGCGGTTCTGAAAGTTTGAAGGCACAACTAAAGATCAGTTGAGGTACTCTCAAGTTAGTGGCTCACTCATGTACCCAGCTAGGTGCTACGAGGCCAGACATCGCGTTTGCTGTGAGCAAACTGAGCATGTATGTTGCCAATCTGGGAGATGTACATTGACATGCTATTGAAAGAGTTATGCCTATCTGAAAGGTACTGCAAGTTATGGTATTCACTATACCGGATACCCGTCAGTACTTGAAGGGAATAGTGATGCAAACTGGATCTCTGGTGCTAATGATATGAAGGCCACAAGTGGGTATGCGTTTACATTTAGAGGAGGTGGCACTGTTTCCTGGAAGTCTTGCAAGCAGACTATCTTAACAAAGTCGACAATGAAAGCAGAACTCACAACATTAGACACATCCGGTGTCGAAGCAGAATGGCTTCAAGATCTTTTGATGGACTTGTCAGTGGTTGAAACCCCAAATCCAGCTATCCTTATGAACTGTGACAATCAGACAATTATTGTCAAGGCAAAGCTTTCGAAGGACAACATGCGATCTACGAAGCATATAAATATGTCCGACATTTAAGAGACTTCGGAGTGATAGAGTTGGACTATATCCAATCGACTAAGAATCTGGCAGATCCATTCACTAAAAGGCTATCACGTGTTGTGATTGACAATGCATTGAGGGAGATGGGGTATGAGACCCACATGAATTTCCATATGGTTAGCAAATCTATTGATCGGAGATCCCGTGAAGTAGGACCTGGGAAAACAGTCTACTAGTAACTGAGCAAAGTAACCTAATAATCCACTCTTTTGGAGATGTAGTACTCTCGGAAACTATATGGCAGGTTGACTTTGTCTTAATATGTTCTGATGCTTATATAAGCAAGATGCTATCATACAGAGCAATCTTTGGAAGAAAACACCTATATGAGTCCGACTACTGGTCACAGCCTATAAGATAGGATGATCTCTAGTAAGCTAATGAATAGGCCAGGAGTGTGACTAATATGCTCCACCCGTGGGGTTAGCCTTCGGTAGTCTAGTACCAGTAAGACAATTGGTGAAACTTCTTTACGCCAAACTGACAATTCATGGCATAATCCATTGTTCAACTATGAAGAAATGTAGCTATTTGCTCTAAGTGGATGTTCAACCTTAACTGGTCTCCACTAAAAATATCGGTATATCAAAGTAGTGTTTGGAACATAGGAGAATACAATGGGCCTTTGAGATCTTGTGGGGGGTTGTTGAAATATAGTAAGGGATGAGGTGAGA
Source organism: Triticum dicoccoides (assembly GCF_002162155.2). NCBI lineage: Eukaryota > Viridiplantae > Streptophyta > Magnoliopsida > Poales > Poaceae > Triticum > Triticum dicoccoides. Next base: position 685,259,716 of record NC_041391.1, read on the forward strand.
AGTTCAGTACCACCCTCGAAGTGTAGGAAGTTTAGACCAATTTATAAGAAATCCTCTTCTACATGCTATTGGAGCTTAAGAAGAGTAGTGGTTCCCACAAGCTCCTCCGCCGTCGCCGGCCTCGCCCGCGCTCATGTCGTGTTTCGTGATTGAGTCGAGCCGAGCTCAGACCTATGTTATATGTGCGCTTAATTTTCTCCTTTCAAGAACGGAGAGTCCTTAACAGATGCGCCACGAATCTGAGACGTCTGATTGTGGGTCATTCCAGACTCTGACAAGGGTCCAGCCCACATCTCCCTACCCAACCGTGCCTATATATTGCATACATGTTTACCCCGCTCCTGTTTATAAACCAGAGGGTATATAAATCATTTACCCCGCTCCTGTTTATTTCTGTGCCGGCCGTACTATCTATTTGCTTACATGTTTCTGCTATATGCCTAGTAAGCAATAATACTACACGTACAGGATGATCGTACAAGGTTTTACAGGATGACAACGTGGCCTAATCTAATTGCTCCCCCCTGATTTTCAGGGTGGGGCCGTCCCCCTTAATCATATTCCAACCAATCACAGTCAACGAGCCTGTAAATCCCCCGTACAACGCCCGTACGTCTAGCATTGCTCGCCTAGTAAGTGCTTACGTGATTAAATATCAGTACGGAATTAATATTGTCAATGCCATATTCATGATTTATTTCTAGATTAAATTAATTGAAAAATTGCTAATATGCTCAACAATATCTGTTATGTTGCATCTTCTGTGGTGAAAATGTTGTGACATTCAATTTGTAAAGTCCGCGACATATGACAGTGCGTGTATGATATTTTAGATATGAATCTAAACTCTAAAGGTCTATATTTGAAATAGTACTGCATATGGCCTTACAAAGATAAATCAGCGTCAGATGGGTTACTGTGAAGTGTCAAGTGTGAACTGGTGGACAGGAAGCAGATTCTGCCGCTGATATTTCGCAGGCGCTTGTGACGCTTTCAGAGATCCCTAGTTGAGTTTTGACAGGTGTTTGGTAGAGTTCGGGATCTCGGTGATATTTTTGAAATTGTTTTATGTTCGTCCTACCCAAATCTCAGTCAATCAAAATATCGAAACCTGCCAGTAAACCCCAGATCACCCGAGAGTTCAAAGCAAATTAGTTGTGGCCATGACTAGGTGGGGCAAAAAATCAGATTGAGGTGTGTGGTCTCACGAAGAAGCCGACAAAAATGCAAGTGCAAATCATTGAAAAATCTGAGCTGAATGAAACACCAGCCACAAACCATCTTGAGTGGATGGCTTTTGATTGGAGGCCAACTCCCCTCTCATCCTATTCTTCAAGCGCTCTCCCCCCTTCTCTAGAAGCAGCCAGTCAGCAGGAGTACTCGCTCGTTGCCATCATCACGAGCTAGCTCGATTAAGCACAGATAGTGCATCAATGGCCTCCACCGCCCAGCTTCTCGGCCACCTCGCCGGCTCCACCGCCACAGCAAGCCTTAGCTTCACGCCTGTCAGCGGCGGCGGCAGCAGCAAGGTCAGGTTCCTGCCGGCGACGGCGCAGAGGCGCCGCGTGGTGGCGCGCCCGCGGGCCGCGGTGTCCGGCGCGGAGAAGGAGAAGGCCAAGCCGGCCGAGTCCGGAAGCAAGGAGGACGAGCGCGTGGTGCAGGTGCACAGCGCGGAGGAGTTCGACAGCGCGCTCCAGAAGGCCAAGAACAGGCTGGTGGTGGTGGAGTTCGCGGCGAGCCACAGCGTGAACAGCAAGCGCATCTACCCGTGCATGGTGGACCTCAGCCGCACCTGCGGCGACGTCGACTTCCTCCTCGTCATGGGCGACGAGTCGGAGGCCACGCGGGAGCTGTGCCAGCGGGAGGGCATCACCCAGGTGCCGCACTTCTCCTTCTACAAGGGCACCGAGAAGGTGCACGAGGAGGAGGGCATCGGCCCCGACCAGCTCGCCGGCGACGTTCTCTACTACGGCGACAACCACGCCGGCGTCGTGCAGCTGCACAACCGGGCGGACGTGGAGGCGCTCATGGCCGAGAACAGCGGCGAGGACGGCAAGCTGCTGGTGCTGGACGTCGGGCTCAAGCACTGCGGGCCCTGCGTCAAGGTCTACCCCACCGTCGTCAAGCTCTCCCGCTCCATGGCCGACACCGCCGTCTTCGCGCGCATGAACGGCGACGAGAACGACGCATGCATGCAGTTCCTCAAGGACATGGAGGTCGTCGAGGTGCCCACCTTCCTCTTCATCAGGGACAAGAAAATCGTGGGCCGCTACGTCGGCTCCGGCAAGGGCGAGCTCATCGGCGAGATCCTCCGCTACCAGGGCGTCAGGGTCACATACTAACTAAGGGAACCACCAAGCCATCACCAGCCGAATTAAGTTGGATCATCCCTAGTTCCCTACCCTACACAGTCACAGGTAGCAGTAGCAGCACAAATGAATTGAGAGACAAGCAATTGATGCTTCATGTAATTCTATACTATATATACTTGTTACTGCCGCATCAATCGATGCTATAGGTTCATATTTAGACATTTTCATCATGCTCTTAATTACCTGGTATTGGGCGCCAATCGCATACGGTTATAGCAGTAATAGAATTTTCGAGTGCAAATTGTAATAAGTTTATTATATTGTTTTTACTGTGATATAATCGGAGCTTTGCCATCCTATTTTTTTTTTGATAAAAGGGCGTTTTTATTATTATCTCAAATATAGCATCAAGCGATACAAATCATTATGAATAACACCCGACCTCTGCATAACTAAGATGCATACAGCCAATTTCGAAAAGTCCAGCAAAAAGAAACGGATGAATCTTGGCACGTTCTAGCAGTTTTTATGTGCCACGTAGGACTAGGCTGGTGTATGGGCATTCACCCGATCGCCCACACGTCCTTTTTTCACCACACGGGGGGCTGGTGTGTGGGCGTTTAGCAATTCATCCACACACCAGTTTTCACGCACGCAGAGGGGCTGGTGTGTGGGCGTTTATCACTTCACCCACACGCATGTCTCCTCGCACATACCCAAAGCTGTCAGTTGCCATGTATTTCTGCAGGGTACATGGCAACTGCCCTAGCTTTGCTTGTAAGCAGACGACAACTCTCTTTTACCCGAGTTGCCATGTGTTTTTGCATGGTACATGGAAACTGCCCCTAGAGTGCACGTAAGCAGATGGGCAACTCTTTCTTTTTACATGGCACCTGCCCTAGCATGTTTGTGAGCACATGACAACTCTCTCTTTTACCCGAACATGTTTTTTTGCCATGCCCTTTTTATAGTGCTACATGGCAACTGCCTAGTGTTATTAGATGGCAACTCCTAAAGTTCTGAAATCATGGCAACTGTAGTAGACCAGACCATACATGGCAACTAAGGGAGTCCTGGATTAGGGGGTCCTCGGACAGCCGGACTATATACTTTGGCCGGACTGTTGGATTATGAAGATACAAGATTGAAGACTTCGTCCCGTGTCCGGATGGGACTCTCCTTTGCGTGGAAGGCAAGCTTGGCGATTCAGATGTATAGGTCTCCTTCTCTGTAACCGACTCTGTGTAACCCTAGCCCCCTCCGGTGTCCATATAAACCGGAGGGTTTAGTCCGTAGGATAACAACAATCATAATCATATGCTATCTTCTAGGGTTTAGCCTCTACGATCTCGTGGTAAATCAACTCTTGTAATACTCATATCATCAAGATCAATCAAGCAGGAAGTAGGATATTACCTCCATCGAGAGGGCCCGAACCTAGGTAAATATTGTGTCCCCCGCCTCCTGTTACCATTAGCCTTAGACGCACAGTTTGGGACCCCCTACCCGAGATCCGCCGGTTTTGACACCGACATTGGTGCTTTCATTGAGAGTTCCACTGTCTCATCGCGATAAGGCTTCATGGCTCCTTCAATCATCAGCAACGATACGGTCCAGGGTGAGGTTTTCCTTCCCGGACAGATCTTCGTATTCGACGCCTTCGTACTGCGGGCCAACTCGCTTGGCCGTCTGGAGCAGATCGACAGCTACGCCCCTGGCCATCAGGTCAGGTTTGGAAACTTGAACTACACAGCCGACATCCACGGAGACTTGATCTTCAACGGATTCGAGCCCACGTCTGGAGCACCGAACAGTCACGACGGGCATGACTTAGATCTGCCATTGGACGGTGTTCGGGATATCGCACATGCGGCTTCCCCGGCCTTCGATTTGGAGCAGATCACGCCATCCAAGGACGGGTGGATGGACCCTGTCACGGAGGCCGCACATTCATCGGTGCTGGAGCCAAACACAGACTTCACCTCCAAAGAGATCTGTGTCATCGGACCCTCGGACTCGTCTCTGGCTATAGGTTCCGAACCGCGTGCGCCCGTGCCTACCGAATCTGATTGGGCACTGATCATGGAGTTTACCTCCGCGGATATCTTTCAGCACTCACCCCTGGGCGACGTGCTAAATTCATTAAGTTCTCTCTCTCTATCAGGAGACTCTTGGCCGAACTATGTCTGGCTTGAGTGGGAAGCGGACGATGAAGAAATTCGTTTCCCACCCACCACCCACTTAATAGCCACTGTCGATGACTTAACCGACGTGCTCGACTTCGACTCCGAAGACATCGACGGTACGGACGACGATGCAGGAGAAGAATAGGAACCACCGCCCACAGGCCGCTGGACAGCCACCTCATCATATGATATATATATGGTGGACACCCCCAAAGAAAACAATGGCGATGAGGCAATGGAGGATAATCCCTTGGGGAAGCAATCAAAGCTTCGGCGTCATCGACGGCGCTCTAAGCCCCGACATAGCAAAAATAGCAATATCGGCACAAGAGATGATAGCAATCTAGATGGTGCCGAAGACAAAAACAATCCCACCCAGCCAGACTTCGAGCAGGCTGAGCAGAAGGATGGGCAAGCTAGCCCTAAGGAGCAGGCAACAGATGGAGAATCAGAGGATGAAAATTACATGCCCCTCTCCGAAGACGAAGTGAGCCTTGGCGACGAAGAATTCATCGTGTCTGAGGATCCCGTCGAGCAGGAGCGCTTCAAGCGCCGGCTTATAGCCACTGCAAAAACCTAAAAAAACAGCAGCAACAGCTTCAAGCTGATCAAGACCTGCTAACTGATAGATGGACCGAGGTCCTGGCCACCGAGGAATACGGACTCGAGCGCACAACTAAAAGTTACCCAAAGCGCAGGTTGCTACCTCAACTCAAGGAGGAGGCATCAAAGCCTACACTACCAACACATGATGCGGCTGACCGGCCACCTCGTGGCCGAGACAAAGCGGCCAATTAACCAGAACACCAGCCCGCACCCCACCGCCAATCAAACAAAAATACTAAGGCCCGGGGCTACACGCAGGACTTGCAAGACGTATTGGAAAACAAAGCAAGACAGTCAAGATCGATCTACGGATCGCGGGGGCGCGCCACAACGCTTGAGGATGACCGTCACGCCGGATACACTAAAAACAAGTCCGGCCGGGCCGAATATAACAGATCAGACTCATTTGAACCGCGTCATGATGTAGCCTGGCATAGAGGCGCCGCACACCCCCTATGCTTCACTGATGAAGTAATGGATCATACATTCCCAGAAGGGTTTAAACCTGTGAACATCGAATCATATGATGGTACTACAGACCCTGCGGTATGGATAGAAGATTTCTTCCTCCACATTCACATGGCCCGCGGAGATGATCTACACGCCATCAAATACCTCCCACTAAAACTCAAGGGACCGGCTCGACATTGGCTGAATAGCTTGCCAGCAAACTCCATCGGAAGTTGGGAGAACCTGGCAGACGCATTCCTGGATAACTTCCGGGGAACTTATGTGCGACCACCGGATGCTGATGATTTAAGTCACATAACTCAACAGCCTGGAGAGTCAGCTAGGACATTCTGGACTCGGTTCCTCACTAAAAAGAACCAAATTGTCGATTGTCCGGATGCCGAAGCCCTAGCGGCCTTTAAGCATAACATCCGGGACGAGTGGCTTGCCCGACATCTCAGCCAAGAAAAGCCAAAGTCCATGGCAGCCCTCACGACACTCATGACCCGCTTTTGTGCTGGCGAGGATAGCTGGTTGGCTCGTAGCAACAACACAACAAGCAATCATGGCACATCAAAAGCCAGAGACAACAACGACAAACCACAACGTAACAAGCACAAGCGTCGCAAAAACGGTGACAATGCCAAAGACACGCCAGTCAACGCTGGATTCAGTGGCTCTAAGTCCGGTCAGCAGAAAAGGCCATCCCAAAAGAACAATTCGGGCCCGTCCAGTCTGGATCGCATACTCGATCGTCCATGCCAAATTCACGGCATCCCAGGAACACCAGCCAATCACACCAACAGAGAATGTTGGGTCTTTAAACAAGACGGCAGGTCAGGTGCCGCAAATAAGGAGCAAGGGTCTCAAAGCGATGACGACGAGGAGGAGCCCCGATCACCAAACAAAAGAGGGCAAAGGAGATTCCCCCCACAAGTCAAAACGGTGAACATGATAAACGCCATCCACATCCCCAAACAGGAACGGACGTGCACTCTTAGGGATGTCAACTTAACGGAGCAAGTCGCCCCACAATACAAACTATGGCCGATCACTTTCGATCGTACAGATCGTCCGACCAATACCAACCACTTGTCCTCGACCCAATAATTTACGGGTTCCACCTCACACGAGTCCTTATGGACGGAGGCAGCAGTCTAAACCTGCTGTATCAAGACACAGTGCGCCAGATGGGTATTGATCGTTCGATGATCAAACCCACTAAAACCACCTTTAAAGGTGTTATACCAGGTGGGAGGTCAGTTGTATTGGCTCCATCACTCTGGAGGTAGTCTTTGGATCACCAAACAATTACCGTACCGAAGAGTTAGTCTTCGACATCGTCCCTTTCCGCAGTAATTATCACGCACTGCTTGGGCGAACCGTGTTTGATCGCTTTAACACGGTACCACACTACGCCCACCGTAAGCTTAAGATGCCCGGCCCGCGCGGCATCATAATGGTTAATGGCAAAGCCGAACTCCATCTCGGCGCCGAAGAGTATACCGCCGCTTTAACAAAAGAAGCAACGAGTGGCACCTTTCAATCGAACCTTGAGTCGACGGCCAAGCTCACGGACACCGATAATGGAGTCCGAACTACTTCGCGGCATGATAGCCCGGCTCGTCCGGAGCTCAATTAAACACTCCGGCAAAAGCTGGGAAAGGCCACATACTGTGGCTCAACCGCTCCGTGGCACACAAATATTTCTCGCATTTCCTTTACAGGTTCACTTTTGCGCAGGACAGGACTGGCGACATGGAATCAGCTCGAGCACGCAAGGGAATCCTTAGATATTCCCCTCGAAGACAATCTGAATACACTCAGAATCCGCATGCAACTTCCTCCCGCCTGGTCTCAGCAGGTTCCGCTATCATACTTCTTTTTATCACATCACCTATACTCATACGCATCGACGTATTACTCGAATACAACATGTAGATTTATATGACGCTTATCTACTATCGTTTTTTATTGACACATTTCGTCATAACGGCATCTGTACATCATGATATGCCTTCATACGCCAGGTACTTCATTGTACCCATAAATATGGCAATAAAGTCCGACCACCTTCACGGTCGTTCGGCACCCTGAACTTATAGCATTATATGCATCAGCTCCGAATCATGTCTTGGGTAAATAGTTGGGTTTGCCCGGCTCCCATGTTTTGGTACCTTACGTTCCGCTATATCGGCTAAGGTGGCATAGGGAGAACTACTGCGATTGTGTCCCGGTTCTTCCGGACGAGCGCCTCAGTAGAGAAAGCAGAAAACTGACTGTCATGATACGGCGAGAGCTGGTCAGCTGTTCGAGAGGTTGTAAAATCTTTAAGGATTTCTTCCCCATAATGCCATAGCTAATGCAGCGTGCGATGGATCGGCTTCTTTTCCGATCAGGTGCTTATAGAGCCCCTCGTGCGGTCTTCCGAACACCAGGGGTTGCGCCTACCTTCCTTTTGTCAAACTCCTATGGCTAAGTGAGAGTGATAAAGCGCTATAGTCCGATTGCCTGGTTTGTTGTGCTGAACACCTCCTTCAAGGACCCAAAAAATGGGATAAAGAGTGCTTAGGTTTATCCTGAACACCCCCGTACTTCCTACGTGGGCGCAGAAGCCGACGACTGGCCAACTCTCAGAATTAATATATATGAAATGGCCGCACAGGAGGAAAAACTTTCACATAACAGGCAATAAATAATAGAAATGACCTTGTTCAACATTACAAAGGACAGCATGACTGTATTCATGAAAATATAATGTCCTTGGTGCATTGCTCCGCCGCAAGGCGGGCTCCTTTCAGGACACTATCATAATATAATTCGGGCTTGCCGTGCTCCTTCCCCTCTAACGGTCCCTCGGTTATCAGGTTTTCCGCATCCATCTTCCCCCAGTGCACTTTTGCGCGGGCGAAGGCCATTCGCGCACCCTCCATACGGACCGACCGCTTGATGACTTCAAGTCGAGGGCAGGCACTCACAAGCCGCTTCACGAGCCCGAAGTAACTGCTTGGAATTGGCTCGGCGGGCTATAGCTGGATAATCAAATCCTTCATGGCTAGTTCGGCCGCCTTGTGCAGTTCGATCAGCTGCTTCAGCTGATCGACAAATGGCACCGGATAATTCGGCGCCAAATACTGCAACCAGAAGAGTTTCTCCGCAGTCTTCTTTTCCTCGGCTCGGTAGAATTGGGCGACATCAGATATGCTGCATGGCAGCTCCGCAAACACCCCTGGAGAAATCAGAATTCAAATTATCAACTTGATTTTCTCCTTTCAAAAAGACCGCTTTGTATAGAAAAGGCCTTACAGGCCGCAATCTTCCTCGCCTCCTGAATTTCCTTCAGAGCACCTTGGGCTTCCTCCCGGGCATCACTTGCATCTTGGCGAGCTTGGGCGAGTTCGGATTCTTTCCTTGATAAACTTTGCTCCAAGGTCTCGCATTTCTTCACGGCATCCCGAAGCTCTCGCTCAGCTTCAATAACCTTGGCCTCGTGCTTTTTGCGAAGAGCCTGCTCTGCGGCTGCCTTCTTCTCGGCTTCGGCCACAGCCCTCTTAAGAGCCTCAATTTCGTCCATCGCCCCTAGAGCACACAATAAAAATATTTTCATCAGGCACACTTATTCATTTGTGCTAAATGAACAAGGTTCCGGCATACCTTGGTTATCCTCCAACTGCTTCTTCACTCGGCCAAGTTCTCCTTCAACTTGTTCCAGACTCTACCTCAGTCCGGATACTTCCACAGTATGAGAGGCGGCAGTCGCTACAAACGCCTGTTTATAAAAGAAGAGATATAGATGTCATCAAACGAGTCTCATGCGAACATAAATTTGATCCTCTACCTAGTTCTCTCTTTCACCGGACAGTGTATCAGGGGCTACTATACATACCATGACACTCTTCAAAATCTCATAAAACATACCTCAAAGCCTTTTATAAGGCTGATACAGGATTTATTCAGTCCACTCTCAGCGGACTGAATCTTCTCAATCATCGCACCCATAAGGGCACGGTGTTCATCGATGATGGACGCACTTTTTAGCGCTGTCGATAAGGTATCCGACACCTCTGGTTGGACAGAGGTTGCCGGTGGAGCAGGCACACCCCCTCCAGCCGAGGAAGGTTGTGACACTCCAAAAATTTTCTTTGTGGTTTTGTTTTCAGCAGAAATCTTTATTGGATTTAGTTTCTTCTGAGAGGAAAAACCTTTTTGGTTTTTGGGCTTTTATTTGGTTTTGATCCTTTCTAAATTTTACCATGTCTCCTATGGTAAAATTTTCTCAAAAACCACTCATTCCACTTTGGTTCATCCCTAACATTCTATCCAAACTAATAAAATCCATTTTTAGATTTTATTCCAATTATTTCTCCTCCCAAAATAATTCTATCTTTTCTTTTGAGCCTAGGTGATTTGCAAAGCAAGTACCCTAATGCTTTTGATTTTTGACCTCAACTCAACACCCCTGGATAGTCCCTTGTACCCACAACCTAGAACCATCTTGATCCACTCTTCTTCTTCTCAAATATTTCAAATTCCACCCTCTGCAAGTTTGGACTAGATTTGCCAAATTTGATGAAATTCATATCTACACTTCTCTAAAAGTTCCACCAAAATTCAGGCCACCTCTAACTGCAATGAGAGACCACTCCACCAAAAACCAGCTCAAGGAAAAATCCCTACACACTAGAATCATTCTGTCGAACACCTTGCATGCACCAGTACTGTTCACTTTCAGAAAATTCAGAAGATCAGTGTCGATCTCCGTCAGTAACTTCAGTCACGAGCCCACAGTGCCCTTGGCACGTTGCTCGCAGCCTATCCCTCTTGTCCGGAGCTTCACATAAGCGCTTGGCGCGTTCCTGGCGTCGGTGGCACCCTGGCCCGCCTGCGCCGGCGTGCTTTGCGGCGGCTGCACCACCGTAACGGACGACAGGGGGCAAAACTGCGGCCGAACGCCGTTCGGCGCCGCCCAAGCGTCCTGGTGACTCCGCGTGGCCACCTCCTTGCCAGCGCACACATGCGGCACCGTCGCTGTGGCTTGGCACGCGCAGAGCATGCTCTCTGCCGCCGACGGGCCGTGCGGCCGTTCCGTCAAGGGCAGACCGTAACCAGCCCTCTGTGCTGAGTTGGACACGGGAACGGCTCCAATAATCCTCCTAGGCGATGCTCAAGCTCCTAAGCCGACCGTCCAGCCACAGCGCCACCGTAATCAACTCGCGGACTTATCCGTTCACGGCAACAGACCCGGGCCGGCTATATATAGCACCCCGAGCTTGCTCTCGCCTCCGCATGACTCCACCATCTCACCAGACCCTGCCCGGACACGGAACGAGCCTCGAGGGGCCTTTCCTCCTCGACTCCGGCCACGTCCGTCCGCCTCAGGCTCCGGCATCATTCTCTCCGGTGAGAACCCCTCCGCCGCCCTACTTTCGACCGTAGCCTCGTACCACCTCTAGTAAGATAACCCCCACCTCAATTTTGACCTCGCAACTCTCTTCGGTGAGATCCACGACCACCCGAACCGCCGTCCGCCGGAGCAAGCGTCGCCGCCGACGTGGTACTCACCGGCGACCACCACCACCTCCCACAGACGCGGAATGGCACCCTGAACACAGAGGTACTCTCCGATCTCCCTGCCTCGCCGTGGATCGCCGCCGGCGACCACCACACCTCTCGGCGCCGTCGCGCTCTGTTTTTCCCTCGTTTGAAAATTCAAACCTGACGGGTGGAGCCCGCCTGTCAGTCTCTCAGCCGTTTCTTTTAAACGAAACGTTATCTGGACTTTTCCGCAGAACCCCCTAGAAACTTTCTGTTTCATTACAGATGGGTCCTTGGACCAAAACTCTTATAACTTTTAATCAGAAAAGTATTTTTGATCAATTCTTTTTCTGTTCTCTTTAGATTTTTGTCTAGTTGTTTATAAGATTTATTTGAGAATTTATTGGGAATATTTTCTGTACACTCGCGGTATTTACGTTACGTGCATATTTTTCTTATACCGTAGATTCCGGAGGAAGCGACGGAGCTGCAAACTTCGCACAGTTAGACTCCGACTACTCCGAACTAGGCAAGCATGTTTGAACTCTTGATATGATGAGTGTTGTTGCATGTTTGCATTGTAGCATGGTCATGGCATGTTTAGGAACATCACTTTAAATATTATGTTTCATGCACATAATCAGAAAGTAAGTTTCGGAAAGCATTATGTTGTTGGATACATATTTGCATAGCCATGTGTTGGCTTGAGGATGGGTAAGATGGCAGTGTTGTGACATGTCAGGCTTAGGCCAGTCCTTTTGACAACAGTGTCAACATGATTGAATCATATTTCCTTCATTTCCTTCATGTGCTGCCACATGTTTTCCGCAAGGGATATGGCATAGTAAGTTGCAACCGTTTTCCTGGTACACACCAGGTAGAGAGGCCGGGATGAGGGTTCCATGGCCCTGGATTAAAGCCCGTCATCCGGTCAGGGGGCATGGGTGTTTCCAGTTGGGACCGAGAGGGGGCACCCCTTAGAGCGCGCGTATAGAAATTTGATCCCATGCTATTCGAGGTTGTGGCCTCCCCGTCTCAAACTTTTTCTTGGACGTTGTCCAGGGTGATTCCTGGCATCGTGAGGTGAAATGGGTGTGTACTAGCTAAATGTGTTTCTACTGAAATACCGTAAACGGAACTAGTCCTTCGTGACTACGGAAATCCGTTGGCTGTGGTCAGTTCATCCAAACTCTGCAGAGTCTCAAATCCTTCAATTATCTTGTACTTTGTTCAAGTACTACATTCATCTTATCATGTCAGGTATCAGCCTTAGTGACAAAACTCCGGTGGGATTTATGTGTGATAAATCCGGTTAAAAGATTATTCTTGTGGATGGACTAATCTTGTTATTCACATTCATTACAAGCCCTGTCTGCGATGTCGCTCAGACGTCCGACGGTGGCATACTTGTTATTTATTTTTGTTACAGGCCCTGTCTGTGATGTCGCTCAGACGTCCGACGGCGGCATATCTGTTATTTACATTTGTTGCAAGTCCTGTCTGCGATGTCGCTCAGACGTCCGACGGTGGCATTTCTTTTTAAGTCCTATCTGTGATGTCGCTCAGACGCCCGACTGTGGTATTTCTTTTTAAGCCCTGTCTGTGATGTCGCCCAGACGTCCGACTGTGGCATTCCTTTTAAAGCCCTTTATGTGATGTCGCCCAGACGTCCGACTGTGGCATTTCTTTTAAGCCCTCTATGTGATGTCGCCCAGACGTCCGACTGTGGCATTTCTTTTAAGCCCTTTGTGTGGTGTCGCTCAGACGCCCGACTGTGGCATTTCTTTTAAAGCCCTTTATGTGGTGTCGCTTAGACGCCCGACTGCGGCATGCATTTTATTTATTTACCTTTCGAGGCGCCGCTCCAGACACCCGATCGGTTTTCAATTATTTATTTTATTTATCAAGTCCGGCAAATCTTACCATTGTTATATGAGCATCATTCTTTATTCACGATGCATTCATGCATTCATTGATTATATCTTTTGTCCGAACTGTCTTGCGAGTACTTTCAAAGTACTCACCTGGCTTGTTGATTTGGCCAGATGTTGATGAAGGCGATCTCATGGATGAAGAGTTTCATAGCGAGTCCGACGCCTAGAGGAGTCCCAGTCAGTCTCGTGCGATCCTGTCTTGGTCATTGTATTATCCGCTTCCGCAACCAGAAATAAATTCATTGAGCCTCACCTCGACGCTCGATGTGCTGCCAGTAGAAGTCAAGTTATCCGCCACCACGTTTCCTCGAGCTAGTAGCATACCACCACACCCCTGTGTCATAACCGCCCATATGTAAGATATTGGCGAGTTTGTAATAAATTGTTGAGCAGCCTCAGCTCAACCCTGTAATATATTTGATGCTACTAGTTCTCTGTTTATCAAGCGTTGTCTACCAGAAAGGATGACTTTTCCTATACTGGGATTAAAAGATCGGTTTTATCAATAATCATTTTATTGAAAAACCGGTCATGATAGACTTGGTATCAGAGCTAGGCTGACTGTAGGAAGCCACTAGGTGCGATCGCTAATTGGTTATTAGCATGATAGAGTTATTCATGTTTTTACAAGTGTAGACATTTTTCTGATAGTCAACATAAAATTTTATGATCTGATCACTCAGAATTTTTGCCTACTTTTGTAGATGACCGGCAACGACTGCGAGTCTCAAATGTTCGCCAACATGCCTGAGGGGTTCGTCAAACTCCTCTCCTTCATCGTTCAGGTCGCGATGGGGCCATCCGTGTGCCCAGTCTTCACGCTTTATCCACACAAGATCAACGACAGTCTGACTATGCACCAGGCCGCGGTGCAGTTCAGGGGAGGCCATGCTGAAATACGCCGCCTCCGATTCATGGGGAGAGCCATGCCTACAGAAAGGCATGCTATGCAGATGGCTGCCCACGAGACGATAGCCCGTCTTCGGGATGTTCTTCCTGCAATGAAGACCCGTCGCTACCGCTACCTTCCATGCCATGTGCCTTACACCTGTCACTACTCTTTCTCTTGCCCCAGAGGAGAGCGAGACGAAGCCTTTGAGATGCTTGTCAAGTACCTCCGAGCCCTGGAGGTAGCATTCGACTGCATGGTGGATGACCTCGTAGCTGCACGCATGGACTCAGTTCATGGTTGTGCTGCTAACAGGAAGGAACTCCTGCACACCGCTCCACCACTGACTTTTGTGTTATCCGCAGCCTCTCACTCACCTACCATACTCGCCTCTGCTCGTCGTCTGCCTACCACAGAGGAGTTTAACCAGGCTATTGCACCCACTCCCGTCTGCTCTGCACCACTTGTTGCACCCACTCCCATAAGTGCTACTCCACCTATTCCACCCACTCGTATTCGTGTTATCCCGCCTACGACACCTGCTCCATCATCTCAGCACAACGTTTCTCGTCTGGAACCTATTAGCGAGGAGGAAGTTGATTCCCCAGCATCTCTGCGTCTCACCCTCGGCAGGCCAAGGGAGATCCTCACCATCTCCGACTGAGTACGCATAGACGCCATGCGATGTATCGACTTGTGTAATATGTTTATATGTACATAGGTTGTGAGAAGTAGCCTGTTTGCGCACCATGTAGGATCTGGAGGAGTGCACTAGTTTAAATAACATGTCAGGGTTATGTACGCATATCCTGAGTGATGTAATGTATAATTATGCGTGCGTGTAAGATATGCATTAGTCCTTCTCCGCGCGCAATCGTGTGTTTCCAAAAATATCCTGGAGTTTAAAAATGTTCCTTGTGTGTGATTTTATTGACTTTTGCGACTCTCTTTCTTGTCTTACGAGTTCACAAAATATATCCCCAGAGTGAAAGATGTCTCGTCCTTGGACGCGCTCCATGCCAACTCAGCCAGAAGAAAATTATGGCACACCATAGAACCACAATTTCACTCAGGGTCAGACAAGTCAACAGGACAGTGAAACAGCTTTTACACAAGTTTGTCGTTTGTACGAACAGAGTCAACAGCAACACCAGGAAATGATGAACCAATTCATCAATATGGGAAGTAACCGTGGTCAGTATCAACCGCAATCCAAATTATCTGAGTTACAAAAGACGCGTCCTCCAACATTTTCTCATACTAACAAGCCTCTTGAGGCCGAGGACTGGCTTCGAGACATGGAGAGAACATTAATTATCGCACAGTGTTCAGACCGTGAAAAAGTACTGTATGCACCACATTATCTCACAGGTGCAGCTGCATCGTGGTGGGAAAACTTCCTGCACATGCACCCCAACGAAAATGAAATCACCTGGGAAAATTTCAAAGAAGGTTTTCATGGGGCACATATTCCTAAGAGCGTCATGAAAATCAAGAAGAAAGAATTTGATGAACTCAAGCAAAGGGCCATGACAGTGTCAGAATACAACAGCCAATTCACTCTGATGTCTCGCTATGCCAATGAAGAACGCATGACCGAGAGCAAGAAGATGGAAAAAATTCTTGGAAGGCCTGGCACCCGCCCTTAAGTGCCAGCTAGTTGTGCATACCTTTCCAGATTTTAAAACACTGGTGGATAAGGCCATTACCCTGGAAAACGAGCGACGTAGCCTGGAAGATTTCCGCAAACGAAAAAGGGATCAGACTACTTTTGCTCGCAATCACAGAAGCAAGAAGGAATTTCAGAAGGGGGATTCACACAAAACCCCGACGAATAATTCACGTCCAATGAAGAATTTCCATGCAAGAGACAAAGAGTTCACCTATCGCCCAGGCGTTACCTGTTATGCTTGTGGAGAAGAAGGGCACTATGCCAAGCAGTGCCCCAAGCCAAGGAGCTCAACCCCGAAGCTCAATAACGGTGGAAATAATTCAGCACCAAAGCGAAGCAATTTCAACCCCAACAACAACCACCGGAAAGGTCACTTGAACCACGTGACCCGAGAGGAATAACAGAACGCCCCAGATATCATACTCGGTACGTACCCCGTCAACACAATACCTGCCATGGTTTTGTTTGATTCTGGAGCTTCTCACTCATTCGTTTCGAAAAGTTTTGCTTTGCAAAATAATTTTTCGATGCTTCCCCTGGAAAAATCAATGATCATCAAGTCCCCTGGAATTAAGCAAGTGACCCAGAGTTACTGTCAAGGTGTGGTTATTGAATTTGAAGGATTGAAGTTTTACGCCAACCTTATCGTACTGGAAAGCAAAGGACTGGATGTCATCCTAGGAATGGATTGGTTAACCACCAACAAAGGTTTTATTGACCGCTTCAACCGTACTGTGATTCTCACACACCATCATGGGAAGAAAATAAAAGTTTCAGCCAAAGAGAGACAAATACCTTGGCAACCTAGATTAAACAAGGTGGACGTTTCTGAGCTGAACAAGGTTCCAGTAGTATGTGAATTCCCAGACGTATTTCCAGAAGAACTACCAGGCATGCCACCAGACCGAGAAATAGAATTCAGCATTGAGCTAGCACCCGGAACCGCTCCTATTTACAAGAAACCTTACAGAATGGCACCATCCGAATTGGTAGAGTTGAAGAAGCAAATAAAAGAATTATTGGAGAAAGGATACATACGAGCCAGCTCCTCACCTTGGGGTTCTCCAATTTTATTTGCCAAGAAGAAGGATGGAACAATGAGGTTGTGTATTGTTTATCGAGCTCTCAACATGGTCACCATCAAGAACAAATACCCAATGCCCTGAATAAATGATTTATTCGATCAGCTCGCACAGGCCAAAGTCTTCTAAAAAATTGACTTGAGATCAGGGTACCACCAATTAAAAGTGCGAACTGAAGATATTCCCAAGACCACATTCACCTCCAGATATGGGTTGTATGAGTTCACAGTAATGCCATTCGGACTAACCAACACCCCCGCCTATTTTGTTCACCTCATGAACAAAGTATTTATGAAGTATATAGACAAGTTTGTTGTGGTATTCATCGATGATATTCTGATATATTCCAAAACACCAGAAGAGCACGCCGAACATCTCAGGATTGTACTCGGAGAACTCAGGAAACATCAACTGTACGCAAAATTCAGCAAATGTGAATTTTGGCTAAAGTAGGTGGGTTTTCTGGGCCACGTGCTAACCCAAGAAGGTATTGCAGTAGACCCGGAAAAAGTCAAGGCCGTACTTGGCTGGAAACCACCAGCCAACGTAACGGACGTACGGAGTTTCTTGGGAATGGCAGGCTATTATCGGAGATTTATTGAAGGATTCTCCACTATAGCAAAGCCCATGACACAGTTGCTCAAGAAAGGCAAGAAGTTTGAATGGACGGAAGCATGTGAGAAAAGCTTCCAAGAGCTAAAAAGCAAATTAACAACGGCACCAGTACTAATTGTGCCAGATATACACAAAAATTCTGAGGTATATTGTGACGCATCCCGGAAAGGCCTCGGATGCGTATTGATGCAAGAAGGCAAGGTAGTTGCGTATGTCTCTAGACAACTACGCAAGCATGAGGAAAATTATCCCACTCATGACTTGGAATTAGCAGTGGTCATTCATGCACTCAAGGAATGGAGACACTTCCTACTTGGGAATCGTTGTGAGATATACACAGACCATAAGAGTCTTAAGTATATTTTCACATAGCCAGAGTTAAATCTACGGCAATGACGCTGGTTAGAATTGGTGAAGGATTATGATGTTGGAATCCACTATCATCCTGGAAAAGCAAATGTTGTGGCAGATGCCCTGAGTCGGAATCCCAGCACAGACGATGACAGTATACCAAAGTTGAGGCCAGAATTTCAACAAGAATTTGCCCGACTCAATTTAATAATGGTTACCGAAGGCAGTGTGGCAAATTTGGAAATACAGCCGACCCTGATGGAAAGGATCAAGGAAGCCCAGCACGGACACCCCAGCATTGATGGCATAAAAAGGAAAGTGAGTATGGGCAAGGCCTCGGAATTCAACGTAGATGAGCAAGGAATATTATGGTACAGGGAAAGAATCTGCGTGCCAAATATCCAGAACCTCAAACATCAAATTCTGTCTGAGAGCCACACCGCTCCATACTCAATCCATCCTGGGGGGACAAAGATGTACAAAGACCTTCAGGAAAATTTTTGGTGGCACGGTATGAAGAGAGACATAGCCACGTTTATTGCATGTTGCGACTCTTGTCAAAGCATAAGGGCCGAGCACCAGAAACCAGCCGGGCTGTTGCAACCAAACAAAATACCCGAGTGGAAATGGGACGAGATTGGAATGGATTTCATTGTTGGACTACCACGGTCACGACATGGAAATAATGCCATATGGGTCATAACCGACAGGTTAACCAAGGTGGCACATTTTATTCCAGTGAAGACGACTTACTCCACTCAGAGACTGGCCAGGCTTTATCTTGCCCATATCGTCTGCCTGCATGGAGTCCCAAAGACTATCATGTCTGACAGAGGCACACAGTTCATCTCTAGATTTTGGGATCACCTACAACATGCACTGGGTACCCAACTAGCATTCAGCACCGCGTACCATCCCCAGACCGATGGGCAGACCGAACGCGTAAACCAAATCCTAGAAGATATGCTGAGAGCTTGTGTCCTCACCTACGGAACCAGTTGGGAAGAAAGCTTACCATATGCAGAGTTCGCATACAACAATAGTTATCAAGCCAGCTTGCAAATGGCACCCTTTGAAGCTCTGTATGGCAGAAGATGTCGTACCCCGCTAAATTGGTCAGAGACCGAAGACAGCCATATCTTCGGCCTAGATATGCTCAAAGAGGCTGAAGAGAAATTTAAGACAATTAGAGATCGACTCAAGACAGCTCAAAGTCGACAAAAGAGTTATTACGATCGGAAACATCGAGAAATCAGTTTTGAACCCGGAGAGTTTGTTTACCTAAGAGTCTCTCCTATGAGGGGTCTGCAATGATTCAGGATTAAGGGAAAGCTAGCACCAAGATTCATAGGACCATTCTGTATAATGGCTCGAAGAGGCACGGTAGCCTACCAGCTAGACTTACCCAGGGATTTATCCGATATCCACAACGTGTTTCACATCTCACAATTGAGAAGGTACGTAGGCAATCCAGAGAAGCAGGTATCTCATAAAAATATTGACGTACAACTGGACCTCACCTACCGGGAGCACCCCATAAAAATATTAGAAGAGTCTGAAAGGAGGACCCGACGGAAAACCATCAAATTCTTCAGAGTTCAGTGGAGCAACCACACCGAGAATGAAGCAACTTGGGAGAGAGAGGATTTCCTTCGGACAGAGCACCCACACCTGTTTAAGGATCAGCTGAAATCTCGGGGACGAGATTTTTCCTAAGGGGGTAGGTGCTGTGACACTCCAAAAATTTTCTTTGTGGTTTTGTTTTCAGCAAAAATCTTTATTGGATTTAGTTTCTTCTGAGAGGAAAAACCTTTTTGGTTTTTGGGCTTTTATTTGGTTTTGATCCTTTCTAAATTTTACCATGTCTCCTATGGTAAAATTTTCTCAAAAACCACTCATTCCACTTTGGTTCAACCCTAACATTCTATCCAAACTAATAAAATCCATTTTTGGATTTTATTCCAATTATTTCTCCTCCCAAAGTAATTCTGTCTTTTCTTTTGAGCCTAGGTGATTTGCAAAGCAAGTACCCTAATGCTTTTGATTTTTGACCTCAACTCAACACCCATGGATAGTCCCTTGTACCCACAACCTAGAACCATCTTGATCCACTCTTCTTCTTCTCAAATATTTCAAATTCCACCCTCTGCAAGGTTGGACCAGATTGGCCAAATTTGATGAAATTGATATCTACACTTCTCTAAAAATTCCACCAAAATTCAGGCCACCTCTAGCTGCAATGAGAGACCACTCCACCAAAAACCATCTCAAGGAAAAATCCCTACACACTAGAATCATTCTGTCAAACACCTTGCATGCACCAGTACTGTTCACTTTCAGAAAATTCAGAAGATCAGTGTCGATCTCCGTCAGTAACTTCGGTCACGAGCCCACAGTGCCCTTGGCACGTTGCTCGCAGCCTATCCCTCTTGTCCGGAGCTTCACACGAGCGCTTGGCGCGTTCCTGACGTCGGTGGCGCCCTGGCCCGCCTGCGCCGGCGTGCTTTGCGGCGGCTGCACCACCGTAACGGACGACAGGGGGCAAAACTGCGGCGCGACGCCGTTCGGCGCCGCCCAAGCGTCCTGGTGGCTCCGTGTGGCCACCTCCTTGCCAGCGCACGCATGCGGCACCGTCGTCGTGGCTTGGCACGCGCAGAGCACGCTCTCTGCCGCCGACGGGCCGTGCGGCCGTTCCATCGAGGGCAGACCGTAACCAGCCCTCCCGTGCTGAGTTGGACACGGGAACGGCTCCAATACTCCTCCTAGGCGATGCTCAAGCTCCTAAGCCGACCGTCCAGCTACAGCGCCGCCGTAATCAACTCGCCAGACTTATCCGTTCATGGCAACCGACCCGGGCCGGCTATATATAGCACCCCGAGCTTGCTCTCGCCTCCGCACGACTCCACCATCTCACCAGACCCCGCCCAGACACGGAACGAGCCTCGAGGGGCCTTTCCTCCTCGACTCCGGCCACCTCCGTCCGCCTCGGGCTCTGGCATCGTTCTCTCCGGTGAGAACCCCTCCGCCGCCCTACTTTCGACCGTAGCCTCGTACCACCTCTAGTAAGATAACCCCCACCTCAATTTTGACCTCGCAACTCTCTCCGGCGAGATCCACGACCACCCGAACCACCGTCCACCGGAGCAAGCGTCGCCGCCGACGTGGTACTCGCTGGTGACCACCACCACCCCCCACAAACGCGGAATGGCACCCTGAACACAGAGGTACTCTCCGATCTCCCTGCCTCGCCGTGGATCGCCGCCGGCGACCACCGCACCTCTCAGCGCCATCGCGCTATGTTTTTCCCTCGTTTGAAAATTCAAACCTGACGGGTGGAGCCCGCCTGTCAGTCTCTCAGCCGTTTCTTTTAAACGAAACGTTATCTGGACTTTTCCGCAGAACCCCCTGGAAACTTTCTGTTTCATTACAGATGGGTCCTTGGACCAAAACTCTTATAACTTTTAATCAGAAAAGTATTTTTGATCAATTCTTTTTCTGTTCTCTTTAGATTTTTGTCTAGTTTTTTTATAAGATTTATTTGAGAATTTATTGGGAATATTTTCTATACACTCGCGGTATTTACGTTACGTGCATATTTTTCTTATGCCATAGATTCTGGAGGAAGCGACGGAGCTGCAAACTTCGCACAGTTTGACTCCGACTACTCCAAACCAGGCAAGCATGTTTGAACTCTTGATATGATGAGTGTTGTTGCATGTTTGCATTGTAGCAAGGTCATGGCATGTTTAGGAAGATCACTTTAAATATTATGTTTCATGCACATAATCAGAAAGTAAGTTTCGGAAAGCATTATGTTGTTGGATACATATTTGCATAGCCATGTGTTGGCTTGAGGATGGGTAAGATGGCAGTGTTGTGACATGCCAGGCTTAGGCCAGTCCTTTTGACAACAGTGTCAACATGATCGAATCATATTCCCTTCATTTCCTTCCTGTGCTGCCACATGTTTTCCGCAAGGGATATGGCATAGTAAGTTGCAATCGTTTTCCTGGTACACACCAAGTAGAGAGGCCGGGATGAGGGTTCCATGGCCCTGGATTAAAGCCCGTCATCCGGTCAGGGGGCATGGGTGTTTCCGGTTGGGACCGAGAGGGGGGCACCCCTTAGAGCGCGCGTATAGAAATTTGATCCCATGCTATTCGAGGTTGTGGCCTCCCCGTCTCAAAGTTTTTCTTGGACGTTGTCCAGGTTGATTCCTGGCATCGTGAGGTGAAATGGGTGTGTACTAGCTAAATGTGTTTCTACTGAAATACCATAAACGGAACTAGTCCTTCGTGACTACGGAAATCCGTTGGCTGTGGTCAGTTCATCCAAACTCTGCAGAGTCTCAAATCCTTCAATTATCTTGTACTTTGTTCAAGTACTACATTCATCTTATCTTGTCAGGTATCAGCCTCAGTGACAAAACTCCGGTGGGATTTATGTGTGATAAATCCGGTTAAAAGATTATTCTTGTGGATGGACTAATCTTGTTATTCACATTCATTACAAGCCCTGTCTACGATGTCACTCAGACGTCCGACGGTGGCATACCTGTTATTTATTTTTGTTACAAGCCCTGTCTGTGATGTCGCTCAGACGTCCGACGGCGGCATATCTGTTATTTACATTTGTTGCAAGTCCTGTCTGCGATGTCGCTCAGACGTCCGACGGTGGCATTTCTTTTTAAGTCCTGTCTGTGATGTCGCTCAGACGTCCGACTGTGGTATTTCTTTTTAAGCCCTGTCTGTGATGTCGCCCAGACGTCTGACTGTGGCATTCCTTTTAAAGCCCTTTATGTGATGTCGCCCAGACGTCCGACTGTGGCATTTCTTTTAAGCCCTCTATGTGATGTCGCCCAGACGTCCGACTGTGGCATTTCTTTTAAGCCCTTTATGTGGTGTCGCTCAGACGCCCGACTGTGGCATTTCTTTTAAAGCCCTTTATGTGGTGTCGCTTAGACGCCCGACTGCGGCATGCATTTTATTTATTTACCTTTCGAGGCGCCGCTCCAGACACCCGATCGGTTTTCAATTATTTATTTTATTTATCAAGTCCGGCAAATCTTACCATTGTTATATGAGCATCATTCTTTATTCACGATGCATTCATGCATTCATTGATTATATCTTTTGTCCGAACTGTCTTGCGAGTACTTTCAAAGTACTCACCTGGCTTGTTGATTTGGCCAGATGTTGATGAAGGCGATCTCATGGATGAAGAGTTTCATAGCGAGTCCGACGCCTAGAGGAGTCCCAGTCAGTCCCGTGCGATCCTGTCTTGGTCATTGTATTATCCGCTTCCGCAACCAGAAATAAATTCATCGAGCCTCACCTCGACGCTCGATGTGCTGCTAGTAGAAGTCAAGTTATCTGCCACCACGTTTCCTCGAGCTAGTAGCATACCACCACACCCCTGTGTCATAACCGCCCATATGTAAGATATTGGCGAGTTTGTAATAAATTGTTGAGCAGCCTCAGCTCAACCCTGTAATATATTTGATGCTACTGGTTCTCTGTTTATCAAGTGTTATCTACCAGAAAGGATGACTTTTCCTATACTGGGATTAAAAGATCGGTTTTATCAATAATCATTTTATTGAAAAACCGGTCGTGACAAAGGTCTCCTGCCTGATTATGGAGCCGTAGAGGTCTCCGGGACAGTGTTCGGCTGGGGGCCGAATTCGAGATCGCCCCCGTCAACGACGCCCATGGGAGCCTTCTCTCCCATATGTCCGGCCCCTGAAGTTTGACCTCCTGGTGCCGCCTTTACGATCCCCCCCCTTGTCTGGGTCCTTCTAGGACGACACCTCGGTGTCATTCACATGTTTGGGGGTAGGGGCCTTCGGGGGTGTCCCGCTCTCCATAGCATCCGAAGGTAACAAATCCTCTGACGAGGATTGTTCGGTGCGGGACCTCACCGGACTGCAAAAAAGTATGGCTCAGATTAAAGTACTATGCCATGATGAGCCTGGACACATAAGCATGTTCGGGTTTTGTATAATCACGAGTTCACCAGGGGCTGGGCCCTGGGATCCCACTCCGGGCTGCTATCAGCAGCGGCGGAGGATTCCTCTGGAAGAGGAGTTTTTCCCCTCTTAGGCGATTCGGCTTCCAAGGATGTGGAGGCCGTCCTTTTCTTTCTTCCCCCGCGGGGGATTCATCTTCTACCTCCTCCTCGTCCTCTTCGGAGGAAGAATGGGCATTGGAGTCTTTGGATTTTGTGTTCGAGGCGCCGCGGCGACGGAGGCCGCCCCTGGTCTTCTTGGCCTCCTTCTCGACCTTCTTCTTCGGCGCCTTGTAAGGCGCCGGGACTAGCATCTTCGTCAGAAGTGGGCCGGCCGGTTCTTCCGGCAATGGGGCCGGACTGTAGATCCGCCCCGCCTTCTTCGTCCACCCCTAGGAGAATTGTGGAAAGTACTTTAAGCATTTTCCTCAGGATATGCAAATAAAACATATGAATTGCCAAACATAAACAGTGACTTATCGAACTTGCAAGGCAGGACAGTCGGTACCCACGGTCCTCGGCGGAGTCCGGCCACGATTTTCCAGACTTAAAAAGCACCTTCCAGATATCCTCGTGCGAGGAACCAAAGAGCTCCCGTAGGGTCTGGTGCTTGGTCGGATCGAATTCCTATAAATTGCAAGCTCGGTGTTGACAAGGAAGAATCTGTCGAACTAACATCACATGGACTACATTGACAAGCTTGATGTTCTTGTCTTCCATATCCTTGACGCGTGTTTGGAGCACCGACAGTTCGTTGGACAAAGACCAGTTCAGGCCCTTCTTGGGCCAGGACGTAAGCCGCAGGGGGGCTTCGGATCGGAATTCGGGAGCAGCAGCCCACTCCGTGCCGCGCGGCTCAGTGATGTAAAACCACTGGCGCTACCACTCCTTGATAGAATCATTGAAAGTACCTATTGGCCATGCGACATTGGGCATCTTGCTCACCATGGCGCCTCCGCACTCGGCGTGCTCGCCGCTCACTACCTTGGGCTTCACATTAAAAATCTTTAACCATAAGCCGAAGTGTGGCGGGATGCGGAGAAAGGCCTCGCACACGACAATGAATGTCGAGATGTTGAGGAAGGAATTGGGGGATAGATCATGAAAATCAATCCCGTAATAATAACATGATGCCATGAACGAATGGATGGAGGGGAAACCCTATCCCGCGGACAAAATGAGGGAGGAATACAACCCTCTCATGAGGGTCCAGAGTAGGGATGATCTGTCCCGCCATCGGAAGACGGTGGCCGATTTTCTTGGCCAGATACCCGGCCTCCCGAAGCTTTTTGATATCCTTCTCCCGGACGGTAGAGGCCATCCACTTGCCTCCTGCTCCACATCCAGACATTTTTAGAAGACCTCTTTGGGTGGAGAAGACGAACGCCTGGGCGCTAGGGCTCGAGCGAGGGGGAATGGATGAGCAGAGAAAGAAGAAGGCGTGGGTGAAAGAGGGAGTCATTATCCCTTTATAAAGGCAGCAGGGATCCTGCACCTCCCCACTTGCCCGGTAAACTCGCTTATTCCCCAAGTGCCACGATGGCACGGTTGGGTTACCCGTACCCGTATTGATGAGAATCCCGTGATAAGGGGACACGATCTCTGCTTTGACAAGACGTGCCAAGAAAACCGCCTCGCAATATCTGCAGTAGCTGGTTGAGGAAAACGGTTCGAATAATGACCGGCTGTGGCGTGATGTCACGCTATGAAGGGTTGTCAGCAGATTGGATTTGTAAAATATTGTGCTCTCTACGGTGGTATGTGGAAATTATTTTGCAGGGCCGGACACGATCCTCATATTCAAGATCTTCTATGGAGTATTCAGAGAAGGAACCCGCCTTGCAATGACGAAGACAATCTGCGTGCCGGACTCATTGTCATTGAAGCCTGGTTCAGGGGCTACTGAGGGAGTCCTAGATTAGGGGGTCCTCGGACAGCAGGACTATATACTTTGGCCGGACTGTTGGATTATGAAGATACAAGATTGAAGACTCTATCCCATGTCCGGGTGGGACTCTCCTTTGCATGGAAGGCAAGCTTGGCGATTCGGATGTATAGATCTCCTTCTTTGTAACCGACTCTATGTAACCCTAGCCCCCTTTGGTGTCCATATAAATCGAAGGGTGTAGTCCGTAGGACAACAACAATCATAATCATAGGCTAGCTTCTAGGGTTTAGCCTCTACGATCTCGTGGTAGATCAACACTTGTAATACTCATATCATCAAGATTAATCAAGCAGGAAGTAGGGTATTGCCTCCATCGAGAGGGCCCAAACCTGGTTAAACATCGTGTCCCCCGCCTCCTGTTACCATTAGCCTTAGACGCATAGTTCGGGACCCCCTACCCGAGATCCGCCGGTTTTGACACCGACGGGAACTGCCTAGTGTTAGTAGGTGGCAACTGGTAAATTTTTGAAATCATGGCAACTGGAGCAGACCAGACCATACATGGCAACTGCAGTTGAGCAACCATGGCAACTATAGTTGTCCGACATGGCAACTATAGTTCAGCGACATGGCAACTGCAGGTAATCGGAAATTAAAGAGGGTCTGGACCATGGCGACTGCGAGGACGCGTGGTGACTGTCACGCGGGGGCGCGCGGGACTGTGAGCTAGGTGGCTGAGAGAGGTCGTGTGGGCGTTATGCATTTTGCCCAGACGTAGGCGTGTGAGAGGGACTGCAAGGAAAAAAGATGCGTGTGGGCGCTAGTTGTTTTGCCCACACGTAGGCGTGTGGGCTGATCCTCTCAAACACCACACAAGCTGTGTGGGCAGACCCCGTAACGCCCACATGTGTGGGCGTTATCGGTGTCCCAAAAGAAATGAAACTAAACCAACAAAACAACAACAACAGTAGAGTCCTATAGACCAACACCATGCCTACATCGAAAGTGATGGTGGATCAATCCGGAGGTTATGCTGCCAGTTGTTGTCGCCATCCATGTTGAGAAAAAACCTTTTCCGCAGCCTGCTCCAACCGCCACTCACGCTGCCGAGTATTAACATGTAAGCCGGGTGTCAAAATGCGGGTATTCGTCAAGGCAAGGAAAAAGTCATCAGCTTATGATATGCTTCTACTTTGCTTCATAATATTGTTCCACTTGGTGAATTATTGGATTCTCATATTGCTAAAGCTCAAGAAACTGAAACTACTAAAAATTCTCAAGGGAGGATAAAACAACTCGGTGTCCCCCTTCAAGGTCGTGGAAAAGGGAGACACTTTCTATTCTCAACTTTATCCTGATCTTTCTTTATCTGATATTAATGCATTAAAGGTCGTTGAGGCAATTTTTGCTCAAAATATGGCGCTCGCGCAAGAGGTTATTGCATTGGAGGAACAGAATTGTGCACTTTGTGAGATCATCAGAAAGATGAATGAATTGGCGGCATGGAAGGACAAGGCCACCACTTCATCACCACCACCGAAGAAAGAAACGAGTACAGGCACCACCCTTGGCTTAAAGCTTGGGGGAGGTGCCCCGGTATCATATCGCCATCACTTTTATTATCATTATTTATTTCAGTTTGATCTTTAGTTACTTTCTGATTTGCCCACAACACCTCTCCACCTTTATATAGGCGTGGAGGGAGCTGGTGGCTTGCCCTCCAAGGCCCTGGGGTCATTGGTCAAAGGGGGAGGAAGGAAATCCCTCCTTTTCTTACTCACCGGTCGCTACCCCCCCTTTTTTAGGGATCCTGATCTTATCCCTTCGGGATATGATACTATTTCTTTTAAGGGAGGATCTTGGTGCGCGTAGACCAGGGTTGTGGGGACTTCCCCCACTACCCACGTTCATGTGGGTACTCCATGTAGGTGGGCCCCACTCTGGAACCTTCTACAACCTTCCCGGTACACTAGTGCAGAACCGGGCTATAACACCGGTTCGTAAGGCCCTTTAGTATAGGTTCTGCAACCGGCACTAAAGGGTGGGGACTAAAGGCCCCCCCCCCTTTTAGTACCGGTTCTGCACGAACCGTCGCTAAAGGGCCACCACATGGCACGTGCGAGCGCCGGTGGCGGGGAGCCCTTTAGTACCGGTTGGTAACACCAAACGGTACTACAAGTTTTGGGGGGGTTTGGTTTTATTATTTATTTTCCCTTTAATTTTGTGTTTTCCATTTAATTTAGAGATTGTTTTCCATTAATTTTCGCTTTCATAAATTATATAATAACTCATCATCATCATCATATTAATAAGCGTTCATAACTAAGACCACAAAAGCAAATCACTAATAATTAAGTTCAGGACAAAACACGGACATGCGGCGACAAGTACTAATAGCAGGAACTAGCTAATTAATCACTCCTGTTCTCTCTCTCTCTCTCTATCTCTCTCTCTCAGGTAAAATGGCATAGAACATGTGTAGCTCTCCTGATTCAATATATTGGAGCATGCAGATGAACCTGTCTCCTAATCGTGGGTTGCGCTTATGATTGTTGCCCCCTAGTACTTCTCTGCGATCATTCACAATTTTACTCTAGTCTTTGACTATTAAGCATTCCTCGGTTCTAGAAATAGTGAATGCACTCGTGTGCAATGTAGGATGTCTTGGCTATAAGCTAACAATTGACATGCGACCGTTAGTCGAGATCGACCGAGGCACAACTATCATCGGGAGTCCCTATTGAAGAACATCGTATAGTAACATACTTAGCAATGAAGTTTAGCTTAAAAAATAATGTATGCAAAAGATGCACTGAGGACAAATAGTAAAAATCTTACCATCTTTCTAAATACATGTGACCGTAGTTCAATACAAACACTATTGGTCGCACGTTTTGAGTACTAAGATTTGCAAGTCTAGGAAAATAATTTCTCTTGACAACATCAAGATCCTCAAGCCATGAAACATATTGACTTATCTCCTCGCAGCTTAGTTCAGCCCCGGGACGGTGGAAGGTCATGTCTACCAAGCGTCGGACATGTTTGCTTGAATGGAAATAAGCTGTCAATAGAAATTAATTGTCAACTATTTTTCAAAAAAACAATATCGAAGACATAAATATGGTTGAGGAACACTCACATAATGGTAGAACTGGAGGCGTCTGCACATCGACCCAGATATCGGTATTACCTTCAATATCATCTTCCGGACGAATATCAAAGGTGATAACCATATCAGGCTCAAATGCATAAACCTTGCATAGTGCTTGCCAAGTTTTGCATTCAAAATAGGTGTAGGTCTCTGCATTGTATAATTTTGCATGGAAAGTATAACCATGCTCGGTCTTCAAGTAAACTCTCTTTACCTCCATTTTTCATAGTACTAAAACCTATCTTATCCAATACAAAAATTCTTGCATGGCAGGAGATACACTATAGTAGAATAGTAAAAAAATTATAAGTTGAAGCAAATGAAGCATATGCTTAATTACGTAAAAAGACTTGTCGTTGTGACTTACTGCATTCACTTCGAAGGTCTCATCGAGCTTGAAGCTGAAGCGCCTACCATCAACTAGGAAATTTATGTCGCACATGCCGCGCTTGTCTTTGCAGTATTCGCACATAACGAATTCATTCTCATCGTCAGACATTTCCTATGTTCATATATAGTTGAAACATTAATTGATATAAATAATTACTAGGAGTTCTATTAATTCAACTAGCTCTATTAATTCAACTACTAAGCACTTATTAAAAATGAACTAGTTCTAAGCTTCTTACTGAAATCTCATATATAGTAAACTTTTATATCTTTTAATTAATTATTAGATCAACTAGTTCTATAGTAAAGTTTTAATTAATTATTAGATCATCAAATCTCATATATATATATATATATATATATATATATACCTAAATTTATATATCTAGCTAATTCATCTAATTCATCTAACATTTGACATTAATATATCTACATTATTTTCTATCTAATTCATCTATGACATTAACATCTAACATTTCTAACATGCATTAATCTAACATGCATTTATATAAACTAAAAGTATAAAAATAGAAAAAACAGAGAAAATAATATATAAGAGTTGTATACGATGTACTATGGCGGTGACGGCCAGGGATGATCGACGACGCGGGGACGTACGGCGATGGGCGTGCGCGACAGGGCGATGGGCGAGCGG
>NC_041391.1:685289636-685293050 GCF_002162155.2 Triticum dicoccoides
CGGCGGGCGGCGTCAACGGGACGAAGGGGCGACGGGGACGGGAGCGGCGGGGGCGGCGACGGGGGGAGACGGGTGCGACGACGACGAGAAGAAGCAGATGGATGAAAAGTAACTGAAATTTTGTAAGTGCTATATATATATATAGGAGAGGCTTTTAGTACCGGTTCGAGTCACAACCCGATACTAAAGGTCAAATTCAGCAAGGCCAAACGGCAGGAAGCGACACCTTTAATACCGGTTCATGGCTCCAACTAGTACTAAAGGCCACCCTTTAGTACCGGTTAGATCCACGAACCGGTACTAAAGGCCACCCTTTAGTACCGGTTAGATCCACGAACCGGTACTAAAGGCTTAGGTCCGGTGCGGCAAGTTTAGTCCCACCTTGCTAGCCGAGAGGCTTCTGCACTGGTTTATAAGCCCTAGTGCGATACCTCTCTGGAGCTCCTCTCTTTAGCAGGCTTTCGGGCCCAAGTTTGCTGCGCTGCCCTGGGGGCGTGCTCGGCCTTATGGGCCTGCTTTCAGGCCCAAGGCCAGGCAGGACCACTGGGCAGCGCGCAGCGCTTTTGTTGATGTTTTTTTTCTTTTCTGCTTTATTTATTTTCTTTTATTTATTTCTGAGTTGTTTTATTTATTTTCTTTTATCTATTTTCTTTTATTTATTTATTTGCTTTTCAATTTCAGGGTTATTTAGCTCAAAACAAATCTATAAATGCATTAAAAATAGCAAAATGTCCAGTTTGTACACGAGGTGCATCCAGTTTTTGCCGTAACCCTCTCTACTTTTCCGCACATGCTATGCGGGTAAAATGATTATACCATGCCAAGTTCCAACCTTTTCAGAGTTCATTTGTAGTGCTTTTCAATTTCAGGGTCATTTAGCTCAAAACAAATCTTTAAATGAATGAAAAATAGCAAATGATGTGAGAAAGGGTTGAAAGTTTATGACGTGGCTTTGAATGGTGCATACTGAACGCAAAAAAGTCTGGAGTTGTAATAAGTTTAAAAAAATGAAGTGCCGGTGAAACAGATGAGTTTTCGCCTGAAACCCTGATACTTCGAAAGAGATTGTCCAGTTTGTACACGAGCTGCATCCAGTTTTTGTTGTAACCCTCTCTACTTTTTTGCACATGCTATGTGGGTGAAATGATTATACCATGCCAAGTTCCGACGTTTTCAGAGTTCATTTGTAGTGTTTTTCAATTTCAGGGTCATTTAGCTCAAAACAAATCTTTAAATGCATGAAAAATAGCAAATGATGTCAGAAAGTGTTGAAAGTTTATGACATGGCTTTGAATGGTGCATACTAAAGAAAAAACAAGTCTGGAGTTGTAATAAGTTTAAAAAAATGAAGTGTCGGTGTAACACATGAGTTTTCGTCCGAAACCCTGATACTTCGAAAGAGATTGTCCAGTTTGTACACGAGGTGCATCCAGTTTTTGCCGTAACCCTCTCTACTTTTTTGCACATGCTATGTGGGTGAAATGATGATACCATGCCAAGTTCCAACCTTTTCAAAGTTCATTTGTAGTGCTTTTCAATTTTAGGGTCATTTAGCTCAAAACAAATCTTTAAATGCATGAAAAATAGAAAATGATGTCAGAAAGGGTTGAAAGTTTATGACGTGGCTTTGAATGGTGCATACTGAATGCAAAAAAAAGTCTGGAGTTGTAATAAGTTTAGAAAAATAAAGTGCCGGTGTAACAGATGAGTTTTCGTCCGAAACCCTGATACTTCGAAAGAGATTGTCCAGTTTGTACACGAGGTGCATCCAGTTTTTGCCGTAAACCTCTCTACTTTTTCGCACATGCTATGTGGGTGAAATGATGATACCATGCCAAGTTCCAACCTTTTCAGAGTTCATTTGTAGTGCTTTTCAATTTCCGGGTCATTTAGCTCAAAACAAATCTTTAAATGCATGAAAAATAGAAAATGATGTCAGAAAGGGTTGAAAGTTTATGACGTGGCTTTGAATGGTGCATACTGAATGCAAAAATAGTCTGGAGTTGTAATAAGTTTAGAAAAATAAAGTGCCGGTGTAACAGATGAGTTTTCGTCCGAAACCCGGATATTTCGAAAGAGATTGTCCAGTTTGTACACGAGGTGCATCCAGTTTTTGTCATAACCCTTTCTACTTTTTAGCACATGCTATGTGGGTGAAATGATTATACCATGCCAAGTTCCAACCTTTTCAGAGTTCATTTGTAGTGCTTTTCAATTTCAGGGTCATTTAGCTCAAAGCAAATCTTTAAATGCATGAAAAATAGCAAATAATGTCAGAAAAGGTTGAAAGTTTATGATGTGGCTTTGAATGGTGCATAATGAACGCTAAAAAAGTCCGAGTTGTAAAAAGTTTAAAAACATGAAGTGTCGGTGTAACAGATGAGTTTTTGTCGAAAACCCTGGTACTTCGAAAGAGATTGTCCAGTTTGTACACGAGGTGCATCCAGTTTTTGCCGTAAACCTCTCTACTTTTTCGAACATGCTATGTGGGTGAAATGATGATACCATGCCAGGTTCCAACCTATTCAGAGTTCATTTGTAGTGCTTTTCAATTTCAGGGTCATTTAGCTGAAAACAAATCTTAAATGCATGAAAAATAGCAAGTGATGTCAGAAAGGGTTGAAAGTTTATGATGTGGCTTTGAATGGTGCATACTGAACACAAAAATAGTCTGGATTTGTAATAAGTTTTAAAAAAAATGAAGTGCGGGTGTACCAGATGAGTTTTCGTCCGGAACCCTGATACTTCGAAAGAGATTGTCCAGTTTGTACACGAGGTGCATCCAGTTTTTGTCGTAACCCTTTCTACTTTTTCGCACATGCTATGTGGGTGAAATGATGATACCATGCCAAGTTCCAACCTTTTTAGAGTTCATTTGTAGTGCTTTTCAATTTCAGGGTCATTTAGCTCAAAGCAAATCTTTAAATGCATGAAAAATAGCAAATGATGTAAGAAAAGGTTGAAAGTTTATGATGTGGATTTGAATGGTGCATAATGAACGCTAAAAAAGTCTGGAGTTGTAATAAGTTTAAAAAATGAAGTGCCGGTGTACCAGATGAGTTTTTGTCGAAAACCCTGATACTTCGAAAGAGATTGTCCAGTTTGTACACGAGGTGCATCCAGTTTTTGCCGTAAACCACTCTACTTTTTTGCACATGCTATGTGGGTGAAATGATGATACCATGCCAGGTTCCAACCTATTCAGAGTTCATTTGTAGTGCTTTTCAATTTCAGGGTCATTTAGCTGAAAACAAATCTTAAATGCATGAAAAATAGCAAGTGATGTCAGAAAGGGTTGAAAGTTTATGATGTGGCTTTGAATGGTGCATACTGAACACAAAAATAGTCTGGAGTTGTAATAAGTTTTAAAAAAAATGAAGTGCCGGTGTACCAGATGAGTTTTCGTCCGGAACC
>NC_041391.1:685295373-685296349 GCF_002162155.2 Triticum dicoccoides
AACAGATGAGTTTTCGTCCAAAACCCTGATACTTCGAAAGAGATTGTCCAGTTTGTACACGAGGTGCATCCAGTTTTTGCCGTAACCCTCTCTACTTTTTTGCACATGATATGTGGGTGAAATGATGATACCATGCCAGGTTCCAACCTATTCAGAGTTCATTTGTAGTGCTTTTCAATTTCAGGGTCATTTAGCTGAAAACAAATCTTTAAATGCATGAAAAATAGCAAATGATGTCAGAAAGGGTTGAAAGTTTATGATGTGGCTTTGAATGGTGCATACTGAACGCAAAAATAGTCTGGAGTTGTAACAAGTTTAAAAAAATGAAGTGCCGGTGTACCAGATGAGTTTTCGTCCGGAACCCTGATACTTCGAAAGAGATTGTCCAGTTTGTACACGAGGTGCATCCAATTTTTGTCGTAACCCTTTCTACTTTTTCGCACATGCTATGTGGGTGAAATGATGATGCCATGCCAGTTTCCAACCTTTTTAGAGTTCATTTGTAGTGCTTTTCAATTTCAGGGTCATTTAGCTGAAAACAAATCTTTGAATGCATAAAAAATAGCAAATGATGTCAGAAAGGGTTGAAAGTTTATGATGTGGCTTTGAATGGTGCATACTGAACGCAAAAATAGTCTGGAGTTGTAATAAGTTTTTAAAAAAATGAACTGCCGGTGTAACAGATGAGTTTTCGTCCAAAACCCTGATACTTCGAAAGAGATTGTCCAGTTTGTACACGAGGTGCATCCAGTTTTTGTCGTAACCCTTTCTACTTTTTCACACATGCTATGTGGGTGAAATGATGATACCATGCCAAGTTCCAACCTTTTTAGAGTTCATTTGTAGTGCTTTTCAATTTCAGGGTCATTTAGCTCAAAGCAAATCTTTAAATGCATGAAAAATAGCAAATGATGTCAGAAAAGGTTGAAAGTTTATGATGTGGATTTGAATGGTGCATAATGAACGCTAAAAAAGT
>NC_041391.1:685297445-685298909 GCF_002162155.2 Triticum dicoccoides
TGTACCAGATGAGTTTTCGTCCGGAACCCTGATACTTCGAAAGAGATTGTCCAGTTTGTACACGAGGTGCATCCAGTTTTTGTCGTAACCCTTTCTACGTTTTCGCACATGCTATGTGGGTGAAATGATGATACCATGCCAAGTTCTAGCCTTTTCAGAGTTCATTTGTAGTGCTTTTCAATTTCAGGGTCATTTAGCTCAAAGCAAATCTTTAAATGCATGAAAAATAGCAAATGATGTCCGAAAAGGTTGAAAGTTTATGATGTGGCTTTGAATGGTGCATAATGAACGCTAAAAAAGTCTGGAGTTGTAATAAGTTTAAAAAAATGAACTGCCGGTGTAACAGATGAGTTTTTGTCGAAAACCCTGATACTTCGAAAGAGATTGTCCAGTTTGTACACGAGGTGCATCCAGTTTTTGCCGTAAACCTCTCTACTTTTTCGCACATGCTATGTGGGTGAAATGATGATACCATGCCAGGTTCCAACCTATTCAGAGTTCATTTGTAGTGCTTTTCAATTTCAGGGTCATTTAGCTGAAAACAAATCTTTGAATGCATGAAAAATAGCAAATGATGTCAGAAAGGGTTGAAAGTTTGTGATGTGGCTTTGAATGGTGCATACTGAACGCAAAAATAGTCTGGAGTTGTAATAAGTTTTAAAAAAATGAAGTGCCGGTGTACCAGATGAGTTTTCGTCTGGAACCCTGATACTTCGAAAGAGATTGTCCAGTTTGTACACGAGGTGCATCCAGTTTTTGTCGTAACCCTTTCTACTTTTTCACACATGCTATGTGGGTGAAATGATGATACCATGCCAAGTTCCAACCTTTTTAGAGTTCATTTGTAGTGCTTTTCAATTTCAGGGTCATTTAGCTCAAAGCAAATCTTTAAATGCATGAAAAATAGCAAATGATGTCAGAAAAGGTTGAAAGTTTATGATGTGGATTTGAATGGTGCATAATGAACGCTAAAAAAGTTTGGAGTTGTAATAAGTTTAAAAAATGAAGTGCCGGTGTACCAGATGAGTTTTCGTCCAAAACCTTGATACTTCGAAAGAGATTGTCCAGTTTGTACACGAGGTGCATCTCATTTTTGCCGTAAACCTCTCTACTTTTTCGCACATGCTATGTGGGTGAAATGATGATACCATGCCAGGTTCCAACCTATTCACAGTTTATTTGTAGTGCTTTTCAATTTCAGGGTCATTTAGCTCAAAACAAATATTTAAATGCATGAAAAATAGCAAATGATGTCAGAAAAGGTTGAAAGTTTATGATGTGGATTTGAATGGTGCATAATAAATGCTAAAAAAGTCTGGAGTTGTAACAAGTTTAAAAAAAAATGAAGTGCCGGTGTACCAGATGAGTTTTCGTCTGGAACCCTGATACTTCGAAAGAGATTGTCCAGTTTGTACACGAGGTGCATCCAGTTTTTGTCGTAACCCTTTCTACTTTTTCGCACAT
>NC_041391.1:685300711-685301918 GCF_002162155.2 Triticum dicoccoides
AGTCTGGAGTTGTAATTAGTTTAAAAAAATGAAGTGCCGGTGTAACAGATGAGTTTTCGTCCAAAACCCTGATACTTCGAAAGAGATTGTCCAGTTTGTACACGAGGTGCATCCAATTTTTTCCATAACTCTCTCTACTTTTTCGCACATGCTATGTGGGTGAAATGATGATACCATGCCAAGTTCCGACCTTTTCAGAGTTCATTTGTAGTGCTTTTCAATTTCAGGGTCATTTAGCTCAAAACAAATCTTTAAATGCATGAAAAATAGCAAATGATGTCAGAAAGGGTTGAAAGTTTATGACGTGGCTTTGAATGGTGCATACTAAACGCAAAAATAGTCTGGAGTTGTAATAAGTTTAAAAAAATGAAGTGCTGGTGTACCACATGAGTTTTCGTCCGAAACCCTGATATTTCAAAAGAGATTGTCCAGTTTGTACACAAGGTGCATCCAGTTTTTGTCGTAACCCTTTCTAATTTTTAGCACATGCTATGTGGGTGAAATGATGATACCATGCCAAGTTCCAACCTTTTCAGAGTTCATTTGTAGTGCTTTTCAATTTCAGGGTCATTTAGCTGAAAACAAATCTTTAAATGCATGAAAAATAGCAAATGATGTCAGAAAGGGTTGAAAGTTTATGATGTGGCTTTGAATGGTGCATACTGAATGCAAAAATAGTCTGGAGTTGTAACAAGTTTTAAAAAAAATGAAGTGCCGGTGTACCAGATGAGTTTTCGTCCGGAACCCTGATACTTCGAAAGAGATTGTCCAGTTTGTACACGAGGTGCATCCAGTTTTTGTCGTAACCCTTTCTACTTTTTCGCACATGCTATGTGGGTGAAATGATGATGCCATGCCAGGTTCCAACCTTTTTAGAGTTCATTTGTAGTGCTTTTCAATTTCAGGGTCATTTAGCTGAAAACAAATCTTTGAATGCATAAAAAATAGCAAATGATGTCAGAAAGGGTTGAAAGTTTATGATGTGGCTTTGAATGGTGCATACTGAATGCAAAAATAGTCTGGAGTTGTAATAAGTTTAAAAAAAATGAAGTGCCGCAGATGAGTTTTCGTCCGGAACCCTGATACTTCGAAAGAGATTGTCCAGTTTGTACACGAGGTGCATCCAGTTTTTGTCGTAACCCTTTCTACTTTTTCACACATGCTATGTGGGTGAAATGATGATACCATGCCAAGTTCCAACCTTTTT
>NC_041391.1:685302928-685304392 GCF_002162155.2 Triticum dicoccoides
TGTACCAGATGAGTTTTCGTCCGGAACCCTGATACTTCGAAAGAGATTGTCCAGTTTGTACACGAGGTGCATCCAGTTTTTGTCGTAACCCTTTCTACGTTTTCGCACATGCTATGTGGGTGAAATGATGATACCATGCCAAGTTCTAGCCTTTTCAGAGTTCATTTGTAGTGCTTTTCAATTTCAGGGTCATTTAGCTCAAAGCAAATCTTTAAATGCATGAAAAATAGCAAATGATGTCCGAAAAGGTTGAAAGTTTATGATGTGGCTTTGAATGGTGCATAATGAACGCTAAAAAAGTCTGGAGTTGTAATAAGTTTAAAAAAATGAACTGCCGGTGTAACAGATGAGTTTTTGTCGAAAACCCTGATACTTCGAAAGAGATTGTCCAGTTTGTACACGAGGTGCATCCAGTTTTTGCCGTAAACCTCTCTACTTTTTCGCACATGCTATGTGGGTGAAATGATGATACCATGCCAGGTTCCAACCTATTCAGAGTTCATTTGTAGTGCTTTTCAATTTCAGGGTCATTTAGCTGAAAACAAATCTTTGAATGCATGAAAAATAGCAAATGATGTCAGAAAGGGTTGAAAGTTTGTGATGTGGCTTTGAATGGTGCATACTGAACGCAAAAATAGTCTGGAGTTGTAATAAGTTTTAAAAAAATGAAGTGCCGGTGTACCAGATGAGTTTTCGTCTGGAACCCTGATACTTCGAAAGAGATTGTCCAGTTTGTACACGAGGTGCATCCAGTTTTTGTCGTAACCCTTTCTACTTTTTCACACATGCTATGTGGGTGAAATGATGATACCATGCCAAGTTCCAACCTTTTTAGAGTTCATTTGTAGTGCTTTTCAATTTCAGGGTCATTTAGCTCAAAGCAAATCTTTAAATGCATGAAAAATAGCAAATGATGTCAGAAAAGGTTGAAAGTTTATGATGTGGATTTGAATGGTGCATAATGAACGCTAAAAAAGTTTGGAGTTGTAATAAGTTTAAAAAATGAAGTGCCGGTGTACCAGATGAGTTTTCGTCCAAAACCTTGATACTTCGAAAGAGATTGTCCAGTTTGTACACGAGGTGCATCTCATTTTTGCCGTAAACCTCTCTACTTTTTCGCACATGCTATGTGGGTGAAATGATGATACCATGCCAGGTTCCAACCTATTCACAGTTTATTTGTAGTGCTTTTCAATTTCAGGGTCATTTAGCTCAAAACAAATATTTAAATGCATGAAAAATAGCAAATGATGTCAGAAAAGGTTGAAAGTTTATGATGTGGATTTGAATGGTGCATAATAAATGCTAAAAAAGTCTGGAGTTGTAACAAGTTTAAAAAAAAATGAAGTGCCGGTGTACCAGATGAGTTTTCGTCTGGAACCCTGATACTTCGAAAGAGATTGTCCAGTTTGTACACGAGGTGCATCCAGTTTTTGTCGTAACCCTTTCTACTTTTTCGCACAT
>NC_041391.1:685304564-685306800 GCF_002162155.2 Triticum dicoccoides
CAAGTTCCAACCTCTTTAGAGTTCATTTGTAGTGCTTTTCAATTTCAGGGTCATTTAGCTCAAAGCAAATCTTTAAATGCATGAAAAATAGCAAATGATGTCAGAAAAGGTTGAAAGTTTATGATGTGGATTTGAATGGTGCATAATGAACGCTAAAAAAGTCTGGAGTTGTAATAAGTTTAAAAAATGAAGTGCCGTTGTAACAGATGAGTTTTCGTCCAAAACCTTGATACTTCGAAAGAGATTGTCCAGTTTGTACACGAGGTGCATCCAATTTTTGCCATAACTCTCTCTACTTTTTCGCACATGCTATGTGGGTGAAATGATGATACCATGCCAAGTTCCAACCTCTTCAGAGTTCATTTGTAGTGCTTTTCAATTTCAGGGTCATTTAGCTCAAAACAAATATTTAAATGCATGAAAAATAGCAAATGATGTCAGAAAAGGTTGAAAGTTTATGATGTCGATTTGAATGGTGCATAATGAACGCTAAAAAAGTCTGGAGTTGTAATTAGTTTAAAAAAATGAAGTGCCGGTGTAACAGATGAGTTTTCGTCCGGAACCCTGATACTTCGAAAGAGATTGTCCAGTTTGTACACGAGGTGCATCCAGTTTTTGTCGTAACCCTTTCTACTTTTTCACACATGCTATGTGGGTGAAATGATGATACCATGCCAAGTTCCAACCTTTTTAGAGTTCATTTGTAGTGCTTTTCAATTTCAGGGTCATTTAGCTCAAAGCAAATCTTTAAATGCATGAAAAATAGCAAATGATGTCAGAAAAGGTTGAAAGTTTATGATGTGGATTTGAATGGTGCATAATGAACGCTAAAAAAGTCTGGAGTTGTAATAAGTTTAAAAAATGAAGTGCCGGTGTACCAGATGAGTTTTTGTCGAAAACCCTGATACTTCGAAAGAGATTGTCCAGTTTGTACACGAGGTGCATCCAGTTTTTGCCGTAAACCTCTCTACTTTTTCGCACATGCTATGTGGGTGAAATGATGATACCATGCCAGGTTCCAACCTATTCAGAGTTCATTTCTAGTGCTTTTCAATTTCAGGGTCATTTAGCTGAAAACAACACTTTAAATGCATGAAAAATAGCAAATGATGTTAGAAAGGGTTGAAAGTTTATGATGTGGCTTTGAATGGTGCATACTGAACGCAAAAATAGTCTCGAGTTGTAATAAGTTTTAAAAAAATGAAGTGCCGGTGTACCAGATGAGTTTTCATCCGGAACCCTGATACTTCGAAAGAGATTGTCCAGTTTGTACACGAGGTGCATCCAGTTTTTGTCGTAACCCTTTCTACGTTTTCGCACATGCTATGTGGGTGAAATGATGATACCATGCCAAGTTCTAGCCTTTTCAGAGTTCATTTGTAGTGCTTTTCAATTTCAGGGTCATTTAGCTCAAAGCAAATCTTTAAATGCATTAAAAATAGCAAATGATGTCAGAAAGGGTTGAAAGTTTATGATGTGGATTTGAATGGTGCATAATGAACGCTAAAAAAGTCTGGAGTTGTAATTAGTTTAAAAAAATGAAGTGTCGGTGTACCAGATGAGTTTTTGTCGAAAACCGTGATACATCGAAAGAGATTGTCCAGTTTGTACACGAGGTGCATCCAGTTTTTGCCGTAAACCTCTCTACTTTTTCGCACATGCTATGTGGGTGAAATGATGATACCATGCCAGGTTCCAACCTATTCAGAGTTCATTTGTAGTGCTTTTCAATTTCAAGGTCATTTAGCTGAAAACAAATCTTTGAATGCATAAAAAATAGCAAATGATGTCAGAAAGGGTTGAAAGTTTATGATGTGGCTTTGAATGGTGCATACTGAACGCAAAAATAGTCTGGAGTTGTAATAAGTTTTAAAAAAAATGAAGTGCCGGTGTACCAGATGAGTTTTCGTCCGGAACCCTGATACTTCGAAAGAGATTGTCCAGTTTGTATACGAGGTGCATCCAGTTTTTGTCGTAACCCTTTCTACTTTTTCACACATGCTATGTGGGTGAAATGATGATACCATGCCAACTTCCAACCTTTTTAGAGTTCATTTGTAGTGCTTTTCAATTTCAGGGTCATTTAGCTCAAAGCAAATCTTTAAATGCATGAAAAATAGCAAATGATGTCGGAAAAGGTTGAAAGTTTATGATGTGGATTTGAATGGTGCATAATGAACGCTAAAAAAGTCTAGAGTTGTAATAAGTTTAAAAAATGAAGTGCCGGTGTACCAGA
>NC_041391.1:685309516-685311192 GCF_002162155.2 Triticum dicoccoides
GAAGTGCTGGTGTACCAGATGAGTTTTCGTTCGAAACCCTGATATTTCGAAAGAGATTGTCCGGTTTTTGTCGTAACCCTTTCTACTTTTGAGCACATGCTGTGTGGGTGAAATGATGATATCATGCCAAGTTCCAACCTTTTTAGAGTTCATTTGTAGTGCTTTTCAATTTCAGGGTCATTTACCTCAAAGCAAATCTTTAAATGCATGAAAAATAGCAAATGATGTCAGAAAAGGTTGAAAGTTTATGACGTGGCTTTGAATGGTGCATACTAAACGCAAAAATAGTCTGGAGTTGTAATAAGTTTAAAAAAATGAAGTGCTGGTGTACCAGATGAGTTTTCGTCCGAAACCCTGATATTTCAAAAGAGATTGTCCAGTTTGTACACAAGGTGCATCCAGTTTTTGTCGTAACCCTTTCTAATTTTTACCACATGCTATGTGGGTGAAATGATGATACCATGCCAAGTTCCAACCTTTTCAGAGTTCATTTGTAGTGCTTTTCAATTTCAGGGTCATTTAGCTCAAAGCAAATCTTTAAATGCATGAAAAATAGCAAATAATGTCAGAAAAGGTTGAAAGTTTATGATGTGGCTTTGAATGGTGCATACTGAACGCAAAAATAGTCTGGAGTTGTAACAAGTTTAAAAAAAATGAAGTGCCGGTGTACCAGATGAGTTTTCGTCCGGAACCCTGATACTTCGAAAGAGATTGTCCAGTTTGTACACGAGGTGCATCCAATTTTTGTCGTAACCCTTTCTACTTTTTCGCACATGCTATGTGGGTGAAATGATGATACCATGCCAAGTTCCAACCTTTTTAGAGTTCATTTGTAGTGCTTTTCAATTTCTGGGTCATTTAGCTCAAAGCAAATATTTAAATGCATGAAAAATAGCAAATGATGTCAGAAAAGGTTGAAAGTTATGATCTGGATTTTGAATGGTGCATAATGAACGCTAAAAAGTCTAGAGTTGTAATAAGTTTAAAAAATGAAGTGCCGGTGTACCAGATGAGTTTTTGTCGAAAACCCTGATACTTCGAAAGAGATTGTCCAGTTTGTACACGAGGTGCATCCAGTTTTTGCCGTAAACCTCTCTACTTTTTCGCACATGCTATGTGGGTGAAATGATGATACCATGCCAGGTTCCAACCTATTCAGAGTTCATTTGTAGTGCTTTTCAATTTCAGGGTCATTTAGCTGAAAACAAAACTTTAAATGCAAGAAAAATAGCAAATGATGTCAGAAAGGGTTGAAAGTTTATGATGTGGCTTTGAATGGTGCATACTGAACGCAAAAATAGTCTGGAGTTGTAATAAGTTTAAAAAAAAATGAAGTGCCGGTGTACCAGATGAGTTTTCGTCCGGAACCCTGATACTTCAAAAGAGATTGTCCAGTTTGTACACGAGGTGCATCCAGTTTTTGTCGTAACCCTTTCTACTTTTTCGCACATGCTATGTGGGTGAAATGATGATACCATGCCAAGTTCCAGCCTTTTCAGAGTTCATTTGTAGTGCTTTTCAATTTCAGGGTCATTTAGCTCAAAGCAAATCTTTAAATGCATGAAAAATAGCAAATGATGTCAGAAAGGGTTGAAAGTTTATGATGTGGATTTGAATGGTGCTTAATGAATGCTAAAAAAGTTTGGAGTTGTAATTAGTTTAAAAAAATGAAGTGC
>NC_041391.1:685311202-685313105 GCF_002162155.2 Triticum dicoccoides
ATGATGTCAGAAAGGGTTGAAACTTTATGACGTGGATTTGAATGGTGCTTAATGAATGCTAAAAAAGTCTGGAGTTGTAATTAGTTTAAAAAAATGAAGTGCCGGTGTACCAGATGAGTTTTCGTCCGGAACCATGATACTTCGAAAGAGATTGTCCAGTTTGTACACGAGGTGCATCCAGTTTTTGTCGTAACCCTTTCTACTTTTTCGCACATGCTATGTGGGTGAAATGATGATACCATGCCAAGTTCCAACCTTTTTAGAGTTCATTTGTAGTGCTTTTCAATTTCAGGGTCATTTAGCTCAAAGCAAATCTTTAAATGCATGAAAAATAGCAAATGATGTCAGAAAAGGTGAAAGTTTATGATGTGGATTTGAATGGTGCATAATGAACGCTAAAAAAGTCTGGAGTTGTAATTAGTTTAAAAAAATGAAGTGCCGATGTAACAGATGAGTTTTCGTCCAAAACCCTGATACTTCGAAAGAGATTGTCCAGTTTGTACACGAGGTGCATCCAGTTTTTGCCATAACTCTCTCTACTTTTTTG
The DNA here is from genome assembly GCF_002162155.2 of Triticum dicoccoides. Lineage (NCBI taxonomy): Eukaryota > Viridiplantae > Streptophyta > Magnoliopsida > Poales > Poaceae > Triticum > Triticum dicoccoides. The sequence continues at coordinate 685,311,750 of NC_041391.1, forward strand.
CACATGCTATGTGGGTGAAATGATGATACCATGCCAAGTTCCAACCTTTTCAGAGTTCATTTGTAGTGCTTTTCAATTTCAGGGTCATTTAGCTCAAAACAAATCTTTAAATGCATGAAAAATAGCAAATGATGTCAGAAAGGGTTGAAAGTTTATGACGTGGCTTTGAATGGTGCATACTAAACGCAAAAATAGTCTGGAGTTGTAATAAGTTTAAAAAAATGAAGTGCTGGTGTACCAGATGAGTTTTCGTCCGAAACCCTGATATTTCAAAAGAGATTGTCCAGTTTGTACACAAGGTGCATCCAGTTTTTGTCGTAACCCTTTCTAATTTTTACCACATGCTATGTGGGTGAAATGATGATACCATGCCAAGTTCCAACCTTTTCAGAGTTCATTTGTAGTGCTTTTCAATTTCAGGGTCATTTAGCTCAAAGCAAATCTTTAAATGCATGAAAAATAGCAAATAATGTCAGAAAAGGTTGAAAGTTTATGATGTGGCTTTGAATGGTGCATAATGAACGCTAAAAAAGTCTGGAGTTGTAATAAGTTTTAAAAAAGGAAGTGCCGGTGTAACAGATGAGTTTTTGTCGAAAACCCTGATACTTCGAAAGAGATTGTCCAGTTTGTACACGAGGTGCATCCAGTTTTTGCCGTAAACCTCTCTACTTTTTCGCACATGCTATGTGGGTGAAATGATGATACCATGCCAGGTTCCAACCTATTCAGAGTTCATTTGTAGTGCTTTTCAATTTCAGGGTCATTTAGCTGAAAACAAATCTTTGAATGCATGAAAAATAGCAAATGATGTCAGAAAGGGTTGAAAGTTTATGATGTGGATTTGAATGGTGCATAATGAACGCTAAAAAAGTCTGGAGTTGTAATTAGTTTAAAAAAATGAAGTGCCGGTGTAACAGATGAGTTTTCGTCCAAAACCCTGATACTTCGAAAGAGATTGTCCAGTTTGTACACGAGGTGCATCCAGTTTTTGCCATAACTCTTTCTACTTTTTCGCACATGCTATGTGGGTGAAATGATGATACCATGCCAAGTTCCAACCTTTTCAGAGTTCATTTGTAGTGCTTTTCAATTTCAGGGTCATTTAGCTCAAAACAAATCTTTAAATGCATGAAAAATAGCAAATGATGTCAGAAAGGGTTGAAAGTTTATGACGTGGCTTTGGATGGTGCATACTGAACGCAAAAATAGTCTGGAGTTGTAATAAGTTTAAAAAAATGAAGTGCTGGTGTACCAGATGAGTTTTCGTTCGAAACCCTGATATTTCGAAAGAGATTGTCCAGTTTGTACACGAGGTGCATCCAGTTTTTGTCGTAACCCTTTCTACTTTTGAGCACA
>NC_041391.1:685313115-685313593 GCF_002162155.2 Triticum dicoccoides
CAATTTCAGGGTCATTTAGCTAAAAACAAATCTTTAAATGCATGAAAAATAGCAAATGATGTCAGAAAGGGTTGAAAGTTTATGATGTGGCTTTGAATGGTGCATACTAAACGCAAAAATAGTCTGGAGTTGTAACAAGTTTAAAAAAATGAAGTGCCGGTGTACCAGATGAGTTTTCGTCCGGAACCCTGATACTTCGAAAGAGATTGTCCAGTTTGTACACGAGGTGCATCCAATTTTTGTCGTAACCCTTTCTACTTTTTCGCACATGCTATGTGGGTGAAATGATGATACCATGCCAAGTTCCAACCTTTTTAGAGTTCATTTGTAGTGCTTTTCAATTTCTGGGTCATTTAGCTCAAAGCAAATCTTTAAATGCATGAAAAATAGCAAATGATGTCAGAAAAGGTTGAAAGTTTATGATGTGGATTTTGAATGGTGCATAATGAACGCTAAAAAAGTCTGGAGTTGTAATAAG
>NC_041391.1:685313603-685314312 GCF_002162155.2 Triticum dicoccoides
GATGAGTTTTCGTCCAAAACCCTGATACTTCGAAAGAGATTGTCCAGTTTGTACACGAGGTGCATCCAGTTTTTGTCGTAACCCTTTCTACTTTTTCACACATGCTATGTGGGTGAAATTATGATACCATGCCAAGTTCAAACCTTTTTAGAGTTCATTTGTAGTGCTTTTCAATTTCTGGGTCATTTAGCTCAAAGCAAATCTTTAAATGCATGAAAAATAGCAAATGATGTCAGAAAAGGTTGAAAGTTTATGATGTGGATTTTGAATGGTGCATAATGAACGCTAAAAAAGTCTGGAGTTGTAATAAGTTTAAAAAATGAAGTGCCGGTGTACCAGATGAGTTTTTGTCGAAAACCCTGATACTTCGAAAGAGATTGTCCAATTTGTACACGAGGTGCATCCGGTTTTTGCCGTAAACCTCTCTACTTTTTCGCACATGCTATGTGGGTGAAATGATGATACCATGCCAGGTTCCAACCTATTCAGAGTTCATTTGTAGTGCTTTTCAATTTCAGGGTCATTTAGCTGAAAACAAAACTTTAAATGCATGAAAAATAGCAAATGATGTCAGAAAGGGTTGAAAGTTTATGATGTGGCTTTGAATGGTGCATACTGAACGCAAAAATAGTCTGGAGTTGTAATAAGTTTTAGAAAAAATGAAGTGCCGGTGTACCAGATGAGTTTTCGTCCGGAACCCTGATACTTC
>NC_041391.1:685314322-685315626 GCF_002162155.2 Triticum dicoccoides
AAAGAGATTGTCCAGTTTGTACACGAGGTGCATCCAGTTTTTGTCGTAACCCTTTCTACTTTTTCGCACATGCTGTGTGGGTGAAATGATGATACCATGCCAAGTTCCAACCTTTTTAGAGTTCATTTGTAGTGCTTTTCAATTTCAGGGTCATTTAGCTCAAAGCAAATCTTTAAATGCATGAAAAATAGCAAATGATGTCAGAAAAGGTTGAAAGTTTATGATGTGGATTTGAATGGTGCTTAATGAACGCTAAAAAAGTCTGGAGTTGTAATAAGTTTAAAAAAATGAAGTGCCGGTGTAACAGATGAGTTTTCGTCCAAAACCTTGATACTTCGAAAGAGATTGTCCAGTTTGTACACGAGGTGCATCCAGTTTTTGCCGTAACCCTCTCTACTTTTTTGCACATGCTATGTGGGTGAAATGATGATACCATGCCAGGTTCCAACCTATTCAGAGTTCATTTGTAGTGCTTTTCAATTTCAGGGTCATTTAGCTGAAAACAAATCTTTAAATGCATGAAAAATAGCATATGATGTCAGAAAGGGTTGAAAGTTTATGGCGCGGCTTTGAATGGTGCATACTGAACGCAAAAATAGTCTGGAGTTGTAATAAGTTTTAAAAAAATGAAGTGCCGGTGTAACAGATGAGTTTTCGTCCGGAACCCTGATACTTCGAAAGAGATTGTCCAGTTTGTACACGAGGTGCATCCAATTTTTGTCGTAACCCTTTCTACTTTTTCGCACATGCTATGTGGGTGAAATGATGATACCATGCCAAGTTCCAACCTTTTCAGAGTTCATTTGTAGTGCTTTTCAATTTCAGGGTCATTTAGCTGAAAACAAATCTTTAAATGCATGAAAAATAGCATATGATGTCAGAAAGGGTTGAAAGTTTATGGCGCGGCTTTGAATGGTGCATACTGAACGCAAAAATAGTCTGGAGTTGTAATAAGTTCTAAAAAAATGAAGTGCCGGTGTAACAGATGAGTTTTCGTCCGGAACCCTGATACTTCGAAAGAGATTGTCCAGTTTGTACACGAGGTGCATCCAATTTTTGTCGTAACCCTTTCTACTTTTTCGCACATGCTATGTGGGTGAAATGATGATACCATGCCAAGTTCCAACCTTTTTAGAGTTCATTTGTAGTGCTTTTCAATTTCAGGGTCATTTAGCTCAAAGCAAATCTTTAAATGCATGAAAAATAGCAAATGATGTCAGAAAAGGTTGAAAGTTTATGATGTGGATTTGAATGGTGCATAATGAACGCTAAAAAAGTCTGGAGTTGTAATAAGTTTAAAAAAA
>NC_041391.1:685318132-685318810 GCF_002162155.2 Triticum dicoccoides
TATGTGGGTGAAATGATGATACCATGCCAAGTTCCAGCCTTTTCAGAGTTCATTTGTAGTGCTTTTCAATTTCAGGGTCATTTAGCTCAAAGCAAATCTTTAAATGCATGAAAAATAGCAAATGATGTCAGAAAGGGTTGAAAGTTTATGATGTGGATTTGAATGGTGCTTAATGAATGCTAAAAAAGTCTGGAGTTGTAATTAGTTTAAAAAAATGAAGTGCCGGTGTACGAGATGAGTTTTCGTCCGGAACCTTGATACTTCGAAAGAGATTGTCCAGTTTGTACACGAGGTGCATCCAGTTTTTGTCGTCACCCTTTATACTTTTTCGCACATGCTATGTGGGTGAAATGATGATACCATGCCAAGTTCCAACCTTTTTAGAGTTCATTTGTAGTGCTTTTCAATTGCAGGGTCATTTAGCTCAAAGCAAATCTTTAAATGCATGAAAAATAGCAAATGATGTCAGAAAAGGTTGAAAGTTTATGATGTGGATTTGAATGGTGCTTAATGAACGCTAAAAAAGACTGGAGTTGTAATAAGTTTCAAAAAATGAAGTGCCGGTGTAACAGATGAGTTTTCGTCCAAAACCCTGATACTTCGAAAGAGATTGTCCAGTTTGTACACGAGGTGCATCCAGTTTTTGTCGTAACCCTTTCTACTTTTTCACACATGCTA
>NC_041391.1:685319108-685320122 GCF_002162155.2 Triticum dicoccoides
CGGTGTACCAGATGAGTTTTTGTCGAAAACCCTGATACTTCGAAAGAGATTGTCCAGTTTGTACACGAGGTGCATCCAGTTTTTGCCGTAAACCTCTCTACTTTTTCGCACATGCTATGTGGGTGAAATGATGATACCATGCCAGGTTCCAACCTATTCAGAGTTCATTTGTAGTGCTTTTCAATTTCAGGCTCATTTAGCTGAAAACAAAACTTTAAATGCATGAAAAATAGCAAATGATGTCAGAAAGGGTTGAAAGTTTATGATGTGGCTTTGAATGGTGCATACTGAACGCAAAAATAGTCTGGAGTTGTAATAAGTTTTAAAAAAAAATGAAGTGCCGGTGTACCAGATGAGTTTTCGTCCGGAACCCTGATACTTCGAAAGAGATTGTCCAGTTTGTACACGAGGTGCATCCAGTTTTTGTCGTAACCCTTTCTACGTTTTCGCACATGCTATGTGGGTGAAATGATGATACCATGCCAAGTTCCAGCCTTTTCAGAGTTCATTTGTAGTGCTTTTCAATTTCAGGGTCATTTAGCTCAAAGCAAATCTTTAAATGCATGAAAAATAGCAAATGATGTTAGAAAGGGTTGAAAGTTTATGATGTTGATTTGAATGGTGCTTAATGAACGCTAAAAAAGTCTGGAGTTGTAATTAGTTTAAAAAAATGAAGTGCCGGTGTACCAGATGAGTTTTCATCCGGAACCCTGATACTTCGAAAGAGATTGTCCAGTTTGTACACGAGGTGCATCCAGTTTTTGTCGTAACCCTTTCTACTTTTTCGCACATGCTATGTGGGTGAAATGATGATACCATGCCAGGTTCCAACCTATTCAGAGTTCATTTGTAGTGCTTTTCAATTTCAGGGTCATTTAGCTGAAAACAAATCTTTGAATGCATGAAAAATAGCAAATGATGTCAGAAAGGGTTGAAAGTTTATGATGTGGCTTTGAATGGTGCATACTGAACGCAAAAATAGTCTGGGGTTGTAATAAGTTTTAAAAAAAATGA
>NC_041391.1:685320132-685320617 GCF_002162155.2 Triticum dicoccoides
AATGCATGAAAAATAGCAAATGATGTCAGAAAGGGTTGAAAGTTTATGATGTGGCTTTGAATGGTGCATACTGAACGCAAAAATAGTCTGGGGTTGTAATAAGTTTTAAAAAAAATGTAGTGCCGGTGTACCAGATGAGTTTTCGTCCGGAACCCTGATACTTCGAAAGAGATTGTCCAGTTTGTACACGAGGTGCATCCAGTTTTTGTCGTAACCCTTTCTACTTTTTCGCACATGCTATGTGGGTGAAATGATGATACCATGCCAGGTTCCAACCTATTCAGAGTTCATTTGTAGTGCTTTTTAATTTCAGGGTCATTTAGCTGAAAACAAATCTTTGAATGCATGAAAAATAGCAAATGATGTCAGAAAGGGTTGAAAGTTTATGATGTGGATTTGAATGGTGCTTAATGAATGCTAAAAAAGTCTGGAGTTGTAATTAGTTTAAAAAAATGAAGTGCCGGTGTACCAGATGAGTTTTCGTC
>NC_041391.1:685370571-685371022 GCF_002162155.2 Triticum dicoccoides
TTTGTACACGGGGTGCATCCAGTTTTTTCCATTACTCTCTCTACTTTTTCGCACATGCTATGCGGGTGAAATGATGATACCATGCCAAGTTCCAACCTTTTCAGAGTTCATTTGTAGTGCTTTTCAATTTTAGGGTCATTTAGCTCAAAGCAAATCTTTAAATGCATGAAAAATAGCAAATAATGTCAGAAAAGGTTGAAAGTTTATGATGTGGCTTTGAATGGTGCATAATGAACGCTAAAAAAGTCTGGAGTTGTAATAAGTTTAAAAAAATGAAGTGCCGGTGTAACAGATGAGTTTTTGTCGAAAACCCTGATACTCCGAAAGAGATTGTCCAGTTTGTACATGAGGTGCATCCAGTTTTTGCCGTAAACCTCTCTACTTTTTCGCACATGCTATGTGGGTGAAATGATGATACCATGCCAAGTTCCAACCTTTTCAGAGTTCATTT
>NC_041391.1:685379050-685379882 GCF_002162155.2 Triticum dicoccoides
TTTCAGGGTCATTTAGCTCAAAACAAATCTTTAAATGCATGAAAAATAGCAAATGATGTCAGAAAAGGTTGAAAGTTTATGATGTGGATTTGAATGGTGCATAATGAACGCTAAAAAAGTCTGGAGTTGTAATAAGTTTAAAAAAATGAAGTGTCGGTGTAACAGATGAGTTTTCGTCCAAAGCCCTGATACTTCGAAAGAGATTGTCCAGTTTGTACACGAGGTGCATTCAGTTTTTGCCGTAACCCTCTCTACTTTTTTGCACATGCTATGTGGGTGAAATGATGATACCATGCCAAGTTCCAACCTTTTCAGAGTTCATTTGTAGTGCTTTTCAATTTCAGGGTCATTTAGCTGAAAATTAATCTTTAAATGCATGAAAAATAGCAAATGATGTCAGAAAGGGTTGAAAGTTTATGACGTGGCTTTGAATGGTGCATACTAAACGCAAAATCAGTCTGGAATTGTAATAAGTTTTAAAAAAAATGAAGTGCCGGTGTACCAGATGAGTTTTCGTCCAGAACCCTGATACTTCGAAAGAGATTGTCCAGTTTGTACACGAGGTGCATCCAGTTTTTGTCGTAACCCTTTCTACTTTTTCGCACATGCTATGTGGGTAAAATGATGATACCATGCCGAGTTCCAACCTTTTCAGAGTTCATTTGTAGTGCTTTTCAATTTCAGGGTCATTTAGCTCAAAGCAAATCTTTAAATGCATGAAAAATAGCAAATGATGTCAGAAAAGGTTGAAAGTTTATGATGTGGATTTGAATGGTGCATAATGGATGCTAAAAAAGTCTGGAGTTGTAATAAGTTTAAAAAATGAAGTGCC
>NC_041391.1:685381824-685382710 GCF_002162155.2 Triticum dicoccoides
AGTTCCAACCTTTTCAGAGTTCATTTGTAGTGCTTTTCAATTTCAGGGTCATTTAGCTCAAAGCAAATCTTTAAATGCATGAAAAATAGCAAATGATGTCAGAAAAGGTTGAAAGTTTATGATGTGGATTTTAATGGTGCATAATGAACGCTAAAAAAAGTCTGGAGTTGTAATAAGTTTAAAAAAATGAAGTGCCGGTGTAACAGATGAGTTTTCGTCCAAAACCCTGATACTTCGAAAGAGATTGTCCAGTTTGTACACGAGGTGCATCCAGTTTTTGCCATAACTCTCTCTACTTTTTCGCACATGCTATGTGGGTGAAATGATGATACCATGCCAAGTTCCAACCTTTTCAGAGTTCATTTGTAGTGCTTTTCAATTTCAGGGTCATTTAGCTCAAAACAAATCTTTAAATGCATGAAAAATAGCAAATGATGTCAGAAAAGGTTGAAAGTTTATGATGTGGATTTGAATGGTGCATAATGAACGCTAAAAAAGTCTGGAGTTGTAATAAGCTTAAAAAAATGAAGTGCCGGTGTAACAGATGAGTTTTCGTCCAAAGCCCTGATACTTCGAAAGAGATTGTCCAGTTTGTACACGAGGTGCATCCAGTTTTTGCCGTAACCCTCTCTACTTTTTTGCACATGCTATGTGGGTGAAATGATGATACCATGCCAAGTTCCAACCTTTTCAGAATTCATTTGTAGTGCTTTTCAATTTCAGGGTCATTTAGCTGAAAATAAATCTTTAAATGCATGAAAAATAGCAAATGATGTCAGAAAGGGTTGAAAGTTTATGACGTGGCTTTGAATGGTTTCAAACGCAAAAATAGTCTGGAGTTGTAATAAGTTTTAAAAAAATGAAGTGCCGGTGTACCAGATGAGTT
>NC_041391.1:685385955-685390251 GCF_002162155.2 Triticum dicoccoides
AACCCTGATACTTCGAAAGAGATTGTCCAGTTTGTACACGAGGTGCATCCAGTTTTTTCCATAACTCTCTCTACTTTTTCGCACATGCTATGTGGGTGAAATGATGATACCATGCCAAGTTCCAACCTTTTCAGAGTTCATTTGTAGTGCTTTTCAATTTCAGGGTCATTTAGCTCAAAACAAATCTTTAAATGCATGAAAAATAGCAAATGATGTCAGAAAAGGTTGAAAGTTTATGATGTGGATTTGAATGGTGCATAATGAACGCTAAAAAAGTCTGGAGTTGTAATAAGTTTAAAAAAATGAAGTGCCGGTGTAACAGATGAGTTTTCGTCCAAAGCCCTGATACTTCGAAAGAGATTGTCCAGTTTGTACACGAGGTGCATCCAGTTTTTGCCGTAACCCTCTCTACTTTTTTGCACATGCTATGTGGGTGAAATGATGATACGATGCCAAGTTCCAACCTTTTCAGAGTTCATTTGTAGTGCTTTTCAATTTCAGGGTCAATTAGCTGAAAACAAATCTTTAAATGCATGAAAAATAGCAAATGATGTCAGAAAGGGTTGAAAGTTTATGACGTGGCTTTGAATTGTGCATACTAAACGCAAAATCAGTCTGGAGTTGTAATAAGTTTTAAAAAAAATGAAGTGCCGGTGTACCAGATGAGTTTTCGTCCAGAACCCTGATACTTCGAAAGAGATTGTCCAGTTTGTACACGAGGTGCATCCAGTTTTTGTTGTAACCCTTTCTACTTTTTTGCACATGCTATGTGGGTAAAATGATGATACCATGCCGAGTTCCAACCTTTTCAGAGTTCATTTGTAGTGCTTTTCAATTTCACGGTCATTTAGCTCAAAGCAAATTTTTAAATGCATGAAAAATAGCAAATGATGTCAGAAAAGGTTGAAAGTTTATGATGTGGATTTGAATGGTGCATAATGAATGCTAAAAAAGTCTGGAGTTGTAATAAGTTTAAAAAATGAAGTGCCGTTGTAACAGATGAGTTTTCGTCCAAAACCCTGATACTTCGAAAGAGATTGTCCAGTTTGTACACGAGGTGCATCCAATTTTTGCCATAACTCTCTCTACATTTTCGCACATGCTATGTGGGTGAAATGATGATACCATGCCAAGTTCCAACCTTTTCAGAGTTCATTTGTAGTGCTTTTCAATTTCAGGGTCATTTAGCTCAAAACAAATCTTTAAATGCATGAAAAATAGCAAATGATGTCAGAAAAGGTTGAAAGTTTATGATGTGGATTTGAATGGTGCATAATAAACGCTAAAAAAGTCTGGAGTTGTAATAAGTTTAAAAAAATGAAGTGCCGGTGTAACAGATGAGTTTTCGTCCAAAACCCTGATACTTCGAAAGAGATTGTCCAGTTTGTACACGAGGTGCATCCATTTTTTGCCATAACTCTCTCTACTTTTTCGCACATGCTATGTGGGTGAAATGATGATACCATGCCAAGTTCCAACCTTTTCAGAGTTCATTTGTAGTGCTTTTCAATTTCAGGGTCATTTAGCTCAAAACAAATCTTTAAATGCATGAAAAATAGCAAATGTTGTCAGAAAGGGTTGAAAGTTTATGACGTGGCTTTGAATGGTGCATACTAAATGCAAAAATAGTCTGGAGTTGTAATAAGTTTAAAAAAATGAAGTGCTGGTGTACCAGATGAGTTTTCGTCCGAAACCCTGATATTTCAAAAGAGATTGTCCAGTTTGTACACCAGGTGCATCCAGTTTTTGTCGTAACCCTTTCTACTTTTTAGCACATGCTATGTGGGTGAAATGATGATACCATGCCAAGTTCCAACCTTTTCAGAGTTCATTTGTAGTGCTTTGCAATTTCAGGGTTATTTAGCTCAAAGCAAATCTTTAAATGCATGAAAAATAGCAAATAATGTCAGAAAAGGTTGAAAGTTTATGATGTGGCTTTGAATGGTGCATAATGAACGCTAAAAAAGTCTGGAGTTGTAATAAGTTTAAAAAAATGAAGTGCCGGTGTAACAGATGAGTTTTTGTCGAAAACCCTGATACTTCGAAAGAGATTGTCTAGTTTGTACACGAGGTGCATCCAGTTTTTGCCGTAAACCTCTCTACTTTTTCGCACATGCTATGTGGGTGAAATGATGATACCATGCCAGGTTCCAACCTATTCAGAGTTCATTTGTAGTGCTTTTCAATTTCAGGGTCATTCAGCTGAAAACAAATCTTTAAATGCATGAAAAATAGCAAATGATGTCAGAAAGGGTTGAAAGTTTATGATGTGGCTTTGAATGGTGCATACTGAACGCAAAAATAGTCTGGAGTTGTAATAAGTTTTAAAAAAATGAAGTGCCGGTGTACCAGATGAGTTTTCGTCCGGAACCCTGATACTTTGAAAGAGATTGTCCAGTTTGTACACGAGGTGCATCTAGTTTTTGTCGTAACCCTTTATACTTTTTCACACATGCTATGTGGGTGAAATGATGATATCATGCCAAGTTCCAACCTTTTCAGAGTTCATTTGTAGTGCTTTTCAATTTCAGGGTCATTTAGCTCAAAGCAAATCTTTAAATGCATGAAAAATAGCAAATGATGTCAGAAAAGGTTGAAAGTTTATGATGTGGATTTGAATGGTGCATAATGAACGCTAAAAAAGTCTGGAGTTGTAATAAATTTAAAAAATGAAGTGCCGGTGTACCAGATGAGTTTTTGTCGAAAACCCTGATACTTCGAAAAAGATTGTCCAGTTTGTACACGAGGTGCATCCAGTTTTTGCCATAACTCTCTCTACTTTTTCGCACATGCTATGTGGGTGAAATGATGATACCATGCCAAGTTCCAACCTTTTCAGAGTTCATTTGTAGTGCTTTTCAATTTCAGGGTCATTTAGCTCAAAACAAATCTTTAAATGCATGAAAAATAGCAAATGATGTCAGAAAGGGTTGAAAGTTTATGACGTGGCTTTGAATGGTGCATACTAAATGCAAAAATAGTCTGGAGTTGTAATAAGTTTAAAAAAATGAAGTGCTGATGTACCAGATGAGTTTCCGTCCGAAACCCTGATATTTCAAAAGAGATTGTCCAGTTTGTACACAAGGTGCATCCAGCTTTTGTCGTAACCCTTTCTACTTTTTAGCACATGCTATGTGGGTGAAATGATGATACCATGCCAAGTTCCAACCTTTTCAGAGTTCATTTGTAGTGCTTTTCAATTTCAGGGTTATTTAGCTCAAAGCAAATCTTTAAATGCATGAAAAATAGCAAATAATGTCAGAAAAGGTTGAAAGTTTATGATGTGGCTTTGAATGGTGCATAATGAACGCTAAAAAAGTCTGGAGTTGTAATAAGTTTAAAAAAATGAAGTGCCGGTGTAACAGATGAGTTTTTGTCGAAAACCCTGATACTTCGAAAGAGATTGTCCAGTTTGTACACGAGGTGCATCCAGTTTTTGCCGTAAACCTCTCTACTTTTTCGCACATGCTATGTGGGTGAAATGATGATACCATGCCAGGTTCCAACCTATTCAGAGTTCATTTGTAGTGCTTTTCAATTTCAGGATCATTTAGCTGAAAACAAATCTTTTAATGCATGAAAAATAGCAAATGATGTCAGAAAGGGTTGAAAGTTTATGATGTGGCTTTGAATGGTGCATACTGAACGCAAAAATAGTCTGGAGTTGTAATAAGTTTTAAAAAAATGAAGTGCCGATGTACCAGATGAGTTTTCGTTCGGAACCCTGATACTTCGAAAGAGATTGTCCAGTTTGTACACGAGGTGCATCCAGTTTTTGTCGTAACCCTTTCTAATTTTTCACACATGCTATGTGGATGAAATGATGATATCATGCCAAGTTCCAACCTTTTCAGAGTTCATTTGTAGTGCTTTTCAATTTAGGGTCATTTAGCTCAAAGCAAATCTTTAAATGCATGAAAAATAGCAAATGATGTCAAAAAAGGTTGAAAGTTTATGATGTGGATTTGAATGGTGCATAATGAACGCTAAAAAAGTCTGGAGTTGTAATAAGTTTAAAAAATGAAGTGCCGGTGTACCAGATGAGTTTTTTCTCGAAAACCCTGATACTTCGAAAGAGATTGTCCAGTTTGTACACGAGGTGCATCCAGTTTTTGCCGTAAACCTCTCTACTTTTTCGCACATGCTATGTGGGTGAAATGATGATACCATGCCATGTTCCAACCTATTCAGAGTTCATTTGTAGTGCTTTTCAATTTCAGGGTCATTTAGCTGAAAACAAATCTTTAAATGCATGAAAAATAGCAAATGATGTCAGAAAGGGTTGAAAGTTTATGA
>NC_041391.1:685390261-685398471 GCF_002162155.2 Triticum dicoccoides
GCACATGCTATGTGGGTGAAATGATGATACCATGCCAAGTTCCAACCTTTTTAGAGTTCATTTGTAGTGCTTTTCAATCTCAGGGTCATTTAGCTCAAAGCAAATCTTTAAATGCATGAAAAATAGCAAATGATGTCAGAAAAGGTTGAAAGTTTATGATGTGGATTTCAATGGTGCATAATGAACGCTAAAAAAGTCTGGAGTTGTAATAAGTTTAAAAAAATGAAGTGCCGGTGTAACAGATGAGTTTTCGTCCAAAACCCTGATACTTCGAAAGAGATTGTCCAGTTTGTACACGAGGTGCATCCAGTTTTTGCCGTAAACCTCTCTACTTTTTCGCACATGCTATGTGGGTGAAATGATGATACCATGCCAGGTTCCAACCTATGCAGAGTTCATTTGTAGTGCTTTTCAATTTCAGGGTCATTTAGCTGAAAACAAATCTTTGAATGCATGAAAAATAGCAAATGATGTCAGAAAGGGTTGAAAGTTTATGATGTGGCTTTGAATGGTGCATACTGAATGCAAAAATAGTCTGGAGTTGTAATAAGTTTTAAAAAAAATGAAGTGCCGGTGTACCAGATGAGTTTTCGTCCGGAACCCTGATACTTCGAAAGAGATTGTCCAGTTTGTACACGAGGTGCATCCAGTTTTTGTCGTAACCCTTTCTACTTTTTCGCACATGCTATGTGGGTGAAATGATGATACCATGCCAAGTTCCAACCTTTTTAGAGTTCATTTGTAGTGCTTTTCAATTTCAGGGTCATTTAGCTCAAAGCAAATCTTTAAATGCATGAAAAATAGCAAATGATGTCAGAAAAGGTTGAAAGTTTATGATGTGGATTTGAATGGTGCATAATGAACGATAAAAAAGTCTGGAGTTGTAATAAGTTTAAAAAAATGAAGTGCCGGTGTAACAGATGAGTTTTCGTCCAAAACCCTGATACTTCGAAAGAGATTGTCCAGTTTGTACACGAGGTGCATCCAGTTTTTGCCATAACTCTCTCTACTTTTTGGCACATGCTATGTGGGTGAAATGATGATACCATGCCAAGTTCCAACCTTTTCATAGTTCATTTGTAGTGCTTTTCAATTTCAGGGTCATTTAGCTCAAAACAAATCTTTAAATGCATGAAAAATAGCGAATGATGTCAGAAAGGGTTGAAAGTTTATGACGTGGGTTTGAATGGTGCATACTGAACGCAAAACAATTCTGGAGTTGTAATAAGTTTTAGAAAAATGAAGTGTCGGTGTAACAGATGAGTTTTCGTCCAAAACCCTGATACTTCGAAAGAGATTGTCCAGTTTGTACACGAGGTGCATCCAGTTTTTGCCGTAACTATCATGGAATTGTCACGTCAGATCTCCTAGCGTAAGGACTTAGTCGTGGAGCCATCGCAACTAGGAAGCTTAAAGGGGTTAAACGGGACAAAGGACACGAGGTTTATACTGGTTCGGCCCCTTGCGCTGAAGGTAAAAGCCTACGATCCAGTTTTGGGTGGTATTGCTTATGTCTCGATTACCAGGGAGCGACTCCGCTTGACCTAGTCCTTGATTTGTGGTTACCTGCCCTGAACCATCGCCGGGTCGTCCCTTTATATACAGAGGTTGACGCCCAGCTGCTCACAGAGTCCCGGTCGGCTCATAAATAGTGTCCGGCTCGGTCTCTCTCTATTCATGCCTTACAATACAAGTTACATACATATGGCGGTTTATCTCTACGGGCCTTAAGTCACCTTTGGGCCTTGGGCCTTTAACTGAACCGCCATCTTCAAGTTTCTCAGTGGGCTTCACAATAATGAATCGCCATAGGTGTGACCCGGCCTGTCCTGGACGGGTCATACCTAATAGTTATATCCCCAACATTAGGCCCCAAATTGATTTGAACTGGTTCATGTCAATCTTCAACACTTGGAAAAATATCTTCTGCTTCTTCATTGTGCGAGAATCTATAACCCGCCATGACGTCATCTCCTGAATCTGTGATAACCCGCCATGACGTCATCTATCATTTAATTCACACTTTGCCCGATATCTCAACGGGTCTTTATCATAATATAGGTCCGAGAAATGAGGCGTCTGACCAGTTGGATAACCATGTTTTTGGTCTCCTCAATTTCCGCGCCCACTCAGAGTACTTCCTTATAAATAGACACGACCAGGTCTTTCCTCATTCTCCTCTTTCCAGGGTCTTCTTCCTCTCGCAACCCTACTACCACCTGAGCTCCGCCACCGCTGCAGCGCACCCCATCTTCCTCGACCTCGGCCGCTCCATCAACCTGAGTTGATCAGAAAACGGCGGCGGCCCTCCATAGTAAATCTGCAGCTGTAAGTTCTTACTTTTCCGCTCCTCAAATCCGCATTAGGGTTTACGTGTCCTTCGGTGTTCTTCGTAGTTCATCACAGTTTTTTGACAGTTCCTCCACCGCAGCCTCTTTTGATCCAAAAGAAATATAAAACTCATGCGGTCTAGATTATTTCCTTTTCCTGAGCATCCGCTGATCCAAAATATTGATCTAGCCTATGAAACCTGTTTGTTGTGACACTTAGGCAAATATCTGTGTTTTTGATAGATCCCTCTAGCCATGGCAGTTCAAACCGCCGGCTTAAATTGCAGTACTCAATAGATAATATCAATTGCTCATGGCAGCTTAAAATCCTGACTTCTCATGGTGATTTAAATAACCTAACGTAATTAGCCAGATACCATTAGGCCCCTTTATAAGCCGCCAGTCTGAATATTTTCTCGTAAACTTTCTTCTTCCGGCTTAAATTTGAACCAGCAATTTTACTCCTTTTTTAGGCTTTCCTGCTTCACAATGCCGCCCAAGACCACCACTTTGTGTAACTGGGTGAAATCCATTGTTACCGAGAGCACGCTTAATGATTTTGTGGTAACTGGCTATCTGCCAAAAAAGGATGTCATTCATATCATGCTCCTGACCCGAAAAAAGAGAAACCTCAACACAAGGAAGGGGGAGTAATCGTCTTTACGGATCATATGAATCGGGGCTTTTCGCCACCCGGGTCAAAGTTTTTCAGAGACGTTTTGCACTTTTTTGACCTCCGCCCTCAAGACATTGGACCCAACTCCGTGTCAAATATCTGCAATTTCCAAGTTTTTTCTGAAGTGTACCTTGGTGAAGAACCCAACCTACTTCTTTTTCGAGAGCTATTTTATTTTAACCGCCAAATGAGTATTCGAATGGACCAAGTTTGGAACTGGGTGGGGTCTCAATCCAACGACGGAGAGACGTAATTTTCCCTTATGCACAGCCGCCGAGTCACCCCAAAGACTGGAACCAGACTTGGTTCTATTGTCAAGATACTTCTCCGACCAACGAGAACCCACTGCCTGGCTTCCGTGCTCTGCGTCTTGACTCCAATCATCAGCTTCCTGATAAAATAACAGCCGCTGAACGCCAGACACTCGCCCCCACTTTTTCAAAAATTAAAGCTCTGCTGGGGAACAGTTTAAACGGCATTGATCTAGTTTGGTGCTGGGTCGCATGGCAGATCATCCCGTTGAGCCGCCGCCCCGGGTTAATGTGCAATTATACTGGTGATGCAACGGATCCTCTGCGCCACAGCCCCGACAATTTACCTGACGATGTTGTCGACGATATGACAAAGTCACTTCTGAATGAGAGCCTGTCCGACTGCGACAAAGTGGGCCTGAGCCCTTTCTGCAAAGCTAACCCGGCTCTGGCGGTAAGTTGCCAAGCTGATTAAATCATCTTTACCATTGATGTTTTATCTGTACTCAAACCTTTGCTGATTTTCACAGGCTGATGATAAATTCAGGAAGGCAAAATATGATCATGAGGCCGCAAAAAGAGCCAGGAAGGCCAAGAGAGCCGCCAGAAAAGCCGATGTGAAGAAAATAGGAAAGAAGCCCAGTGCTTCTGAACTACTTCAACTGAAGGACTCTTCTGAGTCGGAGGTAGCACTTGACTCTCTTGGCTCATTTTTTAATCACCTTATTGATACTGATTATGATCAGAGGACACGGGCATGAGTCACGGGGTAGATGAAGAGGTAACTATTATTTCCTCCGACTTAGAGCCTTTGCCGAGCCAAAAAAATCCGCCAAGTAACCCAGAAAGTAAGATTTTCACATCCCTTAGCTTATCAAGATCCTCAATTTCTTTTGAAGCGACAGATTCATGAAAACCGGAGGCAGACCCAGACCAGCAAAGAAGCAGAGCTCTCCTCCGGTTTACCGAACACGCCAAGGAAACGTCGGAATGAGGTCATCTCTGTCTTAGATCCCTTTTATCCTTTGGCGGGTGAGGGAGTCCTGAATGAAGGGGTCCTCGAACAGCCGGACTATTGGGCTATGAAGATACAAGATAGAAGACTTCATCCTGTGTCTGGGTGGGACTCCCCTTTACGTGGAAGGCAAGCTTGGCGATTCGGATATGTAGATTCCCTTCTCCATAACCGACTCTGTGTAACCCTAGCTGTCGTGGAATTGTCACGTCAGATGTCCTAGTGTGAGGACTTAGTCGTGAGGCCAACGCATCTATGTGGTAGCTTGAGAGGGGTTGAGCGGGATCGAGAGAAGCAACACACGAGACAAAGATTTAGACAGCTTCAGGCCCCGGGAAACATCATCCGGTAACAACCCTACATGTTGTTTGTGGCTAGGTCTCATTATCATCACGAGGGGGTCGCCGTAAACCGGCTCTCCTCTAGTTGTGTCTAGCCCCAGAGATTGTTTCTTGTCGGTTGTCTTCTCCCTCTTTAGGGAGCCCTGCCCCTCCTTATATATGTTGAAGGGGCGGTTTACATGACTAGTCCTAGTTGGATTAGGATTACTCTATTACAAGTGGAGTCCTAGTCTTGCTTCCTTTGTAGGAAAATATTCCTTGTGCTTTCCTCATAAACCGGCCCACCATAACATGATCCGGCCGTCCATAAACCGCCTTCTGGGCCACCAGGTCTTGTCGTTCCTCTGACCCACTCCCCGGATCACCCATGAGTCGCCAGGCTCGGGCGGGTCACTTAGTATGTCGTCCAGTCCGGCCGGGTTATACTTCCGGCTGGGTTATGCCACGGGGTATATCCCCGACATTAGGCCCCAGTTTAATTTGGATTTATCCATGTTAAACTGATCTGCAATATAAACACAAGAACAAATTTGGCGGCTTGTGCTCCGGGTTAAATATTCTTATAAACCGGCGCTTGATCATCCTTAAGTCCTTGGCATTCCCTCCTTGTAGAAAATCCGAGTCAGTAGACCAGCTTCATAATCAATTTGCTTGCAGAAGAAATATTGTAAATAACGAATCCATTTCAATTGGCCTTCAATGCTCCTCTTTGACAAAAATATTGGTCTTCAAATTTTCAACTGATATTCAGCCGGCTTTAAGATGTAGAACTTGCCGATCTATGACTTCCAAAATCGCCAGTTTACAAAAACTGATAATTCCAGGTTATGATTGTTTCCAACGCCGGTTCATGATTGTTACCAACGCCGGTTCATGATTGTTGCAGACACCGGGTCATAATGAAAATGGGAAGATATTTCTCCCTTATATCCATATTACCTGTAGCCCCCAAGTCTTGGTCATAATGAAAATCGGAAGATATTTCTCCCTTATATCCATATTACCTGTAGCCCCCAAGTCTTGAACAGAACAATGTGATGATTTGGGACTTGTTTCCATATAATTACTGCCACTTTGAAGAAATCCATGTTGTTCATCTCAGTCACTAGCAAAAAACTGAATACTCCATATATGTGGCCCCCAAGTGCCGGGTTGTCATGCTTGCAGCAACCTGGGACTTGAAATTGCCTTATGCTCATAAAAACTTCAACCAGTGTAGCCCCCAAGGGCCGGTTCATTATGCTATAATTAGCAGGGACTTTGCAAATATAATCATGTGAACTTTGAACAGCAACGTTTATTCCCCAAGGGCCGGCTCAGTAAGATAATATTGAGCTGGGACTTGATATATACTTCAACAAAAATAACATCATATGGTGTAACCCCCATCATGGGGCTTGAATCCATGTCCACAAGGTTAAGAGCCTTGTGCTTTACCAACTGAGCAATGGACCCTTCAATATAATGGATTTAACTTGTGTACCTTGAATTGTTGATAGGAGCAATTGTAGCCCCCAAGGTCCGGTTCATTACGATGTGATGAGTCGGGTCTTCAATAAGGTGAGCAAGAAATGACTTTTCATTAGCCCCCAAGTGTCATGGTGCATGCTTGCAGCGACATGAGACTTGCATATCTGATGTAATCTCAACTTGACTAATGTAGCCCCGTGTCGGGTTGTAAGCCTGCAGCGACTCGGGACTATTCCTTCCTATGTAGAATAAATCATATCCATCGATAATATGATAGCCATTGCGCTAAAGCGACTTTGAAAACCTTGATCATAATACTAGTTATTGATAACCATAATAAAATCCAGTCATGTTGGCTATTTGAAGATTTGAATAATATAATCCAATGATTTATGAGCGCATGATTCCAATGGCGCAATCCAAATATATACTAGCGACTTATAGTCCAAAACCAGGCCGGGTTAATAAACGCTGGTGAATGCTTTATTCAACCTGTTTCTGCATACAACAAGTTTAAAGTATCCTGTCGGTTTACCGCCTGACGGGTCATAATGCCCAACATATAACCCGGGTTTATAACCAAGGCTGCAAGGATAATAAAATATGAAATATATCATACCTATGATATTGAATCACATCGTTGGTTTACCAACTTTCTTGTAGCAAGGGTGACAACCCAAATCTGGAGTGCTGATAACTCCCACCATGCTTTGCTGGTTTAATCTGAAGCCATACCGGGTTATGATAAACACCGGATGATCATCCTGGCGACGTATAGACAATGCCAGACCAGTTTAATCAACCACCGGTTTAAAATTTAATGTGGTCTAACAACTTATAGTTGAAAGCCAAGCCGGTTGAACAAACACCGGGTTAAAGTGGTGACTTATAGTCATACCGGGTCAATACACGCTGGTTCACTAAAAAACCTTATCAAAAGTGAAAAATCTTGACAGATAAAGGCAAATAAAATCTTGTAGTCGAGGCTTTTCAAGGGCTGCCAGGCCCAAATTCGAGGCTTTTCATGGGCTGCCAGGCCGCTGAGTTAAACCATTTTGCAAAGCCTTTTAAGATGGACCTCACATTAACCAATCGTTGTTTTAACTTTGACAAGTTCAGGGTCTATATTAGATTGACTTGTCAAACGTTCGGCGGGTCATACCAGGTTTACCTGGACAGAGTGGCTTACTTGATGAAGGCAGGTTAACCCGGGGTTTTAGGTGAAAAACACGTGGCTTCCAAGCCTGGCTTGATAGCCTATTACAAGGGTCCTTTCAAACTCTTTGTTGCTTTGCACAAAGAGCCCCCAAGTAACTTTGTGAGTTGTGCTCAGTGGGTGCCTACGTTTGAGTTGTGCTTTTGCAACACTCTCTTTGGCCCCTAAGTGATTTCCTGTTGGCCTTACGCCGATCAAGAGGTGTAGCTATGGTTCGAATATGACCAAGCCCCCAAGTGATTTCCCTGGTGGCCTTACGCTGATCAAGAGGTGTAGCTATGGTTCGAATACGACCAAGCCCCCAAGTGACTTTTCTGAGAACTCGAACTTTGCGAGAGATATTTCTTCTTGAACCGGATGTTAAACCGGATTCTGAGAGCTTAAAAGCTTCGTAGGAGACATCTTTCCCTTGAACCGAATTGTAAACCGGATATTTGAGAGCTTCAGAGCTTTGTGGGGGAACAAATTTCCCTTGAACCGGATTTTAAACCGGCATTCTTCATGTTGAACCGGAAAATTCTTCTGGCGACTTCTAAATTTTCGCCAATAAGGCAGTAGCCTCCGGGACTGGGTTATCTTTCCCTCCAATGTCCTGGGGTTCTTGAATTCACCGAAAACAGGCAACATTTGCTGAGTCGTATCATTGTAGCCCCCTAGTCTCAAGGCGACTCGAGGAGTTGGCTTGAGATTCTCCATATTTGACCATGATATAAACCGGCATAAGTTGTATATCATTGGTGTTGATAGCACGATGTGAATCCACAGAAGGTTGAGGTGACTACGGTGGGTTATAAATGATGCCGTATGAACCGTGTCAGCAACTCGGCCAATGGTTCCTTCCAACTGGCGATTTGAAGTTAACCAAACTGTAGTGGCGGCGACTTGTGCGCCTGCCCATTGAGCCCCCCCCC
>NC_041391.1:685398788-685483944 GCF_002162155.2 Triticum dicoccoides
CAGTGTAGACGGCGGTCGATAGTATATGATAATTTGCCTCCATTTTATTGAAAGAAAATTGTGCTACCCAAGCTGTGACTTGCTCATACTCAATAAACAGCTCATGCAGAAAGGTGCGGCCCGGTGTGTTGATGTAGACCAGGCCGCGAGAGACGGACAGTAAAGATGACCGCAGCGTCATAGGCAACATAGATGAGTCGGCCACGACGTTGTACGCCGGTGCAGACAAGCAAGTTGTCCTCCTCGTTGTAAGCCGGCGCGGACGGACGAGTCAATCGTAGGCGCGGTAAACCGCGCAGATGGGTGAACCGGCCATGAGGGCGGACGGTGAGTCGTCCGTGGAGTTATAAGGTGGCGCAGACGGGCGAGTCTGCAGGCGCGTTGATGTAAACTGGGCCACGACACGCATATCCGTGAAGCCGCGCGACACAGCCGAACGTGCATCCGTGGTATAACACCACCCCTTTTTCTTTTAACAATCGTCCTGCGTAAAAATATTACAGGTCAGAGGAATTGTTCTTTGACAAAAAATAATACGTGCTAATAAAATAAATTTAAATGGATATCACCTGATTTGTTCGGGTGACGGATGATGCATGCATCGCGACAAAGGTGGCTCAGGCAGACCGGCCAAGGGTGGCCTAGCACAAGGTCGCAGTGGAGACGGCGGAGACGATGGCTTAAAGCATGACCGTGGCGGAGCCTGGAATCGGGCGGCTCAGCATGGACCCTCCGGGTCATTTTTGACCAATCCTTTTTTATCAACTCAGTCACAGCGGGGATGCAAATTTCCGAACTGTACCAACGACCGCAGCTAGCTTGAGACTTTCAGTCTTGTTCCAAGCATCCAGAATACTGACATATGTCGTCACACGGACTCTACATGCATTCAGATGAGTTTTTTCAAATATTTGATACACCTCCATTGCTTTGTCTGCATTGCTCATACCCCAGAATCCTCATCATTCTTTTGCTGATCTCCAACCATCAACGTGCTCCTCAAACGAGAATGTATAGCCTTCCATGTATTTTCTTAATCATATCCAATGCAGTATAATGAGACTCCCATAGCACATCGGAGAACACCTTCCACTTCAGTTCCCGTTGGTTGACAATAGGCCTCGGTGGCAGAAGCGAGCCGCCGGCTCGAGACGAGGAACAGTGACGAGGCCGGGCAAGGGCGGGACCGTGGTCTTGCTCGAGACGTGATTGGCGGTCGAACGTCGCGGCACGAAGGAGAGCAAGGAGGCTGGCGGGAGGAGGTGCTGGCAGGGCAAGGGACAGCGGGGGCGGGTCGAGGCCTGCTCCAGCGGGGGCGCTTAGCGGCTCCGGGCGTCGCCAGCTCAAGCGTGGTTATGGAGGTTTCCAGGTAGAAACGGCGGAGTAGGAGGCGAGGCGCGCTCGGACCGGCGACGACTCGGAGATGTAACCATGGCGGAGGCGCAGCCGGTTACGGCGGCTGCCAGCAAATCGGCGCCAGGGCGTGAAGAGAGAGGTGGACGCGGTGGCTCGCCGGCAGTGACAACCTTCGGGCGGCTCGGGCGGGACAGCCGGGTCACGGTGCGGCGGTTGCACGCGTAGCTCGCGGTAGAAACCGGTCGGAGGCCACGGCTGTAGAAGTAGTAGCTACACATGGTCGGTTCTCAGTGTGATGCAAAGAGTGAGCCAGCGCGACAACGGAGTGAAGAAATCGCGCGAGGCCGTGGCAACTCACGGCGCAGGGGACTCAACAGCTGTGACCCTGCGGGGAGTCGTGGGACCAGGGTGGTTTGCCGGTGCGGGCGAGATTGCAGAAGCAGCGAAGCAGGGCACTCCACAGCTGGTTGACGGGCCGACCGGGCCACTCGTGGGTCGAGCCAGAGGAGGTCCCGCAGTGGGTAAACTGGCAGCTCATCGGTGGTGGTAGGAAGGCGGCCCTGCACTAGCGCACCAGCACGGCCAGGTGGAGGGCGTCCAGCGCAAGAGCCTAGCGCGGCGCGAACGGAGGCATCGGACGGCTGATAGCGACGAAGTAGTCAGCACTTGGTGAAGCAAAGCAGAGGAGCACGTGAAGCTGTGGTGGCCTGGCACACCGGTGCGGCCGCGGGGGCGGCTCCAGAGCATCGGCGGAAGCGATGACCGGTCAGAACCGTGATTCAATAGAGTGGCTCGAACAGACCGGTGCCGGGGCCGGCTCAACCTGGTGTGAGGCCGAGGCGGGGCCTTCGGTCGTGACGACGGAGGCAGCCGGCGACTCAGAGACGACTCGGAGTGAGGCCGGAGAACTGGAGGGGCGGCGCCTCGGATAGAGTTAGTGGGGCGGCCAAAATTACGGCGAGACGGAGCCAAAACCGACGAGCGGTGGCTCAGGCACGCGGGTACATCGGCCGGCGGCTCATACCGAGTTCGGGGCCATCTCTGCTTTCCGAGTCGTGGACTGCTTTCTTCTGCTCCCTTTTTTTATATCGCTTTCCCTGATCTAGCTCGGATTGATGGCTTCTTCGATCTGTTCTGGTCTTCATGCCAAAAAAAAAATAGTGACGACAGGTTATTCCTTCTCTTGGGGTGACACCGTATGGTAAAAAAAAATGCAGCAGTTGATGCCCTCGGGACAAGCGTATACGGACAACAGCAACACAAATACAGCGGATTGGACAGATGCTTGACATATAGTAATTTGACCCGGTCGCTGATCCGGCAATGGGAAAACGCTAATAGCTCCGGTTGACCGCCGTAGTAGTTTGGGCTTTGGACTCCTCTCGATCCCGGCGAGTTATGGCAGCTGCACTGATGCTAACCCTAATTTTCTCTAAATCTTAAATCTTAAACACAACGCCTTGACTGTTCATCGGTGATGTGAATTTCTGCCCCGGCTCCTTTTCTTATCCGGCATCTCGCAAGCTTCTTGATCCCTAAGGAGATCCCTTCAAGAACACAAACCACCATGCGCAGGCCCCACGATAGGCGTGAACTGTCGTGGAATTGTCACGTTAGATGTTCTAGTGCGAGGACTTAGTCATAAGGCCAACACATCTATGTGGTAGCTTGAGAGGGGTTGAGCGAAATCGAGAGACGCAACACACAAGACAAAGATTTAGACAGCTTCGGGCCCCGGGAAACATCATCCGGTAACAATCCTACATGCTGTTTGTCGCTAGGTCTCATTATCATCACGAGGGAGTCGCCGTAAACCGACTCTCCTCTAGTTGTGTCTAGGCCTAGAGATAATTTCTTTTCGCTTGTCTTCTCCCTCTTTGGGAGCCCTGCCCCTCCTTATATACTAGATAGGAAGTGCGGCTTGCCCCACCCGGCAGCAGTGCTGCCGGGCACTGTCATATCCAATCCGATAATACAGCTATAGTACAGAATCATTATCTATGAACTGGCCCAAGGAATATTTAGATAGAAATCAACTGTATAAAATTTCTCGCGGGTACAGTGCCATACACCAAATCAATTCTCGCGGGTGCCTGACTCAACTTATTGTCCAAGCGCATAAACAATGTATTAACCATTGCAAAGGAAAATTAGAGTGATTGCTCAAATAATGGATCAGTCCAATACAATAAGGTTGCATCAGAAGCATGGCATTGCCTTGATACATAAGTGTCCAGTGTAGAGCAATTTGTCCAAACAATGACAAAAGGTAAGGCCATCAAATATACCAAAAGCATGAAACATTAGATCTAAAAGTTCATGACAAATGGGGGAATACGTAGTATGTTCCAAAAGTAAACCAAGCTGATGGATCAACACTAAGTAGATACAATAGTTGGCTTATTACATAACCAAAGCGAGCCAGATCAACGGTGTGAGATAAGTCCAAGCGAACGCTCACAATGAACCTATATAGTTCTGCTAATGCATCATTGTTTAGCAGATGAAATCACAGGAAACATTTGCATGGATAGTATGATGACAACCTTGTAACCAACCTTGTCAAAACAGGTAGACAACGAGCGACACTTTGCCCCTTTTAGCCTTGAACGCAAAGACATTCTCCAAATTATCCAACCCCTGTCTTCACAAAGTCCGACCAATTAGTTGTTATCCCTTGATGAGTGGGACCTTCTCCTTAGTGCACCCACGTGCAAGTTTAGTCCACATGGTCCTGATGTTCAGAGTCTGCAAGGAAGCAAGATTAATTCTCTCCGAGATGGACATATTTATTAGCATAGTTATTTAAGGAAATCCTAGGAATAGCAGATAGACATGGCTATTTTAATAAACAAAAATGAACAATGGATTTATGAATAAAGTAGAGCAGTAAATACTGAAGAATGAATTTATTTGAAAAAACAAAGTGAAGATGCTATCATGCTAATAAAGAACACTAACATCACAGTAAATATAAACTGATTAACTGAACATATTTTATTAACTGAAAAACTGTTTAAGGCATGCCTGATCCCACTATCCAGTCGATGAACAAAGAATATTTACCCACGATCTTAAAAGAACTAACAACAAAATAGACATCAAAGATACAGAGACACAAAACTGGAATGCATCATTCTTATCATCCATTCTCGCTACATCTCTACAAAAAGTGAACAGGGCAAAGGAATATATATATATAGACCACGAGGGTCATAGTTTGCATAGGTACCTCACAAGATATTTAGAGTAAGCCAATGCCGTCTCATATGTCAAAGCCAATGCAAGCTACCTCATCGGCACATCCGGAACTGCAAAGCCCTCCTAATATCGATCATACAAAGAGAAGGATCATTTGTAAGGTTACCATTTAACCTGTCAAGAAGTGATATTTGAATGAAATGTTAGATTGGGAAACCCTTAAGCAAGAGTAAAACAAATGATTTTAAATAATAGGATAGTAGGTAAGATCATCTTAAATAAAAAAACTTTATAACCTAAAGAGAAACTTCTTAAATTATAACTTAAAGAGGAACCCTTAAGCAAGAGTACAAAAGCATGGATGTGTTAGGCACCACAATGCTCAGACGACGGCATAACTTAAAGAGGAGACGTCATTGTTTTAATTATAGAAGTGGCGGAATAGACGGATTGATGTGGGAATTTGCAGGAGAAGCATTAATTGTTTGTCACATACATAGATGGCTAGAGTAATTTGCAGATGCGTATGAGATAGCTACATACATGACCTCTCCTCTCCTCTTGGAAGAAGCAAAGTTTCAGTTTTCTCCTCTCTGAATGTAAGTTGCAGCAAGGAAATTGGATGGGAGTGAACAACCAGAGCATGAGAGAGGGGGTGTGATACCTTCCGTGGAGCAACGGCGACCCGGGAAGAAGCAGACCCGGAGGAGCGTTGGTCTTCCCTCCTGTACGCGGTGCACCTGCGCGCATGAATCAGGGAGAGAGTGAGAGAGGGGAGAGGCCAAATCCAATCGAACAGAACAGAGCAGAGCAGTGCGGAGGTGGGGAGGAGAAGAGGGACCTGCCGTGAGAAGGAGCTCCAGGCCTTCCATGGTGTGTTGTGGGAGCTCCATGTCCATGGAGAAGAAGCACACGGTCACTCCATGGGTGCCGGCGCCGTGGCTGTGGATGTGGATCCGGCGCCGGATCCGGCGCCGCCCTTCATGTGCCACTGCGGGATGTTTTTGCACTAAACAATGAACAACACAAGAAGGGAGCAGATGTGAAAAATGAATCAAACCAATGAGTAGACTGAATTAAGATAATGTTGTGTTTGAAGACAAAAATTATGTTTCTAAAATATTTATACTTTGGAAGCCTAGATCAGAATGAACTACACTGAAAAAAGAACAATTAGATATAGTAAATACCTTAATTTATGTTGAGATCACTTTCCAACTCAGTTTCTTCATTGGCTGAAGGTAAGTACCAAGACTGAGAACTTTATAAGGCAAAACTCTATATTCTGCAGTCAAGTTTCGAAGATTCAATGCAGTTCTACTGGGTCTCTTGCAATACACTTTTTGTAAACTTTGAGTTTTTCTAATGAAATGAACAGAGGTTCTTATGATCCGACTTACATGACTGCAGAACCTAGTGTTGTACAACTGTGAGTCATCAATGCTAAGCTGTATAAAAGAAGGAATATAATTTCGAAAAAAGGGTTATCGTGAATAACATGTCTTATCGTTTGAGCCATCCCTGTGGAGAGCACAAATGAAACTTGCTTGGAAAAAGTTGTATTTTTACTTATTTCCGTTTTAGCTGCTGCTTGTCGTTTTTATTTGCCTGTCTTTTAAAGTTTTTCTACATGGCCGATCATTGCCAGAAAGTGATCATATATGCAATATCTGATACACACTGCCATCAAGCTTAGAAGATTCAGTAAAGTTCTGCTGGATATATCTTGCAAAACACTATAGGAAACTTTTTTTTATGAACAGAGGTTCTTAAGACCCACTTTACATGATCGACTGATTGCAATATCTACTGTTTTAGGAAGAGAAATAACTCGGAGTTCATACCTTTCAATTACAAAAGTCATGCTCAGTGATGGTTCTACAATGAACAAACTGAGGGGAGTCATTCCTCTTGATCAAGGCCTACATTCTGGGAAGATAGGCAGCCATGTCGTCATAATGGGAGAGACACGCATGTGCTGACACATCCCACGACAATACCCAGTCTCATCTGCTGCCCTCTAATTATTGTCCAGCTTGTTGCATTATCAGAAAAGTAAATCCTTCAATAAATAGAAGTAAACATTATTTTCAGCAGTAGAAAACAAGTTGCTTCTCATGATTATTATTTCGGAAGAATAATAGCAAGACAGTTTCCAAAACATATGCTTACAGGTCGAGAAAAAGGATATAAGAGAAAGTGGAACCACAAGTCTCCTTTCCGGTATCTCATCCATATTTAAGAGCTGCATCTAAGAATCTACATATTCAGCAAACTCTGTCAACACCACAAAATTAAGTCGTAATAAAGAAGCAATCTATCTGAGAAAGAAAATTTAAGATGCCGGCCTATTAATTTGAGCAGTTGCGGACATTTCAGATTTCAGGGAAGTCAACCATGAGATACCACAACTGGGCAGATGTACATTTTCGCTTATAGAAGCGCCCGTCCACGTCATTACGATACAACAAGCGACGACAGTCCACCACTAAGTGTAGCTACGGTGGCTGCTCGGGCACACTCCACCTAAACAACCACCCAAAAGGATCACTGAAATCCCAATTCGGCAGCCCAGCCAATGGCATGCTTTGGCTCAACTACTCAAAGGGTTCACCAGATTAGATATGTTTAATTCAGTGTCAAAGTAGAATATCTTAGCTAAGCGACACAAAAAATTACATAACATGACGTGTTTAGTTCTGCAAACTCAGTTCATCAACACATCACTGATAGCAGCAGTCCTAAAGGCAAGAACAAATACCAATGTTTTCAACATGATGCTGTATACGGAAAATGGCTTGATTTGCTAGTGTTCGAACATCAATAACTCGATAGTCCAAGCGTGTGTCCTGACCAACATGGACAAGTGGCACTCCCTTCTGAAAAACAACAAGATACTATTAGCTGAACCCAGATATCATCATCGGAGATTGGAGCAACAATCTGTATCCTCCTCCTTTATGCATTCAAAGAGGAGGCAAGCAAATACGCAGATTGTTCAGACTAACATACTGATTCAGCTATTGCAAACTCCTCAGCACTCCGTCCGGCATCCTCCACGCTGATCGGTAGCTTTAGGTCAGCCCTGTTGATGCAGTAGAGCTTCCTTATAAACATCGCATGCTTGCAAACTTAAAAGCAAACTTCATTCAGATAGCCTGAAACTACCGAAAATAAAGCTGCAGTACTGATATATTATCCTAAAGATTCAGGCAGGCTTCATAAATTCACTCATTTTAGTTATCTGTACTTCCCTGAAGGTAGAAAAGCAAGGAAATTGGTCGTTGATGGTGCCAACAACTAATATATTACCCTAAAGATTCAGGCAGGCTTTATGTCATTTTAGTTATGTGTACTTCTCTGAAGGTTTCTAATCACATAGAAAAGCAAGCAATTGGTTGTTGACGGTGCCAACATTAGAACGGCTGTATGCTTGTGCTAGTTAGCATTTTTCCGGTTGATGAGGACTTCCAGTAGGTGTCTTTTTTTCAGTTTTCTTAGTGGACAACTAATTCATTGTAACCCATCTAACCTGATTCTCTGGGATTGTAGCTCGTCACCTTCGAGCCAGCACCCACCAGGCGGTGACCTGGAGAACCTAAAGCGGAGACGGGGCTTTCCTCATAAACCGGCCCACCATAACATGATTCGGCCTTCCATAAACCGTCTTCTGGGCAACCGGGTCTTGTCTTTCCTCTGACCCACTCGCCGGGTCACCCATGAGTCGCCAGGCTCGGGCTGGTCACTTAGTGAGTCGTCCAGTCCGGCCGGGTTATACTTCCGGCCGGGTTACGCCACGGGGTATATCCCCGACATTAGCCCCTTCCGGTGTCTATATAAACCGGAGGGTTTAGTCCGTAGGATAAGGAACAACAATCATAATCATAGGCTAGCTTCTAGGGTTAGCATCTACGATCTCGTGGTAGATCAACTCTTGTAATACTCATATCATCAAGATCAATCAAGCAGGAAGTAGTGTATTACCTCCATTTAGAGGGCCCGAACCTGGGTAAACATCGTGTGCCCCGCCTCCTGTTCCCATTAGCCTTAGACGCACAGTTCGGGACCCCCTACCCGAGATCCGCCGGTTTTGACACCGACATTGGTGCTTTCATTGAGAGTTCCGTTGTGTCATCATAATAAGGCTTGATGGCTCCTTCAATCATCAACAACTTGGTCCAGGGTTAGATCTTTCTTCCCGGATAGATCTTCGTATTTGGTGGCTTCGCACTGTGGGCCAACTCGCTTGGCTATCTAGAGCAGATCGACAGCTACTCCCCTGGCCATCAGGTCAGGTTTGGAAACTTGAACTACACTGCCGACATCCGCGGAGACTTGATCTTCGACGGATTCGATCCCATGACAGCCACACCCGGCAGCCATGATGAACATGACTTAGATCTGTCATCGGACTATGCTCAGGAGACAGCGCCTGTAATTGTCCTGGCCCTAGATCCACAGCAAATCGCGTTGTCCGAGGATGAGGGGATGGACCCCGCCATGGAAGCCGCATACTCAACGGCGCTTGAGACGAACACAGACCTAACCTCTAACGAGGTTTGTGTCATCGGACCCTCGAACTCACCTCCGGCCATAGGTTATGAACGGCGTGTATCCGGGCCCACCGGATCTGACTGGGCGCCGATCTTGGAGTTCAGCTCCGCGGATATCATCCAACACTCACCCCTGGGTGATGTGTTAAACTCATTAAAATCTCTCTCCTTGTCAGGAGATTCTTGGCCGAACTATGTCCGGCTTGAGTGGGAAGCGGCTGACGAAGAGCTTCTTTACCCACCCACCACCCACTTGATAGCCCCTGTCAATGACTTAACCGACACGCTTGATTTCGACTCCGAAGACATCGACGGTATGGACGGCGACGCAGGAGAAGAACAGGAACCACCGCCCATAGGGCGCTGGATAGCCACCTCCTCATATGACATATACATGGTGGATACACCTAAAGATAACAATGGCGATGACAAAAAGGACCCAGTTGAGGATAAGCCTCATGAGAAGCAGCCGAAGCGCCGACGACAATGGCGCCGCTCTAAACCAAGCCATGGTAAAAATAGCAATACCAGCATAAGAGAAAATAACACCCCGGACAACGCCGACGACAATGAAGACCCCGCAGACCCAGCCATGAAGCGGGAAGAATAGGGAGGTGGCGAACACAGTCTGGGGCCGCTGTCTGACCATAGCGATGCCAAAGACACAAGTTACCAACCAGTCTCCGAAGAGGAGATCAGTCTGGGTGATGATGCATTCATCATCCCAGAAAAACAAGTGGAACAAGAACGCCTCCAGCAAAGACTTATCGCCACTGCGAGGAGCTTGAAGAAGCAGAAGCAGCAGCTTAAAGCTGCACATGATACACTCAATGATAGATGGAATGAAGTGCTCGACACTGAGGAAAAATACGGCAGTAATCGCTAAACAAAGTGCTATCCCAAACGTAAACTGCTGCCCGAATTTGACAATGAGGCTATAGCGCCCATACCGCTGAATAACTGTACGACCGACCAACCGGACCGACCTCCTCGTGGTCGAGACAGAGCGGCTAATAATGCCGCACACAAATCCGCACCCCCTCCCCATAAAGGAAGGGAGGTAGCAACCCAGGACCAGCAACATGATTTATGTGAAGACCTGGACAAAAGGGCGGGCATAACAAGGTCCATCTATGGATCTCGAGAACGTGCTCCTACATAGGATCACGGCCATCAAACCAAATTTGCCGGGCGCTCACTAGTTCGGAACCAACACCGAACACTACAACCGGTAGACTCACGCCACGACATAACCAAATACAGGGGCGCTGCGCACCCCCTGTGCTTCACCGATGATGTGCTGGATCATGAATTTCCAGCAGGGTTTAAACCCGCAAATATCGAGGCGTACGACGGAATGACAGACCCTGCGATCTGGATAAAAGACTTTATTCTTCACATCCACATGGCTCACGGAGACGATCTCCACGCCATCAAATACCTACCCCTCAAGCTCAAAGGACCAGCTCGGCAATGGCTGAAAAGCCTCCCCGAAAATTCCATTGGAAGCTGGGAGGAGCTCGAGGATGCTTTCAGGGCAAATTTTCAAGGGACCTATGTCCGACCTCCAGACGCAGACGATCTAAGTCACATAACCCAACAACCCAGAGGGTTAGCCCGTAAGCTTTGGAATAGATTTCTCACCAAGAAGAACCAAATCATCGACTGTCCGGACGCCGAAGACTTAGCAGCTTTCAAACAGAGTGTTTGGGACGGATGGCTGGCCAGACACCTCGGCCAGGAAAAGCCAAGAACAATGGCAGCCCTAACTACTCTAATGACCCGCTTTTGTGCCGGCGAGGACAGCTGGCTGGCCCGTAGCAGCACAAGTGATCCTGGTACATCCGAAATCAGGGATGGCAATGGAAAACCATGACGCAATAAAAATAAACGTCGAAATAATGAAGATAGCCCAGACAATACAATGGTAAATGCTGGATTCAGGGGCTCTAAACCCGGTCAACGGAAAAAGCCATTTAAAGGCAGTAGAGATGGTCCATCCAGCCTAGATAAAATTCTAGACAGGTCTTGCCAGATTCACGGCACACCCGATAAACCAGCTAACCACACCAACAGAGAATGTTGGGTCTTCAAGCAGGCCGGCAAACTCAACGCCAAACACAGGGGGAAGGGACCGCAAAGCAAAGACGAGGACGAATCTCGCCAGCCGAACACAGGGGGACAGAAAAAATTCCCACCAGAGGTCAAAACAGTGAACATGATTTATGTCACTCATATCCCAAAGAGGGAGCGCAAACGCGCACTCCGAGATGTATATGCTGTAGAGCCTGTTACCCCCCAAATTTCACCCATGGTCGGCCTGCCCAATCACTTTCAATCGCAGGGATCATCCGACCAGTATCTGTCACGGGGGTTCGGCTTCCTTAGTGCTCGACCCAATAATCGACGGCTACCATCTCACCCGAGTCCTTATGGACAGCGGCAGTAGTCTCAATCTGATATATCAGGACACTGTCCGCAAGATGGGGATAGACCCGTCAAGAATCAACCAAAGCAGCACTACCTTTAAAGGAGTAATACCAGGCGTAGTGGCCCGCTGCAAGGGCTCTCTAGCACTAGACATCGTATTCGGTTCTTCCGATAACTTTCGAAGCGAAGAGCTAATCTTTGACATCACCCTGTTCCGAAGTGGTTATCATGCACTACTTGGAAGAACGGCCTTCGCCCATTTCAATGCAGTCCCGCATTACGCTTACCTCAAACTCAAGATGCCCGGTCCATGTGGCGTTATCACGGTTGGCGGAAACTTGGAGTGTTCTCTTTGTACAGAAGAATACGTGGCGACTGCTATGTCTTGAGCTAGCGTTGGTTTTCCCCGAAGAGGAGAGGGTGATGCAGCAAGTGTAGCGTAAGTATTTCCCTCAGTTTTGAGAACCAAGGTATCAATCCAGTAGGAGGCTCCTCAAAAGTCCCACGCACCTACACAAACAAACTGAGAACTCGCAACCAACGCAATAAAGGGGTTGTCAATCCCTTCACAGCCACTTGTGAAAGTGAGATCTGATAGAGATAGTATGATAAGATAAATATATTTTTGGTATTTTATAATATAAATCCAAAATGTAAAGATGCAAATAAAAGTAGATTGAAAGCAAATATAATAAGAGATAGTGCCGGGGGCCATAGGTTTCACTAGAGGCTTCTCTCAAGATAGCATAAGAATTACGGTGGGCGAACAAATTACTGTTGAGCAATTGATAGAAAAGCGCATAGTTATGAGATTATCTAGGCATGATCATGTATATAGGCATCACGTCCATAACAAGTAGACCGACTCCTGCCTGCATCTACTACTATTACTCCACACATCGACCGACTCCTGCCTGCATCTAGAGTATTAAGTCCATAAGAACAGAGTAACGCATTAAGCAAGATGACATGATGTAGAAGGATAAACTCATGCAATATGATATAAACCCCATCTTGTTGTCCTCGATGGCAACAATACAATACGTGTCTTGCAACCCTTTCTGTCACTGGGTAAGAACACCGCAAGATTGAAACCAAAGCTAAGCACTTCTCCCATGGCAAGAAGATCAATCTAGTAGGCCAAACCAAACTGATAATTCGAAGAGACTTGCAAAGATAACTCAATCGTACATAAAAGAATTCAGAGAAGATTCAATTATTATCCATAGATAGATATGATCATAAACCCGCAATTCATCGGATCTCGACAAACACACCGCAAAAAGAGATTACATCGAATAGATCTCCACAAGAGAGGGGGAGAACATTGTATTGAGATCCAAAAAGAGAGAAGAAGCCATCTAGCTAATAACTATGGACCCGTAGGTCTGTGGTAAACTACTCACAACTCATAGGAGGGGCAAGGATGTTGATGTAGAAGCCCTCCATGGTTGATTCCCCCTCCGGCAGAGTGCCGGCGAAGGCTCCAAGATGGGATCTCGCGGATACAGAAGATTACGGCGGTGGAAATTGTGTTTCTGGTGCTCCTGGATGTTTTCGGGGTACGCGGGTATATATAGGAGGAAGAAGTACGTTGGTGGCCGCCCAAGGGGCCCACAAGACAGGGGCGCGCCCTATAGGGGGGGCTATCTCGTGGGGTCCTCGGGAGCTTCTTGACTTCCACTCCAAGCTCTCCGGATCTTGTTCGTTCCAAAAATCACGCTCCCGAAGGTTTCATTCCGTTTGGACTCCGTTTGATATTCCTTTTCTTCGAAATACTGAAGTAGGCAAAAAAACAACAATATGGGTTGGGCCTCCGGTTAGTAGGTTAGTCCCAAAAATGATATAAATGTATAAAATAAAGCCCATAAACATCCAAAAGGGGTAATATAATAGCATGGAACAATCAAAAATTATAGATATGTTGGAGACGTATCAAGCATCCCCAAGCTTAATTCCTGCTCGTCCTCGAGTAGGTAAATGATAAAAAGAGAATTTTTGATGTGGAATGCTACCTAGCATAATTCATAATGTAATTTTCTTTAATGTGGCATGAATGTTCAGATCCAAATGATTCAAGATAAAAGCTTATAAAACATAAAAATAATAATGCTTCAAAGCATACTAACAAATAATCATGTCCTATCAAAATAACATAGCCAAAGAAAGCTTATCCCTACAAAGTCATATAGTTAGGCCATGTTTCATTTTCATTACGCAAAATACTCCCATCATGCACAACCTCGATGACGAGCCGGGCAATTGTTTCATACTTTTTAACGCGCTTCAGCTTTTTCAACTCTTACGCAATACATGAGCGCAAGCCATGGACATAGCACTATGGTGGTGAATGGTGGTGGTTGTGAGGACAAAAAGTGGGAGAAGATAGTCTCACATTAACTAGGCGTATCAACGGGCTATGGAGATGCCCATCAATAGATAACAATGTGAGTGAGTAGGGATTGCCATGCAACGGATGCACTAGAGCTATAAATATATGAAAGCTCAACAAAGGAAACTAAGTGGGTGTGCATCCAACTTGCTTGCTCACGAAGACCTAGGGCACTTTGAGGAAGCCCATCATTGGAATATACAAGCCAAGTTCTATAATGAAAAATTCCCACTAGTATATAAAAGTGACAACATATGAGACTCTCTATCATGAGATCATGGTGCTATTTTGAAGCACAAGTGTGGAAAAAGAGATAGTATCAATTGTCCCTTCTCTCTTTTTCTCTCTTTTTATAATTTTTTTCTTCTTTTTTTTTCTTTTTCTTTTTTTTCTTTCTCTTTTTTTTTCTTTTTCTTTTTGGTGGGCCTCTTTGGCCTCTTTTATTTTTATAAAGTCCGATGCCTCATCCCGACTTGTGCGGGAATCATAGTCTTCATCATCCTTTCCTCACTAGGACAATGCTCTAATAATGAAGATCATCACACTTTTATGGATTTACAACTCAAAAATTACAACTCAAAGCTAGAACAAGATATGACTCTATGTGAATGCCTCCGGCGGTGTAACGGGATATACAATGAATCAAGAGCGACATGTATGAAGATTATGAAGGTGGCTTTGCCACAAATACGATGTCAACTACATGATCATGCAAAGAGGAAAATGACAATTATGAAACGTGTCATAATAAACGGAACGGTGGAAAGTTGCATTGCCATATATCTCGGAATGGCTATGGAAATGCCATAATAGGTAGGTATGGTGGCTGTTTTGAGGAAGGTAAATAAAGGGTTCAATACCGGCGAGAGTTGCGCGGTAATAAGAAAAGCTAGCAAAGTGGAAGGATAAGTGTGCATATGTCCATGGACTCGCATTAGTCAAAAAAGAACTCATATACTTATTGCAAAAGTCTACTTCGCCCTCGAAGCAAAGTACTACTACGCATGCCCCAAGAGGGATAGTTTGGTAGGAAAAAATTCCATCGCTCGTCCCCGACTGCCACTCATAAGGAAGACACTCAAAAGAGCACCTCATGCAACAAATTTGTCACACAACTTTTACCATGCGTGCATGCTACGAGACTTGCCAACTTCAACAAAAGTATTTCTCAATTTCATAATTACCCACTAGCATGACCCTAACATTACTACCTTTATATCTCAAAACAATTATCAAGCATCAAGTTTATCATAGCATCCAATTCTTTTTCTATGATAGTTTTTATTATACCCAACTTGGATGCTCATCATTCTAGGACCAACTTTGTAACCATAGCGAATACCATGCTGTTCTAAAAGACTCTCAAAATAATATAAGTGAAGCATGAGAGACTAACAATTTCTATAAAATTAAGACACCACCGTGCTCTAAAAGATATAAGTGAAGCACTAGAGCAAAAACTATCAAGCTCAAAAAATATAAGTGAAGCACATAGAGTATTCTAGCAAATTCTACTAAAATAGGCTTCTCCCAAAAAGTGTGTACAGCAAGGATGATTGTGGCAAACTAAAAAGCAAAGACTAATATAATACACGACGCTCCAAGCAAAACACATATCATGTAGCAAATAAAAATATAGCTCCAAGTAAAGTTACCAATGAACGAAGACGAAAGAGGGGATGCCTTCCCGGGGCATCCCCAAGCTTAGGCTTTTGGCTATTCTTGAATATCTTGGGGTGCCTTGGGCATCCCCAAGCTTAGGCTCTTGTCGCCCTTTATTCCATAGTCCATAAAAGCTTTACCCAAAACTTGAAAACTTCACAACACAAAACTCAACAAGAAATCTTGTAAGCTCCGTTAGTGAAAGAAAACAAAACCACCACATACGGTACTGCAATGAACTCGTTCTTTATTTATTTTTGTGTTAAACCTACTGTATTCCAACTTCCTTATGGTTTATAAACTAATTTACTAGCCATAGATGCATTGAAATAAGCAAACAACACACGAAAAACAGAATCTGTCAAAAACAGAACAGTCTGTAGCAATCTGTAACTAACGCAAACTTATGGAACTCTAAAAATCCTACCAAAATAGGACGTACTGGACAATTTGTTTATTGATCAGCAGCAAAAAAATAATCAATGCAAAAGCACGTTTCTGTGATTTATTGAATTTTTTCTCGTGAGCGCAAGTTTCTGTTTTTCAGCAGAATCAAATCAATTATCATCATAGTTTATCCTATAGGTTCTACTTGGCACAAACACTAAACAAAAGATAAAAACACATCTAAACAGAAAGTAGAAACAAAATTTAACACTAAACAGGAAGAAAAACAAAAAACATAAAGAAAATTGGGTTGCCTCCCAACTAGCGCTAACGCCCCTAGCTAGGCATAAAAGCGAAGATAGATCTAACGAGTGCCATCTTTGGCACTATATTCATAAGTAGCACGCATGATAGATTCATAAGGTAATTTGACTTTATTTCTTGGAAAGTGCTCCATGCCTTTCTTTAAGGGAAATTGGAATCTAATGTTCCCTTCCTGCATATCGATAATCGCACCAATCGTTCTAAGGAAAGGTCTACCAAGAATAATAGGGCAAGAAAGATTGTAATCTATATCAAGAACGATAAAATCTACGGGCACCAAATTTCTATTTGCAACAATAAGAACATCATTGATCCTTCTCATAGGCTTTTTAATGGTGGAATTCACAAGGTGCAAATTTAGAGAGCAATCTTCAAGATCATGGAAACGTAGAATATCACATAAAGTTTTCGGAATCGTGGAAACACTAGCACCCAAATCGCACAAATTAAAACACTCATAATCTTTAATTCTAATCTTTATAGTAGGTTCCCACTCATCATTAAGTTTTCTAGGTATAGAAATTTCCAAATTAAGTTTTTCATCATAAGATTGCATCAAGGCATCAATTAACAACGGATTGCAACAAGGAAATACAACCTTTTAAAGAGCAATTATCATAGTCAAATTCCTTGAAATCCGAGATACTAAGTTCAACATTATTAGAAGTTGAGGATTCTCCAATCTCACTTTTACCAAATTTAGCATTAAGATCTAAGGACTCCGAATTCTTGGGACGCCTTCTAGGCAAAGTTGATTCATCATCAGTCCCATAATCATCAAAATTCATATTGCAAAACATAGATCTAATAGGAGACGCATCAATAACTTTAAGATCATCATCATTATTTTCACGGAAACTAGAAGAACACGCTTTTATAAAGCTATCTTTCTTAGCACGCAATCTAGCGGTTCTTTCCTTGCTCTCGTCAATGGAAATTCTCATTACTTTGAGAGACTCATTGATATCATGCTTAGGAGGAGAAGGTCTAAGTTTAAGAGAATCAACATCAAGCGAAAGTCTATCAACGTTCCTAGCCAAATCATCAACTTTGAGCAATTTTTCTTCAAGCAAAGCATTAAAATTCTTTTGATAAATCATAAATTCTTTCACACTATTTTCAAAATCAGAGGGCATC
The DNA here is from genome assembly GCF_002162155.2 of Triticum dicoccoides. NCBI lineage: Eukaryota > Viridiplantae > Streptophyta > Magnoliopsida > Poales > Poaceae > Triticum > Triticum dicoccoides. The sequence continues at coordinate 685,416,231 of NC_041391.1, forward strand.
TTATTAAAATTACCATAAGAATTATTGTAGGAATTTCCATAATTATTAGAGGAATTAGTAGGGAACGGTCTAGCATTAAAAATTCCTCTATAAGCATTGTTTCCAAAACTATTCCTACCAACAAAATTCACATCCATAGACTCATTATTATTCTCAATCAAGGAATACAAAAGGCATATCATTAGGATCAAGAGGAGTATTTTTAGTAGCAAACATCTTCATAAGTTCACCCATCTTTCCACTCAAAACATTGATTTCTTCTATAGCATGCACTTTTTTACTAGAAGATCTTTCGGTGTGCCATTGAGAATAATTAGCCATAATATTATCAAGAAGTTTTGTAACATCTCCTAATGTGATTTCCATAAAGGTGCCTCCCGCGGCCGAATCTAAGAGATTTCTAGAAGCAAAGTTCAAACCGGCATAAAAAAATTGTATGATCATCCATAAATTCAAACCATGAGTAGGGCAATTGCGAAGCATCAATTTCATTCTTTCCCAAGATTGGGCAACATGCTCATGATCAAGTTGTTTAAAATTCATAATATTGTTCCTAAGAGTGATGATCTTAGCAGGAGGAAAATACTTAGAGATAAAAGCATCTTTGCACTTGTTCCAAGAATCAATACTATTTTTAGGCAAAGACGAAAACCAAATTTTAGCATGATCTCTAAGTGAAAACGGAAATAACTTCAATTTGACAATATTGTTATCTGTATCTTTCTTCTTTTGCATATCACACAAATCAACAAAATTGTTTAGATGGGTAGCGGCATCTTCACTAGGAAGGCCGGCGAATTGATCTTTCATAACAAGATTCAGTAAAGCAGCATTGATTCCACAAGACTCTACATCATTAAGAGGAGAAATCGGAGTAGTAAGAAAATCATTATTATTTGTATTCAAGAAATCACACAATTTGGTATTATCTTGCGCCATGGCAACAAGTAATCCAACACACAAGCAAACAAAAAACGGCAAGCAAAAAGAGAGGAGGAGATTGGAAAAGAGAGGGCGAATAAAATGGCAAGGGTGAAGTGGGGGAGAGGAAAATGAGAGGCAAATCGCAAATAATGTAAATGCGAGGGAGATGGGTTTGTGATGGATACTTGGTATGTCTTGACTTGAGCGAAGACCTCCCCGGCAACGGCGCTAGAAATCCTTCTTGCTACGTCTAGAGCTAGCGTTGGTTTTCCCCGAAGAGGAGAGGGTGATGCAGCAAGTGTAGCATAAGTATTTCCCTTAGTTTCGAGAACCAAGGTATCAATCCAGTAGGAGGCTCCTCAAAAGTACCACGCACCTACACAAACAAACTAAGAACTCGCAACCAACCACTACTAGGAAAAAACCTATACACAGAAATCTATAATACCAAAATAGTTCATCCCCACTATGTTATTTCTCTTCACATGCAGCCTATCCAACTCATCAGGCCTGCCATCTCAGCATTCTATTAGTGTCTTGCGTACGGGACCGACCACTACAACAATCATGCCACATAAGATTTTCAGTTACTGGCTTTATTGCCTCCCCTTCACTTTTTGCACTTGGGCCGTCCTAGCCATGGTACGTGGGCTGCAGCTAGCTTCTTTCATTGATCCAGCCCAAAGAAAAGAAAAGATAGCCCATGCCGTTACTCGCTGCTGCGTCTCTTCCGCATCGTCGATCGATGCTCGCACGGGCGTCCGCCGCCACCAGCCCTTTCGCCTCCACGAGCGCACTAAACTCAATTATTTCAATTATTAGTTCGTCTTCCCCTGCGATGGCTCTTTTATTGCCGCCACTATCTCATCGGCGGCTCTACGAGGGACACGAAACGACATCGCTGCATTCATCGCCTCTGAATATCTTGCCGTCAGTTACCCTGCAGCTGTGGAACTCAGCCGTCGCCGCGGTCGGGTTTAAATACATGTACGCACTTCCATCTTCATCCCACACACACGCCAGTTCGCCTCTGATTTTCTGCTTCCCCTCTGTGCTTTCACCTCCTAATTTCACAATCCTGCATCTCTGAACTATATATGCTGCGAGAATTCATTTCGACATGTCCACTTGGTTTTGTTGTGATGAATTTACTAACATCCACACACCGCTGCAGAGATTAATCGATCAAATTATTTCCGAGGCATGGCAGAGGGCTGTCGCAATTTCAGGGCGTTTGTTCTTCCAGTAGTTTTGCTTTAGTTGATGTTTAGGTCGTGTTCAGGGCGTTGGCTTTTCTTCCTGTAGCTTTGATGTTTCAGGTCGTATTCATGGTCTGTTTCTTTTTCCTCTCAATCTGTAGTGTTCTTGTAGGCTTATTTGGACTGAACTGCTTCAGGTCATGTAAACTGGTAAACCTTCTCTATTCTATTTTTAATATTACACATACAGGCCTCGTTCATGGTTCAAAAAAAATACTTGGTATGTACTTTATTTAGAGATTCAGTTATCTTTGTATTTTTTGGTTTGTGCAGCAAGTACCACAACATGCCATGATGCGCCAGTCAGCCAAATTTAGCCCCCCTATACTTTACATTAGTTGATGTTCTTTTTTATCTATGTGGAGAAGGCACTTGAACAAAACCGAGGCCAGTTGCAGGTCTGTTTGTCTATGCAGAAAATATTTTATCTATGGTTGGCAGGATGTTTATCTTCATCATTGACCATGTCCTTTACCACTTTTACAGACCGCACATGTCACTATTTATCCTAGCAAATGATTCATGGAATGCATCATAAACTCATAGCAAGATCTCTTTTGGCGCTGATAGTAAGATCCGGAGAGGAAAAAATTTGAGTATGCTGAAAGATATGTTTATCTATTGTCTAAGAATGTAGTCTCTTTCTTATGAATGTTTGTGCATGACACGTCTTTTGGTTTGGTGATTTGTGAATTACATGTCTGCCTATATTGATGTAGTTCTCAACGAAACCTTAATCTTACATTAGTATATTCATACCAAATTCTTTTTAATAAATTGATGTCGTGAATGTATATATATTTCTATGATGCTTACCCATTGTCTTTACAACTCAGGGATTTTGTGTGCTTTTAAGTATCAACTCAAGTGCGAGCACTAAATTGATTCCACCTGAACTATAGCTTAAATGTTCACATCCAAATCAAAGGTTTCCGCTATTCTCATCGGTTCAGTTTCACCCTTCACAAGGTCTAAGAACCATCAAACATCATTATATCCACTTCCTTTTCTGCCAGCCTCTCAAGCATAGCTGATATAACAAGATCTACATGCTATAGTTGTAGTCACAGTAAATGTTACTCCCTCCGTTTCATAATGTAGTGCCTATAGATTTTTACAAAAGTTAAATATTACAAATTTTGACCATGTTTATAGAGAAAAGTAGGTACATCTAAAATACCAAATGCACATCATTGGATACATCGTGAGTTATATTTTCAGAATGTACATGTTTGGTATTGTAGGTATAGAGAGTTTTCTCCATACACTTGGTCAAAGTTGGCAAAATTTGACTTTGACAAAAATCTATAGGCACTACATTATGGAATGGAGGGAGTATTAGTTATCACCATAAAGTTGCACGTGCTGATTTGTAGATTGCTATATTTGATCTACAGTTCAGTATTGAGGTGCAAGCCAACGGACAAGAAGAGACATACACAACTGCAATCTACATAGCATTTTCTTTTACTGGCATGCATACTTTCTTAGGTTTTTGTTATTGACCAGTTATTATCAAGGAAAAGGCTCATCTACAAGCACTTGCAGCAACCAAAGAATTTCTTATAATCATCTGTATATGTAATAAATTTTATTAATAACTGTCGTAGCATTGTGTACTGTCAGCACAATTGTACATCACTGTCTTGGTCTCATTTGTTTATAATCGGTCTCATTTGTTTATAATATATCATCACATATATCATTTCATTTTATAGTTTTACATTAGGTCAAGATAATGTCCCGCAGCAACGTGCGGGGTATCATCTAGTTTAGCAACATCGCGGGTCAAAAAAGAGCGCTAGTGCTAGATAGCAGTAGCGATTGAGAAAAAACCGCGCTACAGATACAATCTTAGCAGTAGCGCGTGTAGTGGCAAAAGCGCTACTACTAATATTCCCGTTGGTAGAATGATAGGATACGCATAGCAGTAGCGGGCTTGGAAGAAGCGCGCTACCGCTAGGGCATAAGTAGTAGCGCATTTCCTACGAAGAGCGCTACTACTAATGGAAATAAAATAAGATGAAAAACAAATAGAAAAGTAAATGAAAATGAAAGAAATAGAAAAAGGAGAAAGGAAAAAATAAAATGTAAAGCATAATAATTGAAAAAGCGGAAAAACGGAGGAAGGCATAGCAGTAGCGTGTGTTTGTAAGAGGCGCTATAGCTAACATAGCTGCAGCGCGTGTCCTAGACCCCCGCTATAGAAACAGAAAAGGAAATTGAAAAATGGAAGAAAATTACATAGCTATAACAGCAGCGCGTTTTGTAAAAACCGCTATAGCTATGTTAGCTATAGCGTGTTTTAAGAAACGCGCTACCGCTAAATTTGACTTAACCAAAAAATCGTTCCCCCCCGGCCACCACTTCTCCCCCAAATCCCTCGACCCACCCCGCCGCCGTCTCCCCGATTCGCCGTCGCCCCACTTTGCCGCCGTCTCCTGCCGACGTCGACGCCACCAGAGCCGTGCGCCGTCGACGTCACCGGAGCCGCCCCCAATGCCACGGAGCCGTGCGGCCTCATCAACGCCACCGGAGCCGCCGTCGACGCCACCGGATCCTCCCTCGCCACAACTTCCTCCCTCGCCATCACCGGAGATGCCCCTGCCTCCCTTGCCACCACTGCCTCCCTCGCCACCACCAGAGCCATCCTCTGTAAGCCCCCACCCCTCCTCTCTCTCATGCATAGGTTAGCTAGTTTAATTAGCTTAATTGTCTAGGTTAGGGCAAAATTTTAGTTAGGGCTTTGACAGAGAAGTAGTTAGGTTAACAAGTTTAATTAGGTTAATTATCTAGGTTAGTGCAAAAATTAGTTAGGGCTTTGACAGAGAACTAGTCAGGTTAACTACTTTAATTAGGTTAATTATCTAGGTTAATTAGTGCAAAAATTTATTTAGGGATTTGACAGAGAACTAGCTGCGTTAACTAGTTTAATTAGGTTAATTATGTAGGTAAACTAGATTAACTAACTAGGTTAAATAGGTAGGTTAATTAGGTTCATTGGATTAACAAGCTAGGTTAAGTAGGTTGGCTAGGTTAGAGGAAAATTTTATTTTAGAGCATTAGGTCAGAAGGGTTAGAGAAATGGAGTTCCTTTGCAATTTAATTGGGTTCTGTCCTAGGCAGAGAAGGGTTAGAGATAATAATGTGTGTTTGTGTGAGAGAGAGGAATAGCTAGATCAACATAATTTGGGTTTTGTCCTAGGCAGAGAAGTGTTTAGTGAAGGAAAAGAATTTAGGCAAATTTTATTTTAAAGAAGATCCCTTACTAGACTTTTATTGTTGATTATATCTTTTCATTGAAGTGGTCATGTTATATCTTTTCATTGAAGTGGTTCGATTGTGCCCAAGTGGCTTTGTTGTTTCCAGGGAATGATGCTGACTGGCCTATGTTTTGCCGGAATGTTGATTCATTTCTGTTCCGGCAAATTTCAGGTTCTCGATTTGTCCACTTTTTAGCAATGGTCATGCCGAAATTTTCCGTGAATTTCGGCATGACTTTTGCTACAAACTAGGACATATCGAGTGCCCGAGATTTTCCGCACCAGGAAGGAGTCAACATTCCTGCAAAACAATAGACCTTTTTTTATGTCATTATTCATTTTATTAGGTCTAGAATTAATTGACTAGATTTAATCATAGGAAACATGGCTAGCAACGATGAAGGACATGGTTCTGGTGATTGCGTCGACGTCTACAGGGCGGCAGACAAATTTTTTAGCCTTACCGACGATCCATCAATGTTGTTGCTGGGCCCACCGGTGGCATCGGGGACTGAGACCTACACGCAGACCGGTGCTGAGATTGAGACCGACGCTGAGACTCAGACCGACATCGGGATCGGCGCTGAGACTGAGACCGATGCTGCCTCGGGGAGCGGAGCCGGTGTAGAACCAAAAGCAAAGAGGCAACGACTTCCTAACAAACTCAGGACTACTAGGCTGGTGGTCACGGAGGTGGACGGCGGCATTTTTGAGCCAAAAGCGCCCGAGGAAGCGCGCTCGTGCTACGGCAATCAAATAGGCTGCATCGTACGAACAACCGCCACCATCAACGATGAGAAACTACAGAAGATAGAAAATATGAGGAGCTCCCTCCTAAAGAAGTTTCACCAGATATTCTTGTTCCCAGGCCGGAATGAGAAGGATTATGAAGATCCAGATGAGGACCCGGCAATGAAGAAGATAAACAAACACGCCATAACCAAGTTTAGCGACGTGTTGGCCGCCTGGAAAACTCGAGTTAAAGCAAGGATCATCGACAAGAAGGAACCCTACTTCGAGATTGTAAAGGATAATCCGACAATCACGGAAGACTAGTTTAAAATATTCAAGGAGGCTTGCAAGGCCGAAGCTGCCAAAAACAAGTCTAAGTACATGAAGGGGCTTCAAGAGAGGAACATTGGGAGCCACCACCTCAGAAGCCGTGGTTACGGCGGAAAGAGGTCCAAATGGGCCAAGGAGGATGCGGAAGCCACGAGTCTGGGCATCCCAGACCCCTTGGCGGATTTCACCGTCCCGCAGGAGCGTGACGTCCTGAGGGCCCGGCACCATTGGGACCCAGTGAAGAAGGTTTACGAGACAACACCGGTCATTACGGAGTTCATGAGACTTCTGGTAATTTTAGTTTCTGATCAATTCGATTGCACACATTAGTCATATTTGTAAACGATCCTTGTGCCTTTTGCAGAGAGAGCAGCACCGGATTGCGGCTGAAAGCGACTCGCCGTCTGAGGCATTGGCGAGGCCCAAGTGGGACACTCCATTCAACCGGGTGTTGAACATATTGAAACAACAATCGGTGGATACTCGACCGTCGTATGGACGCGTGCACGGTGTCAGAGACGGCGCCACGTGGAAGAAGTACTATCGTGAGACCACGGAGGAGAGAAAGGAAAGACGGAGGTTAACTGAAGAAAACATCGACAAGAAGGTTGAGATTGCGGTTGAGAAGAAATCATCTCAGACAGTCGCAACAGCGGTAGCTGCCGCAAAACAGGTGGTTGCAGATTTGTCTACTTCCTTGGTGACGGGCGTTATCACTTGGACAAGGCAAAATCCAGAAAAAAAATGCAGAGGACTTTCCCCTTGCTGACTTCTTGGGAGCACCTGCTCCCGCACCGGCTCCCGCACCGGCTCCTGCACCTGCTCCCACACCGGCTCCAGCACCTACTCCCGCACCGGCTCCCGCACCGGACGTGCTCGGCGGTGCTTCGTCTTTGGCTGAGCTCGACGCCCTCGCGGTATCTGTCACACCAGCCACCTTCAATATAAATGTATAATCTCCCATTTTCGTTGCCTTTCGGATGTCTCACGTCGCAGACTTTTCTTTGCAGGCCGACAAAACCCCGTGCACCATATTGTACACCATCGGCGACCAGAAGGTGGACGTGGGGAAGGCGACGATAATGGAGCCGAAGGAACCATTGTTCCACAGCTGGTCGATCCCCCCGAACATCTTCAAGGTTTTCGTGGCCAGTGTCGAACCGGGCCACGAGAATTTGCCTCCTCCAACACTACTGGTGGATGACGAGGAGACACCACGGCGTCTTGGTGATTGTTGCAATGGGTGGGTCCTGTTGTGGCCAAAGAGTCTGCTTCGTCTGGAGGCGGTCAGGAGCACACCCACGAGCACGCAGCCTCAGCAAGGTATGAACATCAACACCCCACCTACCCAATTAGCATCGGGTGTCGGGTTGGGTGATAGCGGACGGGGTAAGGAGGAGGCTCCATTAGTTGCTGATGATGTCGCCATGGATGAGGATGAGGACGACGATGCGCTGAACAGTATGTCTATACTGGCGCCTCCTCAGGGTTTGAGCGTCATGAGTCGGTGCCTGAATTGCCATCTCGACGTATTATGGACGACCTTCCGGTAGTAAAGAAGTCTAGGAAGAGAGCGAGGAAAGGCAAAAAAGCTTATTCTATGATCCAGCCGCCTCAGCAACCTCGGCTTCAGGACCGTATAGATATCCCCGATGCGGATAAATGGCATATCCCCGGTCAACCAATCCTACCTGCAACAGCGCTACAGGCCAGATTCGGCAATCTAAGGAGACTTCATGATGATGTGCTGCAGGTAGAGAAAGGCCTCATCGCCTCGACAGATCCAGGATACCCACTCTACGTGGTTAACGTTCCGCGGCAGAGGTCGTACGTCGACAGCTTCCCCGCGGATAAGTTCTTCCTCCGATTCGATTACATATTCGACATGTTTCACGTGAATAAGCTGGATTTTACGTTTGTACGCCTTTATGCCTTGCACATGAACTACATCATCGGGGTTGAGCAGATATCTCATATCTGTGTCGCTGACCCATACTACATGCACGAGGGATTCTTGGGAGTCTGCGCAGAGCACCGTGTATACGCGAGGGAATACATCGTCAATTTCATGCTCGCCAATAAGGACAAGGGGGCGATTCTCGTGCCTTATCATCCCGTGTAAGTCATCTGTGCTGCTATCCTTCCTTCGATTTCAATCATTCATTTGCACGGTGGAGGCTAAGTAATTTGAGGTGTACTTATTTTGCGCAGCGGCGGGCGCGCCGTCCTCATCATCCTATACCCCCAATTCTCCCACGCTCTTTACTTGGACTCGTCGAAGAACATTCACAAAAAGGATTACACCCACATCAAGGATGTTCTCGACAGTGCTATGTTTTACTACCAAGCAAGGGGTGGAGAGGTCAGGGACAAGAAGAGAAGGGGCGGCAGGGTCGCCTTCGCCCATAAGACCGACTTCTGCTGCATCCAGCAACCGAACAATTCTCTTAATGATGGATTCTATGTCCTACACCACATGCTGGAGTACAGATGGATCACCAGAACCATCGCATGTCGCCTAGATCCGGTGATGCCCATATTCTGCAATGGGCAAAGAACGTAGGAGATATCGAGGATCATCGACTTCGAGCTGAGTTCTATCACATCCAGCACGAACTTGCCCAAATCATCATGAAGGAGGTCGTCCGAAAAACAGGGATGTTCTACGAAGAAGGACAAATGTTGCGGGAAGACGTCCGAACATGGATAGCCTCTCAGCGTCTCGACATGAAGCCTTTCACTAAGCTCGGGGACTATCTCCCTGACCTCGATGGATGGCACAGCATGTTGGAGTGATTGTCGATATATGACAATGTGTCTATTTAGTCCATACTTTCTGTATGACAAAACTTTGAGTTATGCGTAGTGAAACTTTATTTGTGATGTAATTAAACCGTCCTCCTCCTCGACTAGCGAAGATCACTCTAGTTAGGGCATTTTGGGTACGATGAACTTTGTTATTTATGCTTATGATATGTTGTTTCTATTTTTGCCAAGTCTGTCTCTTTCTGTTGCTCAACTATATATGTTGCATATCATCGACTCATGTGACGATGCAGGTGCATAGATCATCGATGGTGAAGAAGTGCTACGCCAGGAGTATAAATACAACGAGTGGCCAGAGTGTCAGGCCCAGGTGTTACTGGTTTCCGGTTTCCGAGCGACAAGCAGTAGTTAGTTTAGGTTCATGCTAATGCGAGAGAGGGATACAAACTCATGTACTCAAAGTGATAGCTCTTCTCGCGTATACCATTGTTTAGATGGATGACGATGTATTTGCAAGTAATCGAGGACTTGTATCGCTATTTTCGAGATGATGACGAGAGACCACTTTGTGTTGGATGATGATTATGATGATGACATGATTTGATGAGACTAATTGTATGTATATGATATGATTACATTTGTATGTGTATGATATGCTAAAGATTATTGTATAAAGCCTATTCAAATACAAAACAAATACAAAAACAAATATGCAGGAAAAAAATAATAAAACTAGTAGTAGCGAGGGGGGGAAATTTAGCAGTAGCGCCTCATTACCAGTAGCGCTTCCCGGTAAACATCGCTGCAGATAATATCAGCAACGCCCTTTTCTAAACAGCGCTACAGCTATTCATGTATAGCAGTAGCGTGGGAGGACAGGCGCTACTGCTATACGTTAGCTGTAGCGCCTTATTAGTAGCGCCTGTACCCGCGCTACTAAGAGGCCCAAAACCCGCGCTGCTGCTAGGCTTTTCCCTAGTAGTGAACGCAATAAAGGGGTTGTCAATCCCTTCACGGCCACTTGCGAAAGTGAGATCTGATAGAGATAGTATGATAAGATAAATATATTTTTGGTATTTTATAATATAGATGCAAAAAGTAAAGATGCAAATAAAAGTAGATTGAAAGCAAATATGATAAGAGATAGACCCAGGGGGCATAGGTTTCACTAGAGGCTTCTCTCAAGATAGCATAAGAATTACGGTGGGTGAACAAATTACTGTCGAGCAATTGATAGAAAAGCGCATAGTTATGAGATTATCTAGGCATGATCATGTATATAGGCATCACATCCATAACAAGTAGACCGACTCCTGCCTGCATCTACTACTATTACTCCACACATCGACCGACTCCTGCCTGCATCTAGACTATTAAGTTCATAAGAATAGAGTAACGCATTAAGCAAGATGACATGATGTAGAAGGATAAACTCATGTAATATGATATAAATGTTGGGGAACGTTGCAGAAAATAAAAATTTCTACGCTTCACTAAGATCAATCTATGGAGTCATCTACCAAGGAGAGTACATCTACATACCCTTGTAGATCGCGAGCGGAAGCGTTCAAGAGAACGGGGTTGAGGGAGTCGTACTCGTCGTGATCCAAATCACCGGAGATCCTAGCGCCGAATGGACGGCACCTCCGCGTTCAACACACGTGCGGTTGGGAAGACGTCTCCTCCTTCTTGATCCAGCAAGGAGGAGGGAGAGGTTGACGGAGATCCAGCAGCACAACAGCGTGGTGGTGGAAGTAGCGGTGATCTCGGTAGGGCTTCGCCAAGCTCAGCGAGAGGGAGAGGTGGTGCGGAGGGAGAGGGAGGCGCCAGGAGCAGGGGTGCGCAGCCCTCCCTTCCCCCTCTTTAAATAGGAGCCCTGGGGGGGGCGCCCCCTAGAGATTGGATCTCAAGGGGGGCGGCGGCCAAGGGGGTGGCTTGCCCCCCAAGCCAAGTGGGGCGCCCCCACCCCTAGGGTTTCCAACCCTAGGCGCAGGGGGAGTCCCAAGGGGGGCGCACCAGCCCACCAGGGGCTGGTTCCCTTCCTCACTTCAGCCCATGGGGCCCTCCGAGATAGGTGGCCCCACCCGGTGGACCCCCGGGACCCTTCTGGTGGTCCCGATACAATACCGGTGACCCTCGAAACTTTCCCGATGGCCAAAACTGGACTTCCTATATACAATTCTTTACCTCCGGACCATTCCGGAACTCCTCGTGACGTCCGGGATCTCATCAGGGACTCCGAACAACTTTCAGGTTACCGCATACTAATATCTCTACAACCCTAGCGTCACCGAACCTTAAGTGTGTAGACCCTACGGGTTCAGGAGACATGCAGACATGACCGAGACGACTCTCCGGTCAATAACCAACATCGGGATCTGGATACCCATGTTGGATCCCACATGCTCCTCGATGATCTCATCGGATGAACCACGATGTCGAGGATTCAAGTAATCCCGTGTACAATTCCCTTTGTCAATCGGTACGTTACTTGCCCGAGATTCGATCGTCGGTATCCCAATACCTCGTTCAATCTTGTTACCGGCAAGGCACTTTACTCGTACCATAATGCATGATCCCGTGACCAAACACTTGGTCACATTGAGCTCATTATGATGATGCATTACCGAGTGGGCCCAGAGATACCTCTCCGTCATATGGAGTGACAAATCCCAGTCTCGATCCGTGTCAACCCAACAGATACTTTCGGGGATACCTGTAGTATACCTTTATAGTCACCCAGTTACGTTGTGACGTTTGGTACACCCAAAGCACTCCTACGGTATCCGGGAGTTACACGATCTCATGGTCTAAAGAAATGATACTTGACATTGGAAAAGCTCTAGCAAACAAACTACACGATCATGTGCTATGCTTAGGATTGGGTCTTGTCCATCATATCATTCTCCTAATGATGTGATCCCGTTATCAACGACATCCAATGTCCATAGTCAGGAAACCATGACTATCTGTTGATCAACGAGCTAGTCAACTAGAGGCTTACTAGGGACATGTTGTGGTCTATTTATTCACACATGTATTACGATTTCCGGATAACACAATTATAGCATGAATAATAGACAATTATCGTTAACAAGGAAATATTATAATAATCATTTTATTATTGCCTCTAGGGCATATTTCCAATAGTCTCCCACTTGCACTAGAGTCAATAATCTAGTTACATTGTGATGAATCAAACACCCATAGAGTTCTGGTGTTGATCATGTTTTGCTCGTGAAAGAGGTTTAGTCAACGGATCTGCGACATTCAGATCCGTATGCACTTTGCAAATATCTATGTCTCCATCTTGAACATTTTCACGAATGGAGTTGAAGCGACGCTTGATGTGCGTGGTCTTTTTGTGAAACCTGGGCTCCTTGGCAAGGGCATTAGCTCGAGTGTTGTCACAAAAGAGGGTGACTGGCCCCGATGCATTGGGTATGACTCCTAGGTCGGTGATGAACTCCTTCATCCAGATTGCTTCATGCGCTGCCTCTGAGGCTGTCATGTACTCCGCTTCACATGTAGATCCCGCCACGACGCTCTGCTTGCAACTGCACCAGCTTACTGCCCCTCCATTCAAAATATACACGTATCCGGTTTGTGACTTAGAGTCATCCAGATCTGTGTTGAAGCTAGTGTCGACGTAACCCTTTACGACGAGCCCTTCATCACCTCCATAAACGAGAAACATATCCTTAGTCCTTTTCAGGTACTTCAGGATATTCTTGACCGCTGTCCAGTGTTCCATGCCGGGATTACTTTGCTACCTTCCTACCAAACTTACGGCAAGGTTTACATCAGGTCTGGTACAAAGCATGGCATACGTGATAGACCCTATGGCTGAGGCATAGGGGACGACACTCATTTTTTCTCTATCTTCTGCCGTGGTCGGACATTGAGCCGAGCTCAATTTCACACCTTGCAACACAGGCAAGAACCCCTTCTTGGACTGATCCATATTGAACTTCTTCAATATCTTATCAAGGTATGTGCTTTGTGAAAGACCTATGAGGCATCTCGATCTATCTCTATAGATCTTGATGCCTAATATGTAAGCAGCTTCTCCAAGGTCCTTCATTAAAAAACACTTATTCAAGTAGGCATTAATGCTGTCCAAAAGTTCTATATCATTTCCCATCAAAAGTATGTCATCCACATATAATATGAGAAATGCTACAGAACTCCCACTCACTTTCTTGTAAACGCAGGCTTCTCCATAAGTCTGCATAAACCCAAACGCTTTGATCATCTCATCAAAGCGAATGTTCCAACTCTAAGATGCTTGCACCAGCCCATAAATGGATCGCTGGAGCTTGCATACCTTGTTAGCATTCTTAGGATCGACAAAACCTTCCGGCTGCATCATATACAGTTCTTCCTTAAGATAGCCGTTAAGGAATGTCGTTTTGACGTCCATTTGCCATATCTCATAATCATAGTATGCGGCAATTGCTAACATGATTCAGACGGACTTCAGCTTCGCTACGGGAGAGAAAGTCTCATCGTAGTCAACCCCTTGAATTTGCCGATAACCCTTAGCGACAAGTCGAGCTTTATAGATGGTAACATTACCATCCGCGTCTGCCTTCTTCTTAATGATCCATTTATTTTCTATCGCTCGCCGATCATCGTGCGAGTCTGTCAAAGTCCATACTTTGTTTTCATACATGGATCCTATCTCAGATTGCATGGCTTCAAGCCATTTGTTGGAATCTGGGCCCGCCATCACTTATTCATAGTTCGAAGGATCACCGTTGTCTAACAACATGATTTCCAGGACAGGGTTGCCATACCACTTTGGTGTGGAATGTGTCCTTGTGGACCTACGAAGTTCAGTAGCAACTTGATCTGAAGTACCTTGATCATCATCATTAATTTCCTCTCCAGTCGGTGTAGGCACCACATGAACATTTTCCTGAGCTGCACTACTTTCTGGTTCAAGAGGTAGTACTTCATCGAGTTCTACTTTCCTCCCACTTACTTCTTTCGAGAGAAACTCTTTCTCCAGAAAGGACCCGTTCTTGGCAACAAAGATCTTGCCTTCGGATCTAAGGTAGAAGGTATACCCAATGGTTTCCTTAGGGTATCCTATGAAGACAAATTTTTCTGACTTGGGTTCGAGCTTTTCAGGTTGAAGTTTCTTGACATAAGCATCGCATCCTCAAACTTTTAGAAACGATAGCTTAGGTTTCTTCCCAAACCATAATTCATACGGTGTCATCTCAACGGATTTAGACGGTGCCCTATTTAAAGTGAATGTAGCTGTCTCTAGAGCGTATCCCCAAAATGATAGCGGTAAATCGGTGAGTGACATCATAGATCGCACCATATCCAATAGAGTGCGATTACGATGCTCAGACACACCGTTACGCTGAGGTGTTCCAGGCGGCGTAAGTTGTGAAACGATTCCACATTTCCTTAAGTGCGTACCAAATTCCTGACTTAAATGTTCTCCTCCATGATCTGATCGTAAGAACTTTATTTTTCGGTCACGTTGATTCTCTACCTCATTCTGAAATTCCTTGAACTTTTCAAAGGTCTCAGACTTGTGTTTCATCAAGTAGACATACCCATATCTACTTAAGTCATCATTGAGAGTGAGAACATAACGATAGCCTCCGCGAGCCTCAACGCTCATTGGACCGCACACATCAGTATGTATGATTTCCAATAAGTTGGTTGCTCGCTCCATTGTTCCGGAGAACAGAGTCTTGGTCATTTTGCCCATGGGACATGGTTCGCATGTGTCAAATGATTCATAATCGAGAGACTCTAAAAGTCCATCAGCATGGAGCTTCTTCATGCGCTTGACAACAATGTGAGCAAGGCAGCAGTGCCACAAGTATGTGGGACTATCGTTATCAACCTTACATCTTTTGGTATTCACACTATGAATATGTGTAACATCATGTTCGAGATTCATCAAGAATAAACCATTGACCAGCGGGGCATGACCATAAAACATATCTCTCATATAAATAGAACAACCATTATTCTCGGATTTAAATGAGTAGCCATCTCGTATTAAACGAGATCCAGATACAATGTTCATGCTCAAAGCTGGCACTAAATAACAATTATTGAGGTTTAAAACTAATACCGTAGGTAAATGTAGAGGTAGCACGCCAACGGCTATCACATTGACCTTGGAACCATTCCCGATGTGCATCGTCACCTCGTCCTTCGCCAGTCTCCGCTTATTCTGCAGCTCCTGCTTTGAGTTACAAATATGAGCAACCGCACCGGTATCAAATACCCAGGAGCTACTACGAGTACTGGTAAGGTACACATCAATTACATGTACATCACATATACCTTTAGTGTTGCCGGCCTTCTTGTCCGCTAAGTATTTGGGGCAGTTCCGCTTCCAGTGTCCCTTTCCCTTGCAATAAAAGCACTCAGTCTCAGGTTTGGGTCCATTCTTTGGCTTCTTCCCGGCAACTGGTTTACCGGGCGCGGCAACTCCCTTGCCGTCCTTCTTGAAGTTCTTCTTACCCTTGCCTTTCTTGAAACTAGTGGTTTTATTGACCATCAACACTTGATGCTCCTTTTTGATTTCTACCTCTGCTGATTTCAGCATTGAAAATACTTCAGGAATAGTTTTCACCATCCCCTGGATATTATAGTTCATCACAAAGCTCTTGTAGCTAGGTGGGAGCGACTGAAGGATTCTGTCAATGACCGCCTTGTCCGGGAGGTTAATGTCCAGCTGGGACAAGCGCTTGTGCAACCCAGACATTTTGAGTATGTGCTCACTGACAGAACTATTTTCCTCCATCTTACAACTGTAGAACTTGTCGGAGACTTCATATCTCTCGACCCGGGCATGAGCTTGGAAAACCATTTTCAGCTCTTCGAACATCTCATATGCTCCGTGTTGCTGAAAACGCTTTTGGATCCACATTTCTAAGCTGTAAAGCATGCCGCACTGAACGAGGGAGTAATCATCAGGACGTGACTGCCAAGCGTTCATAATGTCTTGGTTCTCTGGGATGGGCACTTCACCTAGCGATCCTTCTAGGACATATGCTTTCTTGGCAGCTATGAGGATGATCCTCAGGTTCCGGACCCAGTCTGAATAGTTGATGCCATCATCTTTCAACTTGGTTTTCTCTAGGAACACGTTGAAGTTGAGGTTTACATGAGCGTTGGCCATTTGATCTACAAGACATTTTGCAAAGGTTTTTATACTAAGTTCATGATAATTAAGTTCATCTAATCAAATTATTTAATGAACTCCCACTCAGATTAGACATCCCTCTAGTCATCTAAGTGATACATGATCCGAGTCAACTAGGCCGTGTCCGATCATCACGTGAGACGGACTAGTCATCATCGGTGAACATCTTCATGTTGATCGTATCTTCCATACGACTCATGATTGACCTTTCGGTCTCTTGTGTTCCGAGGCCATGTCTGTACATGCTAGGCTTGTCAAGTTAACCTAAGTGTTTTGCATGTGTAAATCTGTCTTACACCCGTTGTATGTGGACGTTGGAATCTATCACACCCGATTATCACATGGTGCTTCAAAACAACGAACTTTCGCAACGGCGCACAGTTAGGGGGAACACTTTCTTGAAGTTATTATGAGGGATCATCTTATTTACTACCGTCGTTCTAAGCAAATAAGATGCAAAAACATGATAAACATCACATGCAATCAAATAGTGACATGATATGGCCAATATCATATAGCTCCTTTGATCTCCATCTTCGGGGCGCCATGATCATCTTCGTCACCGGTATGACACCATGATCTTCATCATCATGATCTCCATCATTGTGTCTCCATGAAGTTGCTCGCCAACTATTACTTCTACTACTATGGCTAACGGTTTAGCAATAAATTAAAGTAAATTACATGGCGTTCAATCATTGACACGTAGGTCATACAATAATTAAGACAACTCCTATGGCTCCTGCCGGTTGTCATACTCATCGACATGCAAGTCGTGATTCCTATTACAAGAACATGATCTCATACATCACATATATATCATTCATCACAACTTTTGGCCATATCACATCACAAGGCATATGCTGCAAAAACAAGTTAGATGTCCTCTAATAGTTGTTGCATGTTTTTACGTGGCTGCAATAGGGTTATAGCAAGAACGTTTCTTACCTACGTGAAAGCCACAACGTGATAAGCCAATTTCTATTTACCCTTCATAAGGACCCTTTTCATCGAGTCCGATCCGACTAAAGTGGGAGAGACAGACACCCGCTAGCCACCTTATGCAACTAGTGCATGTCAGTCGGTGGAACCTGTCTCATGTAAGCGTACGTGTAAGGTCCGTCCGGGCCTCTTCATCCCACGATGCCGCCAAAACAAGATAAGACTAGTAGTGGCAAGAAAATTGACAACATCTACGCCCACAACAAATTTGTGTTCTACTAGTGCAAAGAAACTACGCACAGACCTAGCTCATGATGCCACTGTTGGGGAACGTTGCAGAAAATAAAAAAATTCTACGCTTCACCAAGATCAATCTATGGAGTCATCTAGCAACAAGAGAGAGGAGTACATCTACATACCCTTGTAGATCGCGAGCGGAAGCGTTCAAGAGAACGGGGTTGAGGAAGTCGTACTCGTCGTGATCCAAATCACCGGAGATCCTAGCGCCGAACGGACGACACCTCCGCATTCAACACACGTGCGGTTGGGAAGACGTCTCCTCCTTCTTGATCCAGCAAGGGGTAGGGAGAGGTTGATGGAGATCCAGCAGCACAACGGCGTGGTGGTGGAAGTAGCGGTGATCTCGGCAGGGCTTCGCCAAGCTCAGCGAGAGGGAGAGGTGGTGTGGAGGGAGAGGGAGGCGCCAGGAGCAGAGGTGCGCAGCCCTCCCTCCCCCCTCTTTATATAGGGGCCCTGGGGGGCGGCGCCGGCCCCTAGAGATTGGATCTCAAGGGGGGGGAAGGGGGTGGCTTGGCCCCCAAGCCAAGTGGGGCGCCCCCACCCCTAGGGTTTCCAACCCTAGGCGCAGGGGGAGGCCCAAGGGGGGTGCACCAACCCATCAAGGGCTAGTTCCCTTCCCCACTTCAGCCCATGGGGGCCTCCAGGATAGGTGGCCCCACCCGGTGGACCCCCGGACCCTTCCGGTGGTCCCGGTACAATACCGGTGACCCCCAAAACTTTCCCGATGGCCGAAACTGGACTTCTTATATACAATTCTTTACCTCCGGACCATTCCGGAACTCCTCGTGACGTCCAGGATCTCATCCGGGACTCCGAACAACTTTCGGGTTCCCGCATACTAATATCTCTACAACCCTAGCGTCACCGAACCTTAAGTGTGTAGACCCTACGGGTTCGGGAGACATGCAGACATGACCGAGACGACTCTCCGGTCAATAACCAACAGCGGGTTCTGGATACCCATGTTGGCTCCCACATGCTCCTCGATGATCTCATCGGATGAACCACGATGTCAAGGATTCAAGTAATCCCGTATACAATTCCCTTTGTCAATCAGTACGTTACTTGCCCGAGATTCGATCATCGGTATCCCAATACCTCATTCAATCTTGTTACCGGCAAGTCACTTTACTCGTACCATAATGCATGATCCCATGACCAAACACTTGGTCACATTGAGCTCATTATGATGATGCATTACCGAGTGGGCCCAGAGATACCTCTCTGTCATACGGAGTGACAAATCCCAGTCTAGATCCGTGTCAACCCAACAGATACTTTCGGGGATACCTGTAGTATACCTTTATAGTCACCCAGTTACGTTGTGACGTTTGGTACACCCAAAGCACTCCCATGGTATTTGGGAGTTACACGATCTCATGGTCTAAGGAAATGATACTTGACATTGGAAAAGCTCTAGCAAACGAACTACGTGATCTTGTGCTATGCTTAGGATTGGGTCTTGTCCATCACATCATTCTCCTAATGATGTGATCTCGTTATCAACGACATCCAATGTCCATAGTCAGGAAACCATGACTATCTGTTGATCAACGAGCTAGTCAACTAGAGGCTTACTAGGGACATGTTGTGGTCTATTTATTCACACATGTATTACGATTTCCGGATAACACAATTATAGCATGAATAATAGACAATTATCATGAACAAGGAAATATAATAATAATCATTTTATTATTGCCTCTATGGCATATTTCCAACAATAAACCCCATCTTGTTATCCTCGATGGCAACAATACAATACGTGTCTTGCAACCTTTTCTGTCACTAGATAAGAACACCGCAAGATTGAACCCAAAGCTAAGCACTTCTCCCATGGCAAGAAATATCAATCTAGTAGGCCAAACTAAAATGATAATTCGAAGAGACTTGCAAAGATAACTCAATCATACATAAAAGAATTAGAGAAGATTCAATTATTATCCATAGATAGATCTGATCATCAACCCACAATTCATCGGATCTCGACAAACACACCGCAAAAAAGATTACATCGAATAGATCTCCATAAGAGAGGGGGAGAGCATTGTATTGAGATCCAAAAAGAGAGAAGAAGCCATCTAGCTAATAACTATGGACCCGTAGGTCTGTGGTAAACTACTCACAACTCATAGGAGGGGCAAGGATGTTGATGTAGAAGCCCTCCATGGTCGATTCCCCCTCCGGCAGAGTGCCGGCGAAGGCTCCAAGATGGGATCTCACAGATACAGAAGGTTACGACGGTGGAAATTGTGTTTCGTGGTGCTCCTGGATGTTTTCGGGGTACGTAGGTATATATAGGAGGAAGAAGTAAGTCGATGGCCGCTCGAGGGGCCCACGAGACAGGGGGCGCGCCCTACAGGGGGGGCGCGGCCCCCTATCTCGTGGGGTCCTCGGGAGCTTCTTGACTTGCACTCAAGCTCTCCGGATCTTGTTCGTTCCAAAAATCACGCTCCCAAAGGTTTCATTCCGTTTGGACTCCGTTTGATATTCCTTTTCTTTGAAATACTGAAATAGGCAAAAAAAACAGCAATATGGGCTGGGCCTCCGGTTAGTAGGTTAGTCCCAAAAATGATATAGATGTATAAAATAAAGCCCATAAACATACGAAAGGGGTAATATAATAGCATGGAACAATCAAAAATTATAGATACGTTGGAGACGTATCAGCGGCTCTAGCAGCCGAAGCACGAAGTGGCCTTTTCAACTGGAGCAACTCATCGGTCTTCAAGACAGCAGACACAGCTAAACGTGTTCAGCGCACACCTAGGTGTAGCAACTCAGATAAACCTGAGCTTGATTAGCAGCTATGCCCCCATAAGAACAGCCCATAAGAAGATTGTACATGTCTCCCCGTATATATAAATATACACTCAAAATTCCCTGTGTGGCGCTGGGGGTTGCCTACATGTAAGAAGTCCATAGTTTGGCTTGACCCTATCCGGACTCAGAAAACTACATTTCACGGTTCATTAAAACAAACCAACTTTACTCACGGTCACACCAAATTCTTTCACCTGGTTTTTTCTTTTTACAGATGGCCACCATGCTATACCCATCAAGGATACGGCACAACGGAGATAAAGGCAAAACGTGCAGCAGGGCCCCGTTTAAAGGTTTCTTTTTAGATTAAGACCATGTGTAAACCTTTTTATCATCTCTTGTTGTTTCATACCCTCCTAGCACTTAAAATGACCAAGAGGGATACCGACGTTATTGGCGAGCTTATGATTCGCCGTACTAAAATAGACGTTACAAAGGCAGCAACCAGTGTGTTTTTGATATCTATTCTCTCACCACAATCGCTCTGTTGTCATGCCGGATGGCCGCACGTACCTTGAAATTCAGGGTTCATTACCATGGGCTGTATTCAGCCCGGTATATGTCGTAAAGTTCGAATACCTTCGGGAGTGTTCGGCGTCGCGAGTTTGGCCTTATATGCATCAACTCTGAATCATGTCTTTGGTCAAATGTTGGGTTTGCCCGGTGATACGTCTCCAACGTATCTACTTTTCCAAACACTTTTGCCCTTGTTTTGGACTCTAACTTGCATGATTTGAATGAAACTAACCCGGACTGACGATGTTTTCAACAGAATACCATGATGTTGTTTTATGTGTAGAAAAGAAAAGTTCTCGGAATGTCCTGGAAATCCACGGAGGCACTTTTTGGAATTAATAGGAATTTTTGGCAAAAGAATTAATGCCAGGGGGCCCAGAGCCTGTCCACGAGACAGGGGGGCGCCCCCCCCTAGGGCGCGGCCTCCTATCTCGTGGGCCCCCTGGACCTCCTCCGACCTCAACTCCAACTCCATATATTCCGTCTCGGGGAGGAAAAAAATTAGAGAGAAAGTTTCATCGCGTTTTATGACACGGAGCCGCCGCCAAGCCCTAATCTCTCTCGGGAGGGCTGATCTGGAGTCTGTTCGGGGCTCCCCAGAGGGGGATTCATCGCCGTCGTCATCATCAACCATCCTCCATCACCAATTTGATGATGCTCACCGCCGTGCGTGAGTAATTCCATCATAGACTTGCTGGACGGTGATGGGTTGGATGAGATTTACCATGTAATCAAGTTAGTTTTGTTAGGGTTTGATCCCTAGTATCCACTATATATGTTCTGAGATTGATGTTGCTATGACTTTGCTATGCTTAATGCTTGTCACTAGGGCCCGAGTGCCATGATTTCAGATCTGAACCTATTATGTTTTCATGAATATATGTGTGTTCTTGATCCTATCTTGCAAGTCTATAGTCACCTATTATGTGTTATGATCCGACAACCCCGAAGTGACAATAATCGGGATACTTCTCGGTGATGACCGTAGTTTGACGAGTTCATGTATTCACTCTATGTTAATGCTTTGGTCCGGTTCTCTATTAAAAGGAGGCCTTAATATCCCTTAGTTTCCGCTAGGACCCCGCTGCCACGGGAGGGTAGGACAAAAGAGTTCATGCAAGTTCTTTTCCATAAGCACGTATGACTATTTACGGAATACATGCCTACATTACATTGATGAATTGGAGCTAGTTCTATATCACCCTATGTTATAACTATTGCATGAGGAATCGCATCCGGCATAATTATCCATCACTGATCCATTGCCTACGAGCTTTTCATATATTGTTCTCCGCTTATTTACTTTTCCGTTGCTACTATTACAACTACTACAAAAAAGCCAAAAACATTTATCTTTACTGTTGCTACTGTTACCATTATTATCATACCACTTTTGCTACTAAACACTTTGCTGCAAATACTAAGTTATCCAGGTGTGGTTGAATTGACAATTCAACTGCTAATACTCAAGAATATTCTTTGGCTCCCCTTGTGTTGAATCAATAAATTTGGGTTGTACTTCACCCTCGAAAGCTGTTGCGATCCCCTACACTTGTGGGTTATCAATTCTAATTTCTGGCGCCGTTGCCGGGGAGCATAGCTCTATTCTCTGAGTCACTTGGGATTTATATCTGTTGATCACTATGAAGAACTTGAAAGACGCTAATACCAAGATTTTTCCCTCAACTATGAGGGGAGGTAAGGAACTACCATCTAGCTCTGCACTAGATTCTCCTTCAGTTATTAGTAGGCTTGCGACACCTAAACCTGCTACTGCTATGAATTCTGATATGTCGCATGTTATTGATGATGCCACTTCGGATATGCATGATGAAACTACTTCTGTGCGTGATACTACTTTGCCATTAGGTGAATTTCTAGATGAACAACTTGCTAGAGTTAGGGGGAATGAAAATATTGAAGAACCTATTATTGATGATAGCGATGATGAACGTTCCCCCAATGATTATGTATTACCTGTTGTTCCTAAGGGTTATGTTATGAATGAAGCAACTGCTATGGAAATTCTTGCTTGCAATGATAGAAATGATCTTAAGAAATTATTAGCTAAATGGAAGCAGCAGTCTCTTAATGCTAGAATGAAACCCGATCCTTCTTTTGCTACTTCACCTATCTGTGAACTGATAAGGATTATGAATTCTCTGTTGATCCTGATATTATTACTTTAGTTGAATCCGATCCTTTTTATGGCCTTGAATCTGAAACTGTTGTGGCACATCTTACCAAGTTGAATGATATAGCCACCCTGTTCACTCATGATGAGAAGTCTCGCTATTTATACATCCTTAAGATATTTCCGTTCTCATTAAAGGGTGATGCTAAGACTTGGTATAATTCTCTTGCTCCTGGTTGTGTGTGTAGTCCCCAGGATATGATTTATTATTTCTCTGCTAAATATTTCCCTGCTCATAAGAAACAAGCTGCCTTGCGAGAAATATATAATTTTGTGCAAATCAAAGAAGAGAGTCTCCCACAAGCTTGGGTGAGGCTTCTCCGGTTACTTAATGCTTTGCCTGATCATCCTCTTAAGAAAAATGAAATACTTGATATCTTTTATAATGGACTAACCGATGCTTCCAAGGACCACTTAGATAGTTGTGCTGGTTGTGTTTTCAGGGAAAGAACAGTCGACGAAGCTGAAATATTATTGAATAATATGTTGACTAATGAAAATAATTGGACTCTTCCTGAGCCAGTTCCTGAAGTAATTCCTGAACCAATTGAGCCAACTCCTGAGCCTATTCCTGAACCCACTCCGAAGAAGAGAGGTGTTTTATTTCTCAGTCCCGAAGATATGCAAGAGGCAAAGAAATCAATGAAAGAAAAAGGTATTAAAGCTAAAGATGTTAAGAATTTACCACCTATTGAAGAAATACATGGTCTTAATTTACCGCCTGAAGAACCACATTGTCTTGATAACCCGACACAGGTAGTAAAGGTAAATTCTCTCTATAGATATGATAAAGTTGAAATACCCTCTACTAAATTTCATAGCCCTTGTTTAGATGAATTTGATGACTTTATGGCTAGACAAGAAAGTTTTAATGCTTATGTTGGTAGAGAGTTAAAGAATAATGCTTTCGAGATAGGACGCGTAGGTGATAATCTGGCTAGAGTTAAAGATGAACTTCACCGTGTTAGCAAATATGCTTCTATGGTTGCTACTCAAGCTGAGCAAGTACTCAAAGCTCAAAATGATTTGCTTGATGAATTGAATAATAGAAATGACTTTGCCGTTAGAGTGGCTACTAGAACTGGTAGAATGACTCAAGAACCTTTGTATCCTGAAGGCCACCCTAAGAGAATTGAACAAGATTCTCAGAATAATAATCTAGATGTTCCTAGTTCTTCTAAGAAGAAGAAAAAGAAGAATGATAGGACTTTGCAAACTTCTAGTGAACCTAATGTAGAAACACCTGAGAATCCTAATAATATTTCTATCTCTGTTGCTGAAACACAATCCGGAGATGAACATGAACCTGATGATAATGCTAATAATGATGTTCATGTTGATGCTCAACCTAGCAAAAACAATGATGTAGAGATTGAACCTGCTATTGATCTTGATAACCCACAATCAAAGAATCAACGTTGTGATAAAAGATATTTTGTTGCTAGGAAGCACGGGAAAGAAAGAGAACCATGGGTTCAGAAACCCATGCCCTTTCCTCCTAAACCGTCCAAGTCAAAGGATGATGAGGATTTTGAGCGCTTTGCTGAAATGATTAGACCTATTTTCTTATGTATGCGCTTAACTGATATGCTTAAAGTAAATCCTTATGCTAAGTATATGAAGGATATCATTACAAATAAAAGAAAGATACCGGAAGCTAAAATTTCTACCATGCTTGCTAATTACACTTTTAAGGGTGGAATACCAAAGAAATTTGGAGATCCGGGTGTTCCAACTATACCTTGCTCCATTAAAAGAAATTATGTCAGAACTGCTTTATGTGATCTTGGAGCCGGTGTTAGTGTTATACCTCTCTCTTTATATCGTAGACTTGAATTGAATAAGTTGACACCTACTGAAACATCTTTGCAAATGGCTGATAAATCAACTGCTATACCTGTCGGCATTTGTGAGGATGTGCCTGTTGTGGTTGCAAATGTCACTATCTTAACGGACATTGTTATTCTTGATATTCCCGAGGACGATCGTATGCCTATTATCCTTGGTAGACCTTTTCTTAATACTGCAGGAGCTGTTATTGATTGCAACAAAGGCAATGTCACTTTTCATGTTAATGGCAATGAGCATACGGTACACTTTCCGAGGAAACAATCTCAAGTTCATAGCATCAATTCTATTGAAAAAGTTCCAACTGTCATTTTTGGAGATTTTGAATTTCCTCTCCCTACTGTCAAGAAAAAGTATGATATTCTTATTGTTGGGGATTTTCATATCCCCGTTGAGGTAACTTAGTGTCATTCGAAATTTCTTTGGTTCCGTGTTATTCGGAATGAGTTTGTTAACAAGACTTGACCAACCTTGTTAGCGGGTTCATTTTGATGATCACGAGATGGATGAAACTAGAAGGCACAACCTTCTGTACCCTCTTTTTACTTTACCTTATTTAGATTAAATAAAGCAAAATTAGTATTATCCGTTTGTTTTCTGAATTATCCGTGCATTAAAAAAATAGTCCGGAAATAAAAGTGCTCCAAATGCCCTGCAAATTTAGTATGATTTTTTCTGGAATATTTGAGGATTTTAGGCACTGAAAACACTGCAAGAGGGGCAAGCAGCAGGGCCACGAGAGAGGAGGGCGCCCCCCTGTAGGGCGCGCCCCTGGTCTCGTGGGCCCCTGGTGGCTCCCCTCCACTTATGCCAGCTCGCCAACACGCTGCTGCCCAGGAGGCGGTCGCCTGTGCATCTCAGTACTACCCCAGTTTCACTTATGGATATCAGCCAGGAGGTCATTGGTATTAAACCAAATTAGGCCAAAAGCCTAAGCTTGGGGGAGTACGTATTTCTCACCGACTTTACGTTCATGTTCACACACTAGTCGTCGGTGCTCATACTCTTTCATTGTATTATCCATGCTAGTTTAAATTTCTTTTTCTAGTTTTCTTCTTGTGTGTTTGATAAACCTTGAGAAAAACCAAAAAAATAGTTAGTTTAATTTCCTTGCCTGTAGTAGGAATTAAAATGAAAACCCAAAAAGATTTCTCGTTCTTCTTTTACTTGTTGGGAGCTTTCCCGTGTAAATAGTTTTATTTTCTTTTCTTTCCTTTGGGGGTCGAGAAGACCATATTGAAAATGCTTAGTGGCTCTTATATGCATGATTGTTTATTTAATTTAGAGCCCATATTACTTGTCTTCTCTCTTGAGTTGAATGCTTGCAGATTCCAGCTTAGTCCAATGCATGTGCACTCTTATTATTATACACATCGTTCGGCCGTGCAAGTGAAAGGCAATAATGATGATATATGATGGACTTATTGGGATGAGAAAAGCTGGTATGAACTCGACCTCTCTTGTTTTTGTAAATATGATGAGTTCATCGTTCCTGAGTCAGCTATTATGAAGTAAACATATTTGCAATGACATTTAGAGATTATAGTTACTTGTGCCATGGTTGATTAGCTATGAATTATAATGGTTTACCTTGCGTGCCAATATGCTATTAGAATGATTATGATGTGATATGATGGGATGGTATCCTCCTTTGAATGAATTGAGTGACTCGACTTGGCACATGTTCACGCATGTAGTTGAATCAAATCAACGTAGCCTTCATGATATTTATGTTCATGGTGGATTATATCCTACTCATGCTTATACTCAGTGTGAATTAATTTTAATGCATGCTTATGACTGTTGTCGCTCTCTCAGTTGGTCGCTTCCCAGTCTTTTGCTAGCCTTCACCTGTACTAAGCGGGAATACTACTTGTGCATCCAAAATCCTTAAACCCCAAAGTTGTTCCATATGAGTCCACTATACCTACCTATATGCGCATTCTACCTGCCGTTCCAAGTAAATTTGTATGTTCTAAACTCCATACCTTCAAATGTAATTTTGTTTTGTATGCTCGAGCAGCTCATGTTACAACTAGGGCTGCCTATATCTTCCATGCTAGGTGGGTTATTCTTAAGAGGAGTGGACTCCGCTCCTCATTCACGAGAAAGGGCCGGTAACCGGGATGCCCAGTCCCATGATCCAAAAGATCAAAGCAAATCAAAATAATTAAACAAAACTCCCCCAGGGCTGTTGTATGTTGGAGGCACTCGTTGTTTCGAGCAAGCCATGGATTGATGCTTGTTGGTGGTTGGGGGAGTATAAACCTTTACCATTCTATTTGGGAACTGCCCATAATGCATGTAGTATGGAAGATACAGCCATCTCATAGGTGTTGCGTTGACAACAAAAGTATGCCGCTCAAAATGTTATTCAATCTCTATTTTAAAATCGAGCTCTGGCACCTCTACAAATCCCTGCTTCCCTCTGTGAAGGGCCTATCTATTTACTTTTATGTTGAGTCATCATCCTTCTTATTAAAAGCACCCGCTGGAGAGCACACTGTCATTTGCATTCATTATTACTGGTTTATATTGGGTATGACTTGACTGGATCTCTTTTACCATGAATTACAATGTTTAGTCAGTCCTTGATCTTTAAAGGTGCTCTGCATTTATGTTTTGCGGTCTCAGAAAGGGCTAGCAAGATACCATTTTGTTATATCATGTTATAATTATTTTGAGAAAGTGTTGTCATCCGAGTTTTATTATTATGGCTCGCTAGCTGATTATGCTATTGATATGAGTAATTGTGAGACCTAGGAGTTATTGTTAGTATGGTTAGTTCATAATATTTGCTGAAACTTGAATGATGGCTTTTCATGTTTACAACAATAAGAGCAAACAGAGTTTGTAAAAGTTCTTCTTTATCACTTTCAGTTTATCAATTGAATTGCTTGAGGACAAGCAAAGGTTTAAGCTTGGGGGAGTTGATATGTCTCCAACGTATCTACTTTTCCAAACACTTTTGCCCTTGTTTTGGACTCTAACTTGCATGATTTGAATGAAACTAACCCGGACTGACGCTGTTTTCAGCAGAACTACCATGATGTTGTTTTATGTGTAGAAAAGAAAAGTTCTCGGAATGTCCTGGAAATCCACGGAGGCACTTTTTGGAATTAATAAGAATTTTTGGCGAAAGAATTAATGCCAGGGGGGCCATAGACTGTCTACGAGACAGGGGGGCGCCCCCCCCCTAGGGCGCGGCCTCCTATCTCGTGGGCCCCCTGGACCTCCTCCGACCTCAACTCCAACTCCATATATTCCGTCTCGGGGAGGGAAAAAATCAGAGAGAAAGTTTCATCGTGTTTTACGACACGAAGCCGCCGCCAAGCCCTAATCTCTCTCGGGAGGGCTGATCTGGAGTCCGTTCGGGGCTCCGGAGAGGGGGATTCGTCGCCGTCGTCATCATCAACCATCCTCCATCACCAATTTCATGATGCTCACCGCCGTGCGTGAGTAATTCCATCGTAGGCTTGCTGGACGGTGATGGGTTGGATGAGATTTACCATGTAATCAAGTTAGTTTTTTTAGGGTTTGATCCCTAGTATCCACTATATATGTTCTGAGATTGATGTTGCTATGACTTTGCTATGCTTAATGCTTGTCACTAGGGCCCGAGTGCCATGATTTCAGATCTGAACCTATTATGTTTTCATGAATATATGTGTGTTCTTGATCCTATCTTGCAAGTCTATAGTCACCTATTATGTGTTATGATCCGACAACCCCGAAGTGACAATAATCGGGATACTTCTCGGTGATGATCGTAGTTTGAGGAGTTCATCTATTCACTATGTGTTAATGCTTTGGTCCGGTTCTCTATTAAAAGGAGGCCTTAATATCCCTTAGTTTCCGCTAGGACCCCGCTGCCACAGGAGGGTAGGACAAAAGATGTCATGCAAGTTCTTTTCCATAAGCACGTATGACTATTTACGGAATACATGCCTACATTACATTGATGAATTGGAGCTAGTTCTATATCACCCTATGTTATAACTATTGCATGAGGAATCACATCCGGCATAATTATCCATCACTGATCCATTGCCTATGAGCTTTTCATATATTGTTCTCCGCTTATTTACTTTTCCGTTGCTAGTGTTACAACTACTACAAAAAACCCAAAAACATTTATCTTTACTATTGCTACTGTTACCATTATTATCATACCACTTTTGCTACTAAACACTTTGCTGCAAATACTAAGTTATCCAGGTGTGGTTGAATTGACAATTCAACTGCTAATACTCAAGAATATTCTTTGGCTCCCCTTGTGTCGAATCAATAAATTTGGGTTGTACTTCACCCTCGAAAGTTGTTGCGATCCCCTTCACCCGGCTCCCATGTTTTGCTACCTTACGTTTCCGCTATATCGGCTAAGATGGTACAGGGAGAACTACTGCGATTGTGCCTTGGTTCATCCGGATGAGCACCTCAGTAGAGAAAGCCGAAAACTGACTGTCAAGATAAGGCGAGAGCTGGTCAACCACTCGATGACTCAGCGGAATCTTCACGGTTCCTCCGCATTAACGAAGGACCGGTTTCCCGGTCACGTATGTAAATGCACCGTATTCGGATAAACGCGGACATATCAGGGGCTATATAGTAGCCCCACCGTCAAACTCCTATGGCTAAGTGAAAGTGTTAAAGCTCTATAGTCCGATTGCCTAGTTAGCCGCACTATCACCTCCTTAAACGGACCAAGACGTTGGATTAAAGTGTGATCAAGTGCTTTTCCGAACACCCCCGTGTTATACACGAGGGGGCTAAAGCCGACGACTGCAAAATTTCAGGTTATATGCATATATACATAAATGGCCGCACAGGAGGTACTAAAACACTTTACGGGAAATCCTATAAATAAAGCCTTTATTATCATAAGGATTGTTTCTACAATCTGCATACATGTTACTCGAACATGATATTTTTCGAGCAGTGACCCTCTATCAGGTGGGCACCCTCTAAGACTTCGTAAAAATAGTTCTCGGGCAGGTCCTGGCCCTCGGGTGGACCCCTAGTCGCAATATGGGTGGCCTCCATCTTCGCCCAGTATGTCTTCACACGGGTAAGGGCCATCCGCGCACCTTCTATGCACGCCGACCGCTTAACAGCGTTGATATTCATCATCGCACGAACAAGTCATTGCACCAAACCAAAATAACTATCCGGACTTGGTTCCCCAGGCCACAGCCGGTCCACGACAGCCTTCATGGAAAGTCCGGATATCATGTGGAGCTCTGCCCATTCGGCCATCTGCTCGTTCAACAGCAGCGGACGCCTTCGCATGCTGAACTGCGACCAGAATAGTCTTTCCGCTTCATGGTCTTCTTGCTCTTGGAAAAACTGCATCGCATCAGCAACACTCTTCGATAAGTCCAAGTATGCGTTTGGAGAACTCCACACTTGATCAAGAGGGGCATACTTCGGATCGCCGAATTTAGTTCGCAATAAAAAGGGCTTCCCAGCCGCGATCTCGCCGGCTTGCCGGAGCTCCTCCCGAGCCGCTCTGGTCTCAGATCGAGTTTCCTTTGCCGCTTGTAAGGCCTTCTCTAGGTCCGCCGTTTTTTCTTGGTTCTCCCTTTTGAGAAGCTCTTATCGGCCAGCGGCATTGTCGGTGTCAAAACCGGCGGATCTCGGGTAGGGGGTCCCGAACTGTGCGTCTAGGCGGATGGTAACAGGAGACAAGGGACACGATGTTTTTACCCAGGTTTGGGCCCTCTCGATGGAGGTAAAACCCTACTCCTACTTGATTAATATTGATGATATGGGTAGTACAAGAGTAGATCTACCACGATATCAGAGAGGCTAAACCCTAGAAGCTAGCCTATGGTATGATTGTTGTTCGTCCTACGGACTAAAACCCTCCGGTTTATATAGACATAGGAGAGGGCTAGGGTTACACAGAGTCGGTTACAATGGGAGGAGATCTACATATCATATCGCCAAGCTTGCCTTCCACGCCAAGGAATGTCCCATCCGGACACGGGACGAAGTCTTCAATCTCGTATCTTCATAGTCCGGGAGTCCGGCCCAAGGTCATAGTCCGGCCATCCGGACACCCCCTAATCCAGGACTCCCTCAGTAGTCCCCGAACCAGGCTTCAATGACGATGAGTCCAGTGTGCAGATTTGTCTTTGGCATTGCAAGGCGGGTTCTTCTCCAAATCCCATATACCTGTCGAATAGTGTCCGGCTTCTGATGAATGTTGCGCTCCTTGGCTTCCGCACCCAATAATGGCCATCTTCCACGTGTCAAAAGAATGCGAAAAGACAGTTTTTTTTTCATTTACCCCCCTAGCTGCGTAAATGGGCCGCCTATAAAAGAGGCAGGGATTTAGATCCGAATTGCACCATCTTCCCTCTGCGAGCATTCATCGGAGCGTATTCGACAGATATCCATTCTATCATGGCCGGTCAATGCAGCTCCTCCTCTCGCCCCTCCAACCCTCGGCCTGGAGATTGGGAGAGGTGTTCCGTCCCGCACAGCGAGCTAGTAGCGCTCCAAACCAAGGGGCTTCTCCCCCCAGCTTACATGGTCCCAGTTCGAGCCGGGATTGCCACTTATAATGGCGGAGAGCAAGCGGAGAGCGTCCCTAATCCCTCCAAAGGAGAGCGGGTATGCCTTGTCCCTTATTTAATAAGAGGGCTCGGATTTCCAGTTCATCCGTTTCTCCGGGGGCTCCTGGAGTTCTATGGCCTCCAGTTACACAACCTTACGCCTGCCTCCATATTGCATATTGCGGGCTTCGTAGCCCTTTGCGAACTATTTTTGGGCGTCGAGGCCCATTTCGCGCTGTGGAAGAAGTTGTTCTGCCTTGTGCCCTGTTCTCAGGAGGGGTCGATATATCAAGTGGGCGGAGCCGAACTATGGCGCATCGCCGGGACCGGATATCCATCCGGAACCCCAAAGAAGGCGTCCGAAGACTGGCCTTCAGAATGGTTTTATATAGAAGACGTCCCTCTGTCGGACCCTGTACGGATCGGCCTCCCTGAGTTTGATAATGCTCCCTTAAAGAAACGCCTGAGCTGGCGCCCACGGAGCCCTCAGAAGGAAAATGACAGGGACGTCCTTTACCGGATGAGCCGGATAAGGTTGTTAGCTCATTCCGGACTGACCATGATTGAGGTCATGGCCATATGCATTACGCGGGGGGTGCAGCCGCTTCAATACCAAGGCCACCCCATGTGGGATTTCAACGGGGAGGACGACACCACCCGGTGCGGCCGTAAGGGGCCGGATTCGGCTGCCACTCTAGCGAAGATCTTGTCCACTTTGTACAAGGGAGAAGAGGAGGAATTCCTCCACGTCAACCCACGGGGCGGATTTTCTATGTACAATCCTCCAAGCTGGGTAAGCGAATACGTTCACTTGCCCATCCGTTTTTATATTCCCATAGTTAAGTACTTAGTCTAGCAATTCCAACGCAGGAGCTACACCAGACTGTAAAGGAGATAAACAGCCCTCCCCCACAAACCGAGGACCCAGAACGGTTCCTCGACCCGGACTCCCATGAGGACCCGGACTTATGTGTGGAGCTGATTGATGGGGTGTTTCATCAATTGAGTAAGGACAACACCTTAGTGGCCATTACGGCCGATTATGCCGGACTACTTCCAGCCTCAAAGGTAACTGAGATCGAAGTCCCAATACTTCCAAGAGGATCCATCCGTGCTTATTTTTTATCACCGTATACAAATGGTGTTTTCTGCAGGGGAAGTCCTTGAGGCGGAGGGCCGAGCCCGCGACGGCTAGCCAACAAGGGCCATCGAGGCCCAGCGGGCTAAAAAGAAGTGCGGACCGGATCGAGACGCCGGCGCAACGGTACAGTGCGCAATTTTAATGCCTAGGGTTTATGACCTCAAGGCATACTAACGCTCATGCTCCCTTCAGGAAGAAGAGCGCCCGTCGGACTATATCCTCCGGCCAGGCTTCAAGGACGGGACCGGAAGCGGAGGCAAACACGGGGCACGCACCTGACGCTCCTCCGACAGAGGACGCGGACAGGCTGTCTGCCACCAATTCCGACATGGAGAGTGCCATGAACCACAGGCGCCGCTGGACTGTTCTTCATGACGCTTGTTTTTCCCAAGAGGCGGTGAACGCCTTTAACACGGGAGATGCGTACCTCCGTGCCGCTCAAAATGGTCTAGCCAGAGCCACAGAGCAGTATGTAAAAGACATATGGGTGAGAAAATCTGATGATTATATATGTCAGTAGCCCCCGAGACTTGAAACAGTTAGAATAGCTAATTTAAGGATCATTTGTAATGCAGGATCTTTCAGAAAAGAATACTCGACTGTCCCAGGAGCTGGAAGAGTGCAAAGCCCAACTTGAGGCCGCACTAGCCACAACAGGGAAGGTGAATGAGACCCCCTCTGGTAATATACGCTTTGAAAGATAAGTATGTTGTGAAGTGCGGCATGTGTGCAATTCTGACAATAACAGTGCAGATGGCGCCAGAGTGGATCCGGACAAGCAGCAACTCTTGCGCCAGTTAAAGGCCGGCGAGAGCGTGCTTACGAGGGTGAGGCAAGAGAAGAACAAGCTTCAAGATGCCAACACCCAGCTGGGCGAGGAACTAAAGGATGTTCGTGCTCAGCTGTCGGACTCCGTAAAGGAGAATCGGCGGCTTCGACGCGGCATTTTTAGTAAGTGCTTGAATGAACCTTCAAAAAAGAGTTCGGCGAGGAAGTCGATTGACAGAGTTATGTCTGTAGGTATGCTGACAGGTCGGCCTGCGGAGGAAATGCCCAGTTCTACGGGTAACCTTCTTCCCGAGTTATCACAACTGCACGAACGAGTTCGCAGGTGATGCAAGGCGTTGTCCAGGCTTTGTGGCCATCCGTCTCCATGCCGAAGGCCTTGGAGAGCTTACAGAGAAGCTAAAGGGAGCGCGGCGGCGCTTCCGATTATGAAAGATATCGGCCTGCCGTCAAGGCACCAGGGAAGCCTGGGCCATGGTGAAGACGCGGTATACGAAGGCTGACCCAAACCACATGTCTGAGGTCGGACCTGTGGGGCCTGATGGGAAGGAGATCCCTATCAGTTTAGTGTACGACTAGGTAGAGTTGGCCGCCAAGTATTCTCAACAGGACTGTAAATTGGACAGCATGTTGGATGGTATTGAAGAAGAATATACCCAGTCAAATTGACTATGTAATTTAAAACGGCATGTAAAATGCCTTCTAGCCGGATTGTAGATCATTTGTCATTGCGGACCTTTTCGCTTCAACCTCTGGACCCAATAGTCCGGAGTGTGTCCGAATACCCTCTCGGTTATGTAAGAACCGGGGCATGCGTGGAGACCAGGCGTAGGGGTCATTAGTGCTTTAGAAGACAATTGCCCAACTAGTTATGTTATATTACATGGTTAGTAAGAAACATCTTCCAGGGAGAATAGTTCCGTTAGGGGTTCCTTTCCCTGGGAGGCATGCCCTAAAGTGCTTGTTCGGACTGCGAAAAAAGCAGAAAAGCATCTGGGGGTAGATGAATAAACGAGTAAGAAATCATCTTTTAGTTCACCGATTGAATATTCCCTTAAGAACGCTAGCTTTCGGCTTCACCCAGTCTGAGGTACACATCCGGCTGACCTGGTAGTAACAATCGCTGAGGTGCTCCCTTTACCACCTAGCCGAACAATCGGGAATGTAGGGGTAAGCACAGGAGCCAGGCAACCCAGCTTGGCCAAAACTTAAGTCATGTCGATGCATATAGTGGTGAATAAAAGGTACATGCGGAAGTGTGACACATGTGTTGGGCACGAGGCCCGTATAAACAAGCTTCTGTTAAAGGAGCCCCCAGGTATAATGAGCACCAATAGCGCGTCAATTGTGTGCGAACGAGGCGCAAACGAGCCCTTAAAAGGCTGTAAGAGAAAAGGAGGGAGAAGGATAGAAATAAAAGACAACTAATGTGTAAAAAATGGATAGAGGAAGGAGACGAACACAGAGTCCGGCACTAGGCGTAGAATCTTCGTAGACGAGCTGCGTTCCATGGGTTCGGCTCGAGTCGGTTATCCGATGCATTTCGCAGATGGTACGCTCCACCAGTCAGGACTTGGTCAATTATGAAGGGACCTTCCCATTTGGGCTTGAGTTTGTCCTTTTTCTTGTCTGGCAGGCGTAGAACTAGTTTGCCAACATCATAAGTTTTGGCCCGTACTTCTCTGCTATGATATCTTCGAGCCTGCTATTGATAGAATGCGGAACGGGCTTTTGCGACGTCGCGCTCCTCCTCCAATGCGTCCAAACTTTCCTGCCGATCGAGCTTGACTTCTCTTTCTTCGTACATGCGCACGCGAGTGAGTCATGAATTATGTCGCAAGGCAGGACTGCCTCTGCACCGTATACCATAAAAATGGTGTGAATCCGGTAGTGCGATTTGGCGTGGTCCGCAGCCCCCAGAGTACGGAGTCGAGCTCCTCTACCCAGTGCGTGTTAGATTCCTTGAGGGATCACACTAATCTGGGTTTGATGCCGCTCATGATTATACCATTTTCTCGCTCGACTTGACCATTGGTTTGTGGGTGATAGACTGAAGCGTAGTCGAGCTTGATGCCCATGTTTTTGCACCAGAGTTTAACCTCGTCGGCCGTAAAGTTCGTGCCGTTATCAGTGATGATGTGATACGTCTCCAACGTATATATAATTTTTGATTGCTCCATGCTACTTTATCTATTTTTTTGGGCTATAATGGGCTTTATTTTCCACTTTTATATTATTTTTGGGACTAACCTATTAACTGGAGGCCCAGCCCAGAATTGCTGTTTTTTGCCTATTTCAGTGTTTCGAAGAAACGGAATATCAAACGGAGTCCAAACGGAATGAAACCTTCAGAAATGTGATCTTCTCACCGAACGTGATCCAGGAGACTTGGACCCTACTCCAAGAAGTGCCAGAGGCGGTCACGAGGGTGGGGGGCGCGCCCTCCCCCCTGGGCGTGCGCCCCTGCCTCGTGGCCCCCTGACGCTCCACCGACGTACTCCTTCCTCCTATATATACCTACATACCCCCAACAGATCGGGGACGGAGCCAAAAACCTAATTCCACCGCCGTAACTTCCTGTATCCATGAGATCCCATCTTGGGGCCTGTCCGGGAGCTCCGCTGGAGGGGGCATCTACCACGGAGGGCTTCTACATCATCACCATAGCCCCTTCGATGAAGTGTGAGTAGTTTACTTCAGACCTTCGGGTCCATAGTTAGTAGCTAGATGGCTTCTTCTCTCTTTTTGGATCTCAATACAATGTTCTCCCCCTCTCTCGTGGAGATCTATTCGATGTAATCTTCTTTTTGCGGTGTGTTTGTTGAGACCGATGAATTGTGGGTTTATGATCCAGCTTATCTATGGAAAATATTTGATTCTTCTCTGAATTCGTTTATGTATGATTGAGTTATCTTTGCAAGTCTCTTCGAATTATCCGTTTGGTTTGGCCAACTAGATTGGTAGTTCTTGCAATGGGAGAAGTGCTTAGCTTTGGGTTCAATCTTGCGGTGACCTTACCCAGTGACAGAAAGGGTTGCAAGGCACGTATTGTATTGTTGCCATCGAGGATAACAAGATGGGGTATTTATCATATTGCATGAATTTCTTCTTCTACATCATGTCATCTTGCTTAAGGCGTTACTCTGTTTTTAACTTAATACTCTAGATGCATGCTTGATAGCGGTCGATGAGTGGAGTAATAGTAGTAGATGCAGAATCGTTTTGGTATACTTGTCACGGACGTGATGCCTATATACATGATCATTGCCTGGATAACCTCATAACTATGCTCAATTCTGTCAATTGCTCAACAGTAATTTGTTCACCCACCGTAGAATACTTATGCTCTTGAGAGAAGCCACTAGTGAAACCTATGGCCCCCGGGTCTATTCTCATCATATCAATCTCCATCACTTTATTTACTTGCTTTTGCTTTTACTTTTTACTTTGCATCTTTATACCAAAAATACCAAAAATATTATCTCTATCAGATCTCACCCTCGTAAGTGACCGTGAAGGGATTGACAACCCCTAAGCGTTGGTTGCGAGTAGCTATCGTTTTGTGCAGGTACGAGGGACTTGCGCGTGGTCTCCTACTGGATTGATACCTTGGTTCTCAAAACTGAGGGAAATACTTACGCTACTGTGCTGCATCATACTCTCCTCTTCGGGGAAATCCAACGCAAGCTCGAGATGTAGCATGATGCTGTGGGGGACATCGTAACGTACGACCCCTGATATGAAGTCTATCACCGGTCCGGATTCGGCAGTCTTAACAGGCTTGGCCTCTATCCATTTGGTGAATTTGTCAACCAAGACCAATAAGTATTTTTGCTTGTGGGTTCCCCCTTTAAGGGGTCAAACCATGTCAAGCCCCCAGACCGTGAAGGGCCATGTGATGGGTATAGTTTGGAGGGCGGTGGGTGGCATATGGCTTTGGTTAGCGAATAATTGGCAACCGACACATCATTGGACTAAGTCCTGAGCATCTGCCTGGGCCGTCGGCCAATAAAATCCAGTACGGAAGGCCTTGCTTACAAGGGCCCAGGCTGCAGCGTGGTGCCCGCTGAGTCCGGCATGAATTTCAGCCAGAAGGTTCCGCCCTTCCTCTTCAGAGATACACCTTTGAAGGACTCCGGCGGTGCTTTTCTTATAAAGCTCTCCTTCATGGACTTTGTAGGCTTTAGATCGCCGCACTATGCATCGTGCCTCATTTTGGTCCTCGGGGAGTTCCTACCTAGTTAGGTAGGCTAAGAATGGTTCTGTCCACGGGGCAATGACTGCCATTATTACGTGGGCTGAGGATGTTACTTCATTGGTAGAGCCTCCCGTTGTGTCAGAATGTTCGGCGTCAGGTGGTGCGGCTGAGTCCGGGTTGTTATTTCCGGACTCCCCTTCCCATTGTACGGAAGGCTTGAATATCCTCTCCAAGAAAATGTTGGGAGGGACTGCATCGCGCTTTGCGCCGATGCGTGCCAAGACGTCTGCTGCCTGATTGTTTTCCCGGGCTATATGGTGAAATTCGAGCCCCTCGAACCGAGCTGACATTTTTAGGACGGCATTGCGATAAGCTGCCATTTTTGGATCCTTGGCATCAAAATCTCCATTTATTTGGGATATCACGAGGTTCGAATCCCCATGCACCTCTAGGCATTGAATGCCCATGGAGACTGCCATCCGGAGACCATGTAGAAGGGCCTCGTATTCGGCTGCATTGTTAGAGTCCGTATACATTATCTGGAGTACATATTGAACTGTATCTCCTGTTGGGGACGTCAGAACGACGCCAGCCCCCAGACCCTCTAGCATTTTGGAGCCGTCGAAGTGCATGATCCAGTTGGAATATGTGTCGTACTCTTTAGGGAGTTCGGCTTCAGTCCATTCAGCGACAAAGTCGGCCAAAACTTGTGACTTGATAGCTCGTCGTGGCTTATAGGTTATGTCGAATGGGAGGAGCTCAATGGCCCATTTGGCAATCCAGCCCGTCGCTTCGCGGTTGTTTATAATATCATTAAGAGGCACTTCGGAGGCTACTGTTATTGAACACTTTTGAAAGTAATGTCGTAGCTTCCGGGACGCCATGAACATTGCGTACGCTATATTTTGGTAATGCAGGTACCGTGACTTGCATGGAGTGAGGACAGTGGACACATAGTAGACTGGTTTTTGAATAGGGAATTTGTGTCCGTCCGTTTCTCATTCGACGACGAGCACTGCACTTACAACTTGATGAGTTGCCGCAATGTATAATAGCATTGGTTTGCCGATGTTAGGCGCGGCCAGGACCAGGTTTGTTGCCAATATGGCTTTTATTTCTTCGAGTCCGGCCCTAGCAGCATCCGTCCACTCAAAGTGTTCGGTGCACCGGAGGAGGCGATAAAGGGGTAATGCCTTTTCTCCCAAGCGGGAGATGAAGCGGCTTAGAGCCGCCATGCATCTAGTCAATTTTTGTATTTGTTTGAGGTTCTTTGGAATATCCAATTGTGACAGAGCTCGGATCTTGGATGGGTTTGCTTCGATTCCTCTACCGGATACAATGAAGCCCAAGAGCTTTCCGGCTGGAACGCCGAAAACGCATTTTTCCGGGTTAAGCTTGATGTCATATGTTCGGAGGTTATCGAACGTGAGCCTCAAGTCGTCTATTAGAGTTTCGACATGCTTGGTTTTGACGACCACGTCATCCACGTATGCTTCAACTGTTTTGCCGATCTGGTTGGCCAGACATGTCTTAATCATGTGCTGATATGTTGCGCCGGCGTTTTTGAGCCCGAAGGGCATTGTGTTGAAGCAGAATGGGCCGTATGGGGTGATAAATGCCGTTGCGGCTTGGTCTGGCTCTGCCATCTTAATTTGATGGTAGCCAGAGTATGCATCGAGGAAACACAATGAATCGTGTCCTGCGGTAGCGTCGATGATTTGATCAAAGCGGGGGAGGGGGATGGGATCCTTTAGGCAAGCCTTGTTGAGGTCCTTGAAATCGACGCATAGGCGCCAGGATTTGTCCTTCTTTGGTACCATCACAAGGTTTGCTAGCCAGTCCGGATGTTTTATATCTCTGATGAATCCGGCTTCCAGTAGTTTGGCTAGCTCCTCTCCCATGGCTTGTCTCTTAGGTTCGGAGAAACGCCGAAGAGCCTGCTTAACAGGCTTGAATCCTTTTAGGATGTTTAGGCTGTGCTCGGCCAGCCTGCGTGGGATTCCTGGCATGTCTGAAGGGTGCCACGCAAAGATGTCCCAATTTTCGCGTAGGAATTCTCGTAGTGCGGCGTCTACATCAGGGTTTAATTCTGCCCCGATGGAGGCCGTTTTTGTAGGGTCCGTTGGATGGACTTGGAATTTGACTATTTCGTCTGCCGGTTTAAAGGAGGTGGACTTGGATCTTTTGTCGAGTATCACGTCGTCCCTCTCCACCATGGAGTGCAGCGCAGTTAGTTCCTCGGCCGCTAGGGCTTCGGGTAATGCCTCAAGGGCCAGTGCGGCTGTCTTGTTTTCGGTGCGGAGTGCTATGTCCGGGTCACTAGCAAGAGTGATGATTCCGTTGGGTCCGGGCATTTTGAGCTTCATGTACCCGTAATGGGGTATAGCTTGAAAAATTGTGAATGCCTCTCGCCCTAACAGAGCGTGGTATCCGCTGCTAAACGGGGCCACTTGAAATGTGACCTCCTCGGACCTGTAATTATCCGGCGTGCCGAACACCACATCCAGTGTGATTTTTCCTGTACAGCACGCTTCCCGACTGGGGATTATTCCTCTAAAGGTTGTGTTGCTTCGCTCAATGCGGCTCCAGTCTATTTCCTTTTTTCGAAGGGTTTCCTCATAAATGAGGTTCAATCCGCTGCCACCGTCCATGAGTACCTTGGTAAGTCGAAAGCCATCCACTATCGGACTGAGGACCAATGCGGCTGGTGCTCGGGCTGTTCGGAATTTAGGTTCTTCACTGGCATTAAAGGTAATAGCCGTGTCACTCCATGGGTTTATTGTTGCTACCTGGTAGACTTTGGTAAGGCTGTGGAGTGTTTGTTTCCGCACATTGTTTGATGCGAAAGTCTCGAAGACTGTTGATACCGTACTGGTATTCCTGGGGTGGTGCTCTGCGGATTCTGGAGTTAGAAGCTCCTCGCCACTTCTGGCCACCTGCCGGAGTATCCAACATGCTCTAAGGCTATGAGTTGGTGTGACGCCCTCTGTACTATGAATTTTACAGGGTCCATTGAGCCATCCCTCCAGTACGGTTCCATACCCT
Source organism: Triticum dicoccoides (assembly GCF_002162155.2). NCBI lineage: Eukaryota > Viridiplantae > Streptophyta > Magnoliopsida > Poales > Poaceae > Triticum > Triticum dicoccoides. The sequence goes on from NC_041391.1 coordinate 685,457,044, forward strand.
ATAGAGGGTTTTTTTTTTTTGGTAATTAACCCATGTGCATGGCGATAATGCACCCTTTTATTTCGGATTGGGGTTGTATTCAGGGCCGGATCGTCCCAGAATTTTATTTCGGTTTTTCGGATGCTTTCCATCGCACAGTATTTTCGTACCATGGATGCCAAGTCAGTGAAGCGTGTAATATCACGGTGACTTATGGCGTTGAGGATTCCGATGTCCGTGCAATTATTGTAGAAGGATGAAATTGCATCCTCTTCGCGGCAGTCTTCTATCATGTTCATAAGCAGGAGGAATCTAGCCCAGTAATGATGTACTGTTCCCGTGGGCTCTTGCCGAACTTGGGATAGATCCCTTATGTTAGGGTGGGCGGGTGGAGTTCAATCCGGAACCTCGCCCGATCTGAGGCTCAGGGGCCAAGGAGTTTCCGAATTCGGAAGTTTGGGTTCTTGGATGCTGTCCAATGAATCTGGCCTGCTGCCTGACTTTAGGTTCAGGGCTTGAGTGGCATCCTCCCCTCCGTGGGTATCCGGCTTGGGGGGATCGGTAATCCGGACATATTTGGTCCTTAAGATGGGTATAGATTCGCCGCATTGTTCCTCCACCACTACGATGTGGTGGGTGACCTGGGAAGAGTTAATTTCTCTTGGATCGGGTTTAAGCCCAATCTGATCGTAGTCTGTAGCGACTCCCAGTGCGGCGATGCGATCCAAGAGCTCGTTTAAGGAAGAGAGCTCCATCGGATCTAGCAGCTTGGCGAGTTCCAAGTCGACATGGAGATTGCTTTCGATCATCCGAGAAGTCATCATCGGCGCGGCAGCCGAACAGGCAGTCATAAGAAAACCGCCTAGCCGGAGAGTTTGGCCGATGGCCAAAGCTCCTTTAGCAAGAGTGTCGTCTTTAAAGACAGGACGTTGCATCCTTCCTGATGGCGACGGCACAATGGAACTCTCAATGAAAGCACCAATGTCGGTGTCAAAACCAGCGGATCTTGGGTAGGGGGTCCCGAACTGTGCGTCTAGGCGGATGGTAACAGGAGACAAGGGACACGATGTTTTTACCCAGGTTCGGGCCCTCTCGATGGAGGTAAAACCCTACTCCTGCTTGATTAATATTGATGATATGGGTAGTACAAGGGTAGATCTACCACGAGATCAGAGAGGCTAAACCCTAGAAGCTAGCCTATGGTATGATTGTTGTTCGTCCTATGGACTAAAACCCTCCGGTTTATATAGACACCGGAGAGGGCTAGGGTTACACAGAGTCGGTTACAATGGGAGGAGATCTACATATCATATCGCCAAGCTTGCCTTCCACGCCAAGGAATGTCCCATCCGGACACGGGACGAAGTCTTCAGTCTCGTATCTTCATAGTCCGGGAGTCCGGCCCAAGGTCATAGTCCGGCCATCCGGACACCCCCTAATCCAGGACTCCCTCAGGCATCCTTTAGCTCAAGAGCCATGTTGGCTATTTTCTCCTCACTTCGGCGATGAGCAGCCTGTTCGGCTTTTAATTCACCAGCTGCCTTTTCGGCAGCCGCGTTGCTTATCCTAGAGCAAGCTCATCCCGAAGAGTCTCCACGGCGGCAGCACCATCTCCAGTCAAAGCATATTATAAATCCCAGCATCATGCTCTCATTCATACTTACTGATCGCCCAAAAGACATACCTTGCGCCTCGTCAAGACGCTTATTCACGAGCGTGATGTCCTCATCCGCCACATCAAGTTGCCGCTTCAGTTCGGCAAATTTGGCAGCCCGGGCAGCGGCCGGGGCTGCAGCCACCTGTGTACAAAATTGGCAAAATTATTACCTGAGATTATTTCTATTGTGATCCTCTGATCGCCCCGTTTGGATGGCAACCAGAGTCTCAGGGGCTATGATACGTTTCCAATGTATCTATAATTTATGAAGTATTCATGCTATTATTTCATCCTTCTATGATGTTTTACAAGCATTTATATGTCATTTTATATGATTTTTGGGACTAACTTATTAACCTAGAGCCCAGTGCCAGTTTCTGTTTTCTCCTTGTTTTAGTGTTTTACAGAAAAGGGATACCAAACGGAGTCCAAATGACGTGCCAATTTTTGAGGATTTTTTTCTGGACCAAAAGAAGACCATGGAGCATCGGAGTTGGGCCAGAGGAGTCCTGGGCTGCTCACGAGACAGGGGGGACCCCCCCTGGGGGTGGCGCCCGCCTATCTCGTGGACAGCCCGGAGGCCCCCTTGACGTGAAACCAATGCCAATAATTCCTATAAATACTGAAACTTTCGGGAATTAACCTAGATCGGAAGTTCCGCCGCCGCAAGCCTCTGTAGCCACGAGAAATCAATCTAGGCCCTCTCCAGCACCCTGCCGGAGGGGGCCATCATCACCGGAGGCCATGAAGGAGGATCTCGTAGGGGCCATCATCTCCATGAAGGCCAAGGACCAGAGGGGGAAAGCCATGGAGGAGGAAGCACAAGGGGAAGAACTTCTCCTCCTCTCTCTTGGTGGCGCCGGAGTGCCATCGGGAGGGGAATCATCGCCGCGGTGATCGTCTTCATCAACATCACCATCATCATCACCATCCTCATCTCTTTTACGGGGGTCCACTCTCCCGCACCCCACTGTAATCCCTACCTAAACATGGTGCTTTATGCTACATATTATGATCCAATGATGTGTTGCCATCCTATGATGTTTTGAGTAGATATCTTTTGTCTTTGGGTTGATTGATGATCTAGATTGGTATGAGTTGTATGTTTCACTTTGATGCTGTCCTATGGTGCCCTCCGTGTCACGCAAGCGTGAGGGATTCCCGCTGTAGGGTGTTGCAATACGTTCATGATTCACTTATAGTGGGTTGGTGAGTGACTGAAACACAAACCCGAGTAAGGGGGTTGCTGCATATGGGAATAAAGGGGACTCGATGCTTTAATGCTATGGTTGGGTTTTACCTTAATGATCTTTAGTATTTGCGGACACTTTCTAGAGTTCCAATCATAAGTGCATATGATCCAAGTAGAGAAAGTATGTTAGCTTATGCCTCTCCCTCATATGAAATTGCAATAGTGATCACCGGTCTTGTTAACAATTGCCTAGGACAATTCCGCACAGCGTTCCACCATTATTCCACACTCGCTATTTATATTATTTAGTAATATATTCTAACTTTATGATAACAACACCTACTTTTATATTTTATCTCTCCGATATCATACAAAGTTATCCTCTTCATACCCACAACACAGTTTTATTTCTCGTTTCTAGTTGGAAGCAAATGTTCGATGCATGTAGAGTCATATCAGTGGCAGATAGGGCTTGAGAGAATATTGATCTTACCTTTAGCTCCTTGTGGGTTCGACACTCCATACTTATCACTTTCACCTTTGGGAATTGCTACGATGATTCCATGCACTTGGGGATTATCAAGCTCTTTTCTGGCGCCGTTGCCGGGGAGCAATAGCGTGGGGTTGATATTCTCGTGTGTGCTTGTTTGCTTTCTTTACTTAGTAGATTTTGTTTTTCCCTTTTTGTTTCTGTTTAGTTCTGGGTGAAACATACAAAAAAATAAAAAGAATGAAAATACCAAAAAGAATTACTTGCCTCACATGCCTAAAAAAGTTTTTCAAAAAGAGAAGTGATTGGAAAGTTATGCATTGAAGAAGTGAGGGTCGACCTTGAGCACTTGTGTTCATGCTCACGGAAACAATGTAGAATTTTTCATGGAAGTTTCTCTGTAAATAATTATCCTCTTGTATATATCCTTTGTATTATAAAAATAATGTGGCAAGCTTGGGTTTTAGTGTGATTAGATTGCTTGCTCTATGTGCAGAACAAAAACAGAAACTTTGGCTGTAGTGCATGAATTTACGTTTTTTACTGGAAAGTAAAATGGGTATGAAACTTTTTGCACATTACTTCTGTACAAATTTTTCAAATTGCCAAATTTATTTCATAATTTTTGGAGGTCCAGAAGTATACGTTTGATACAGATTACTACGGACTGTCCTGTTCTTGACAGATTCTGTTTTTCGTGTGTTGTTTGCTTATTTTGATGCATCTATGGCTAGTATGTAGGGTATGAACCATAGAGAAGTTGGAATACAGTAGGTTTAACACCAATATAAACAAAGAATGAGTTAATTACAGTACCTTAAAGTGGTAGTTGCTTTATTACACTAACGGATCTCACAAGTTTTTGTTTAAGTTTTTGTGAATGAAGTGTTTGAAGAACGAGGAGTTGCCGATGTGAGAAGAATAAAGAGAGACAAGAGTTCAAGCTTGGGGATGCCCAAGGCACCCCAAGTAAATATTTCAAAGGATACTCAAGCATCTAAGCTTGGGGATGCCCCGGTGGAATCCCATCTTTCTTCTTCAACAAATATCGGTATACCTCGATTTTTGTTTTGTTCACATGACTCGTGTCCTTTGTGTTTGTATTTTCCTTCAAGATTCATGCTAGTATGAGATAGGTCTTCATTGATTTATAGAATACTTCATGTGCTTCACTTATATCTTTTAAGTATGATCTTATAGAATTGCTCTTTGTGCTTCACTCAAATCGTTTGGGTATTGTTTTATAGAATGCTTCGTACGCTTCACTTATATATATTTTTGAGCTTGTATGTTGGCTAGTCTATATTAATTGTAAAATTCTCCTGGAACTTCACTTATATCTCTTGAAGTATGAATAATACTATAGTTTAAAGTGGGTTTGGAAGAGTGTCAACTTTAGGAATTAGTGACCCCACTATCTTGGAGGGTGTTGAATCTTCGTACGATATTTATGAAAGTGGATTTGGAAGAGTGTCAACTTTAGTTACTATTCCACTATTTTGGAAGAGGTTCCAATTGAGTATGAGAACAAAGTAGCTATCCATGATGCTACTGAAAATTATTATGAGGGAGGAATATGTGCTTGTAGGAGTTGCAATAATATCAAGTTTCCTCTCTATGTGCTTAAAGTTTTGAAGTTATACTTGTTTTGCCTTACTATGCTAGTTGAATTTTGTTCCTATGAATTGTGTGCTCACAAAATCCCTAGGAATAGGAAGTGAGTTAGATTTAAATGTGCTAGGCATATTCTTCATGATGCTCTTTTTTATGTTTCAACTCTTATCTTCTATGCGAGCATCATTGAAATCATCATGCCTAGCTAAAAGGCATTAAAGAAAAGCGCTTGTTGGGAGACAACCCAATATTTATCCTTACTTTTTTTGTGTGTCTACATGATTAAACTACTGTATTAATCATGTTTTATAGCTTTTGTTTCAATAAAGTGCCAAGTAAGACCTTTGGGAAGACTTGGGTGAAAGTTAATGTGATCTTGCTGTAAAAAGCAGAAACTTTGCGCTCACGAGATTAGCTGTCATTTTTTACAGAAGAGTGATTTTGAGTTGATTCTTCTTGCAGAATATTAATAGACAAATTCCTCACGTCCACCAATTTATTTCATAATTTTTGGAGTATCAGAAGTATGGTTATTATTCAGATCATTACAGACTGTTCTGTTTCTGACAGATTCTGTTTTCATTGCATAGTTTGCTTGTTTTCTAGTTTCTATGGCTTATATTTCTCAATATAAATTGTAGAAATGATATGGTACAGTAGGCATTATGTGAAAACAATTATGAACCTTGTCTTTTACAGTACCAAAGTGCATGGTTTACTCTTTATCATACTAACCTATCTCACGAAGTTTGGTTGAGTTTTGTGTGGTTGAAGTTTTCAAGTTTTGGGTAAAGATTCGATGGACTACGGAATAAGGAGTGGCAAGAGCCTAAGCTTGGGGATGCCCAAGGCACCCCAAGGTAATATTCAAGGACAATCAAGAGGCTAAGCTTGGGGATGCCCCGGAAGGCATCCCCTCTTTCGTCTTCATTCATCGGTAACTTTACTTGGAGCTATATTTTTATTCACCACATGATATGTGTTTTTCTTGGAGCGTCATTTTCTTTTGTTAGTATTTGCTTGCTGGTATTTAGATTAATGTTTTGCATCTTTATTTTCAATAAAAAAAGTCAAGGATAAGCCTTTGCCATGTTTATTTTGCTAGTATACATGTTGCTGTTTGAAAACAGAAAGTTTACCGATGTTGCAAAAATTCCCTAGAAAAGTCAGAGAATGGTATAATGTTGAATATTTTTGCATATTAAGATCTGATAAATTTATTACAGTGTGAATTTTAGTTCATAATTTTTGGAGTTAGGAAAGTATTGATACCCTTGCATTCTTTACAGACTATACTGTTTTGGCAGATTGCTGTTATGGTTGCATTGTTTGCATATGTTTGGTTGTTTAATTATTCTATTTGAGGATAGGAGTATTAAATATGCAGAGACATTTATTATGCAATGTTGAATAATAATTTAAGTGATTTGTTACAGTATAAAATGATAAGGTTTTGCATTGGTTTATACTAACCTATCTCACGAGTTCTTGTTGAGTTTGTTGTGAATGAAGCTTATGATAAAAAGAGAAACCGTGATATGAGAGGAATTAAGGAGACATAAAAGATCAAGCTTGGGGATGCCCAAGGCACCCCAAGATAATATTTCAAGAAGTCTCAAGCATCTAAGCTTGGGGATGCCCCGGTAGGCATCCCACCTATCTTGTTCAAACAACTATCGGTTAGTATCGGTTGAGCCTAAGTTTTTGCTTCTTCACTTGAGTTGTGCTTCTCCATCATACAGAGTGATAATCCCAGTCTCGGTCCATGCCAACTCAATAGATACCCTCGGAGATACCTGTAGAGCATCTTTATAGTCACCCAGTTACGTTGCGACGTTTGATACACACAAGGGCATATTTCCAACAGTCTCCCACTTGCACTAGAGTCAATAATCTAGTATTACATGGTAATGAATCTAACACCCATAGAGTTCTAGTGTTGATCATATTTTGCCCGTGGAAGAGGTTTAGTCAACGGATCTGCAACATACAGATCCATGTGTACTTAGCAAATGTTTATGACCTCCTCCCTGATACATCACGGATGGAATTGAAGCGTCGCTTTATGTGTCTGGTCCTCTTGTGAAACATTGGTTCCTGATACGTCTCCAACGTATCTATAATTTATGAAGCATTCATGCTATATTACTATGTGTTTTGAATGATTATGGGCTTTATTATACACTTTTATATTACTTTCGGGACTAACCTATTAACCGGAGGCCCGGCCCATATTGTTGTTTTATTGCTTGTTTCAGTATTTCAAAGAAAAGGAATATCAAACGGAGTCCAAACGGAATGAAACCTTCGGCGGCGTTATTTTTGGGAAGAATATCACCCAGGAGACTTGAAGTTCACTTCAGAAGAGCCTCGAGGAGGCCACGAGATAGGAGGGCGCCCCCCTACTGGGCGTGCCCCCCTGTCTCGTGGACCCCTCGAGCACCTCCTGACCGACTTCTTTCGCCTATATAGTCCCATGTACCCTAAAAACATCCACGGAGAAGATAGATCGGGAGTTCCACCGCCGCAAGCCTCTGTAGCCACCAAAAACCTCTCGGGAGCCCTTCCCGGCACCCTGCCGGAGGGGGGATCCTTCACCGGTGGCCCTCTTCATCATCCCAGCGCTATCCATGACGAGGAGGGAGTAGTTCACCCTCGAGGCTGAGGGTATGTACAAGTAGCTATGTGTTTGATCTCTCTCTCTCGTGTTCTCTCTCGTGTTCCCTCTATGGCACGATCTTGATGTATCCCGAGCTTTGCTATTGTAGTTGGATCTTATGATGTTTCTCCCCCTCTACTCTCTTGTGATGAATTGAGTTTACCCTTTGAAGTTATCTTATCGGACTGAGTCTCTTATGAGAACACTTGATGTATGTCTTGTCATGCTTATCTGTGGTGACAATGGGATATCATGTGCCTCTTGATGTATGTTTTGGTGACCAACTTGTGGGTTCTGCCCATGAACCTATGCATAGGGGTTGGCACACGTTCTTGACTCTTCGGCAGAAACTTTGGGGCACTCTTTGAAGTACTTTGTGTTGGTTGAATAGATGAATCTGAGATTGTGTGATGCATATCGTATAATCATTCCCACCGATACTTGAAGTGACAATGGAGTATCTAGGTGACATTAGGGTTTTGGTTGATTTGTGTCTTAAGGTGTTATTCTAGTACAAACTCTTGAATAGATTGATCCGAAAGAATAACTTTGAGGTGGTTTCATACCCTACCATAATCTCTTCGTTCGTTCTCTGCTATTAGTGTCTTTGGAGTGACTCTTTGTTGCATGTTGAGGGATTGTTATATGATCTATCTATGTTATTATTGTTGAGAGAACTTGCACTAGTGAAAGTATGAACCCTAGGCCTTGTTTCCTATCATTGCAATACCGTTTACGCTCACTTTTACCACTTGTTACCTTTCTGTTTTTATTATTTCAGATTACAAATACCTATTTCTACTATCTATTTTGCGCTTGTATTACCATCTCTTCACCGAACTAGTGCACCTATACAATTTACCATTGTATTGGGTGTGTTGGGGACACAAGAGACTCTTTGTTATTTGGTTGCAGGGTTGTTTGAGAGAGACCATCTTCATCCTACGCCTCCTACGGATTGATAAACCTTAGGTGATCCACTTGAGGGGAATTTTCTACTGTCCTACAAACCTGTGCACTTGCAGGCCCAACAACGTCTACAAGAAGAAGGTTGTGTAGTAGACATCAAGCTCTTTTCTGGCGCCGTTGCAGGGGAGGTGAGTGCTTGAAGGTATATCTTTAGATCTTGCAATCAAATCTTTTTGTTTCTTGTTTTATCACTAGTTTAGTTTATAAAAGAAAACTACAAAAAAATGGAGTTGAGTTTCTCTCATACGCTTCGTCTCTTTAATATCTTTCGTGAGTTTGATGGAAAGGAAAATTGTGCTCAAGTGCTAGAAGAATAATGCATTAGAATGTTTGGTACTATATCTTCGAATGATGAGCATGACTGCAATGTTGTTAGTATGAATTCCTTGAATATCCATGATGCTAATGATATGCAAAGCCACAAGCTTGGGGAAGCTATGTTTGATGAATATGATATTTTTTGTCCCCCAAGTTTTGATGAGAATATTTATTATGATGAAAGCATGTCTCCAATTTATGATGATTATATTGATGAAAGTGGGTTTGGAAGAGTGTCAACTTTAGGAAGTAGTGATCCCACTATTTTGGAGGATGTTGAATCTTATAATATTTATGAAAGTGGATTTGCAAGAGTGTCAACTTTATTTAGTGATTCCACTATCTTGGGAGAGGTTTCAATCGATTATGATGAGAACAAAGTTGCTACTTATGATGATTATTGTGATGAAACTTATGCTATAAAAAGTAGTGATGATTATATTTATAAAACTTATCATGATTATGATTACCCTTTTTCTTAACATTAGTCTTTTAATGTGGAAACAACTTTTAGTGTTCAAGTCTTTTATGATACTCCCACTATTCCGAATGAGAAGAACTTTGCTTATGTGGAGAGTAGTAAATTTTCTATGCTTGTAGATCATGAAAAGAATGCTTTAGGTGCTGGTTATATTGTTGAATTCATTCATTATGCTACTTAAAATTATTATGAGGGAGGAACATATGCTTGTAGGAATTGCAATAATATCAAGTTTCCTCTCTATGTGTTGAAAATCTTGAAGTTATGCTTGTTTTGCCATCCTATGCTAGTTGATTATTGTTCCCATAAGTTGTTTGCTCATAAAATCCCTATGCATAGGAAGTGGGTTATACTTAAATGTGCTAGTCATATTCTTCATGATGCTCTCTTTATGTTTCAATTCTTATCCTTTATGTGAGCATCATGGTCATCATCATGCCTAGCTAGAAAGGCATTAAAGAAAAGCGCTTGTTGGGAGACAACCCAATTTTTACCCTTACTGTTTTTGTGTGTTCACAAGATTATGCTACTGTTGTATCATGTTTTATAGCTTTTGTTTCAATAAAGTGCCAAGTAGAACCTTTGGGAAGACTTGGGTGAAGTCTATATGATCTTGCTGTAAAAAATAGAAACTTTTGTGCTCACGATAATGGCTGCCATCTTTTTACTGGAGAGTGATTTTAGGTTGATTATTTTTGCAGGTGATTAATAGACAAATTACTCAGGTCCAGAAATTTATTTCATAATTTTTGGGGTTCCAGAAGTATACGTTTTATACAGATTACTACAGAATGTTCTGTTTTTGACAGATTCTGTTTTCATTGTGTTGTTTGCTTATTTTGATGAATCTATGAGTAGTATCGTAGGGTATGAACCATAGATAAGTTGGAATACAGTATATATTACACCAATATGAATTTAGAATGATTTCATTACAGTACCTAAGTGGTGGTTTTATTTTCTTATACTAACGGAGCTTACGAGTTTTGTTTTGAGTTTTGTGTGGTTGAAGTTTTCAAGTTTTGGGTAAAAGATTCGATGGACTATGGAATAAGGAGTGGTAAGAGCCTAAGCTTGGGGATGCCCAAGGCACCCCAAGGTAATATCCAAGGACAACCAAGAGCCTAAGCTTGGGGATGCCCCGGAAGGCATCCCCTCTTTCGTCTTCGTTCATCGGTAACTTTACTTGGAGCTATATTTTTATTCACCACATGATATGTGTTTTACTTGGAGCGTCATTTTATTTTGTTAGTATTTGCTTTCTGTTATTTATAATAATGTTTTGCATCTTTAGTTTCAATAAAAAAGTCAAGGATAGCCTTTGCCATGCTTATTTTGCTAGTATACATGTTGCTGTTTGAAAACAGAAAGTTTACTGCTGTTGCAAAAATTCCCTAGAAAAGTAAGAGAATGGTATAATGTTGAATCTTTTTGAATATTAAGCTCTGATAAATTTATTACAGTGGGAATTTTAGTTCATAATTTTTGGAGTCAGGGAAGTATTGATACTCTTGCAATCTTTACAGACTGTACTGTTTTGACAGATTGCTGTTATGATTGCATTGTTTGCATATGTTGGCTTGTTTAATGATTCTATTTGATGATAGGAGTATTAAATATGCAGAGGCATTTAGTATGCAATGTTGAATAATAATTTTAGTTATTTGTTACAGTAGAAAATGATAAGGTTTTGCATTGGTTTATACTGACCTATCTCACGAGTTCTTGTTGAGTTTGTTGTGAATAAAGCTTTTGATAAAAAGAAGAGAAACCATGATATGAGAGGAATTAAGGAGACATAAAAGCTCAAGCTTGGGGATGCCCAAGGCACCCCAAGATAATATTTCAAGAATTCTCAAGCATCTAAGCTTGGGGATGCCCCGGTAGGCATCCCACCTTTCTTCTTTAACAACTATCGGTTAGTATCGGTTGAGTCTAAGTTTTTGCTTCTTCACATGAGTTGTGCTATCCTTGCAATGTCATTTTATTTTGATTTTCTTGCTATTTGAATAAAATACCAAGATCTGAAATTATTTAATGAGAGAGAGTCTTCACATAGTTGCATAATTATTTAGCTACTCATTGATCTTCACTTATATCTTTTTGGAGTAGCTTTTCATTTACTCGTGTGCTTCACTTATATCCTATGAGTAAATGGTTGAATAAGTTGAATGTCATAAATATGAAATTATATATGTTTCATTTGCTTATCCCATGGGGAGTAATGACTTCACATCTAAGAAGTAGAGGTTGTAAATTTATTAACGGTTAGCAAGCATTGTATTAGTCATTTGAACAATTCATGAAAGAATATTGAAGGAAGGGAGATTTCACATATAAATATATTATCATAGACATCTTTTATAATTGTGAGCACTCATTATGTCTGACATGCTAAAGAGTTGATGTTGGACAAGGAAGACAACATAATGGGTTATGTTTTCTTGCATCTCAGTTAAAGTATATTGTCATGGATCATTCAAACATGTTGATCTTGCCTTTCCCCCTCATGCCAGCCAAAAATTCCTAGCACCAAGTAGAGATAGATACTACTTGTGCTTCCGAATATCCTTGAACCCAGTTTTTGCCATGAGAGTCCACCATACCTACCTATGGATTGAGTAAGATCCTTCAAGTAAGTTGTCATCGGTGCAAGCAATAAAAATTGCTCTCTAAATATGCATGACTTATTAGTGTGGAGAAAATAAGCTTTGTACGAACTTGTTATGGAAGCAATAAAAGCGATGGACTGCATAATAAAGGTCCATATACAAGGGGCAATATAAAGTGGCGTTCTTCCGCATTAAGATTTTGTGTATCCAACCCTAAAAGTGCATGACAACCTCTACTTCCCTCTGTGAAGGGCCTATCTTTTACTTTATGTCTTTTACTTTATGCAAGAGTCAAGGTGATCTTCACCTTTCCCTTTTTTATTTTATCCTTTGGCAAGCACCTTGTGTTAGGGTGATCCTGATATATATATCCAATTGGATGTACGTTAGCATGAACTATTATTGTTGACATCACCCAAAGGTGAATACGTTTGGAGGCAACATTATAAGCCCTAATCTTTCTCTGTGTCTGATTAAAACTTCATAACCACAAGTATTGTGTGAGTGTTAGCAATTGTAGAAGACTATATGATAGTTGAGTATGTGAAGTTTGCTAAATCAAAGCTCTGACATAGACTCTTCCTGAAAGTAAGATGAATTGCAATTGTTTGATGACTAAGAATGAAGTTTGCTAGTTTTCAAGAAAGTTTATGGTCTATGCTTTAACATGTGAATTGCTTGTTACTAGTTCGTGAATAGTTTTATGAGATAAACTACTGTTATGACATATAATGATGCTAGTAAGGGTGATTGAAATTATCATTGATCAAACTTGTGCACCTCTAGCATTCACACTTCATAAATTCTTTCTTTATCATTTACCTACTCGAGGACGAGTAGGAATTAAGCTTGGGGATGCTGATACGTCTCCAACGTATCTATAATTTATGAAGCATTCATGCTATATTACTATGTGTTTTGAATGATTATGGGCTTTATTATACACTTTTATATTACTTTTGGGACTAACCTATTAACCGGAGGCCCAGCCCATATTGTTGTTTTATTGCCTGTTTCAGTATTTCAAAGAAAAGGAATATCAAATGAAGTCCAAACGGAATGAAACCTTCGGCAGCGTTATTTTTGGGAAGAATATCATCCAGGAGACTTGGAGTTCACGTCAGAAGAGCCTCGAGGAGGCCACGAGATAGGAGGGCGCCCCACCCCCCCTACTGGGCGCACCCCCTTGTCTCGTGGACCCTCGAGTACCTCCCGACCGACTTCTTTCGCCTATATAGTCCCACGTACCCTAAAAACATACACGGAGAAGATAGATCGGGAGTTCCGCCGCCGCAAGCCTCTGTAGCCAACAAAAACCTCTCGGGAGCCCTTCCCGGCACCCTGCCGGAGGGGGGGATCCTTCACCGGTGGCCATCTTCATCATCCCGGCGCTATCCATGACGAGGAGGGAGTAGTTCACCCTCGAGGCTGAGGGTATGTACCAGTAGCTATGTGTTTGATCTCTCTCTCTCGTGTTCTCTCTCGTGTTCCCTCTATGGCACGATCTTGATGTATCCCGAGCTTTGCTATTGTAGTTGGATCTTATGATGTTTCTCCCCCTCTACTCTCTTGTGATGAATTGAGTTTCCCCTTTGAAGTTATCTTATCGGATTGAGTCTTTTATGAGAACACTTGATGTATGTCTTGCTGTGCTTATCTGTGGTGACAATGGGATATCATGTGCCTCTTGATGTATGTTCTGGTGACCAACTTGCGGGTTCTGCCCATGAACCTATGCATAGGGGTTGGCACACATTCTTGACTCTTCGGCAGAAACTTTGGGGCACTCTTTGAAGTACTTTGTGTTGGTTGAATAGATGAATCTGAGATTGTGTGATGCATATCGTATAATCATTCCCACGGATACTTGAAGTGACAATGGAGTATCTAGGTGACATTAGGGTTTTGGTTGATTTGTGTCTTAAGGTGTTATTCTAGTACGAACTCTTGAATAGATTGATCCGAAAGAATAACTTTGAGGTGGTTTCGTACTCTACCATAATCTCATCGTTCATTCTCCGCTATTAGTGCCTTTGGAGTGACTCTTTGTTGCATGTTGAGGGATTGTTATATGATCTATCTATGTTATTATTGTTGAGAGAACTTGCACTAGTGAAAGTATGAACCCTAGGCCTTGTTTCCTATCATTGCAATACCATTTACGCTCACTTTTACCACTTGTTACCTTGCTGTTTTTATTATTTCGGATTACATATACCTATTTCTACTATCTATTTTGCACTTGTATTACCATCTCTTCGCCGAACTAGTGCACCTATACAATTTAACATTGTATTGGGTGTGTTGAGGACACAAGAGACTCTTTGTTATTTGGTTGCAGGGTTGTTTGAGAGAGATCATCTTCATCCTACGCCTCCTACGGATTGATAAACCTTAGGTCATCCACTTGAGGGAAATTTGCTATTGTCCTACAAACTTGTGCACTTGCAGGCCCAACAACGTCTACAAGAAGAAGGTTGTGTAGTAGACATCAGTTCCATGGCTAGAACAATGGCACCAGTGTTGTCACAGAACAGAGTCATTGGGTTCAGTACACTGGGTACAACTCCAAGATCTGGCATGAACTGCTTCATCCATACACCTTCCTTCGCTGCCTCTGAGGCAGCTATGTACTTTGCTTCACATGTAGAATAAGCCACGCTTTGCTTGGAACTGTACCAGCTTACCGCTCCCCCATTTAGAATATATACGTATCCGGTTTAAGACTTAGAGTCATCCGGATCAGCGTCAAAGCTTGCATTGATGTAACCCTTTACGACTAGCTCTTGATCACCTCCATAAACGAGAAACATTTCCTTAGTCCTTTTCAAGTACTTAAGGATATTCTTCACCGTTGTCTAGTGTTCCACTCCTGGATCACTTTGAAACCTTCCGGCCATACTTATGGCAACGATGACATCTCATCTTGTGCACAGCATCGCATACATGATATCAAACTTTAGCCATTGGGCATTGAGTCATACTCAACTTCACACCTTGCCGCAAAAAAAACTTCTTGGCCTGATCCATTTTGAAGTTCTTCAAAATCCTATCAAGGTATGTGCTTTGTGAAAGTCCTATTAAGCGCCTCGATCTATCTCTGTAGATCTTGATGCCTAATATGAAAGCAGCTTCTCCTAGGTCCTTCATTGAAAAACTCTTGTTCAAATATTCCTTCATGTTTTCTAAAAGTTTTATATTGTTTCTGATCAACAATATGTCATCCACATATGATATTGGAAACGCTATAGAGCTCCCACTCACTTAATTGTAAATACAAGCTTCTCCGTAAACTTGTATAAACCTAAACACTTTGATCACCTCATCAAAGCGAAGATTCCAACTCCGAGATGCTTGCACCAGTCCATAAATGGATCGCTGGAGCTTGCACACTTTGTCAATATTCTCTAGATCGACAAAACCCTTCGGTTGCATCATATACAACTCTTCCTTAAGGAAACTATTAAGGAACTTGTTTTGACATCCATCTACCAGATTTCATAATCAAAAAATGCAGCTATTGCCTACATGATTCTGATGGACTTAAGCATCACTACGGGTGAGAAAGTCTCATCGTAGTCAACTCCTTGAACTTGTGAAACCCCTTTGCCACAAGTCGAGCTTTATATACGGTGACATTACCGTCTACGTCTGTCTTCTTCTTGAAGATCCATTTATTCTGAATGACCTTTCGCCCTTCAGGTAATACTTTCAAAGTCCATAATTTTTTTTCATACATGGATCCCATCTCGGATTTCATGGCCTCTAACCATTTGTCGGAATTCGGGCCCACCATCGCTTCTCCATAGCTTGTAGGTTCATCGTTGTCCAAAAACATGACCTCTAAGATAGGGTTACTATACCACTCAAGAGTAGTACGTATCCTTGTCGACCTACGATATTTAGACAATATTTAAATATGCTCTTAACTATTACCTGGTATTGGGCGCCAATCACATACGGTTATAGCAGTAATAGAATTTTCGAGTGCAAATTGTAATAAGTTTATTATATTGTTTTTACTGTGATTATTATCTGAGCTCTGTTGTCCTACATTTCTTTTTGATAAAAGGGTGTTTTTTATTATCTCAAATGTAGCATCAATTAAGCGATACAAAGCATTATGAATAACACCCGGCCTCTGCATAACTAAGATGCATACAGCCAATCCCAAAAAGTCTAGCAAAAAGAAATGAAACTAAACCAATAAATCGATGAGAATAGTACAGTCCTATAAACCAGCACTATGCCTACGTCAAAAGTGGTGGTGGGTCAATCCGGAGGTTATGTTGTCACCCATGTTAGAAAAAATATCTCTGTAACCACTTTCCCCAACCGCCACTCACTCTGCCGAGTATTAACATGTAAGCCGAGTGTCAAAACACGGGTATTCGTCTTACATCCACATAAGCTGAGAAGGCAAGGAGAAACTTGTGGCAAAAAATACTGACTCGGCTTATGGCTGAGTAAACCAAGTGAGCCCTCTAAAAAGCCTTCGGCTTACATATAAGACTCAATATATCGCAAGGAGTTACTCGGCTTACAGCCAATCCTCGGCAAATTTTGTTGGCATGTGGCGATCATGGGAGTTGCAGACGGCGGCATCAAACGCCTGTTGTAAGCCGAGTGCCCCGATAAACGGCACTCGACTTACATTGCCTATTTTCCATAACCAGATTTTTGTGTAAAAAATGGTTTTAATAATGTGGTCCATTTCGAGGCGGTGTAGGAAGGTTCGGGACATAGGGTGCTCGTCCCCCCACTTTGAGTCAGCGGGAGGGGATCTCTGAAGTGTGGTTGAATTGATAACTCAACTGCTAAAACTTATAAATATTATTTGGCTCCCCTTGTGTTGAATTAATAAATTTGGGTTGAAATACTAGCCTTGAAGACTATTGCAATCCCCTATACTTGTTGGTCATCAAGACTATTTTCTAGAGTTTGTGCCGAGGAGCATAACTTTGTTTCTTAAGTTCACTTAGGGGTTAATTATTCGCTGCACTGTATCTTTACTATGAAGAATCAGGGATTCCAAAACTAAGATCATGCCCTCTGAAAGGAGAGGAGGTAAGGAACTTCCAACTAGCTCTACTCTCGATTCACCCTCTGTTCTAAGTCAACTTGTGACACCACCACCACGTACTTTACAGACTCATATGTCACACGCAGTAGGCACTGATTTTGCTATTGATGATACTTATGATGATGCTTCTACTTTGCTTCATAATATTGTTCCACTTGGTGAATTATTAGATTCTCATATTGCTAAAGCTAAAGAAACTGAAACTACTAAAAATTCTCAAGCTAGGGGAAGACAACTCGGTCTCCCCCTTCAAAGCCATGGAAAAGGGAGACACTTTCTATTCTCAGCTTTATCTTGATCTTTCTTGATCTGATATTAATGCATTAAAGGCCATTGAGGAAATATGTGCTCAAAATATGGCGCTCGCCCAAGAGGTTATTGCATTGGAGGAACAGAACTGTGCACTTTGTGAGATCATCAGAAAGATGAATGAGTTGGCAGCATGGAAGGACAAGGCTACCACTTCATTTCCACCACCGAAGAAAGAAACGGGTACGGGCACCACCCTTAGCTTATTCCAAACTTGGGGGAGGTGCCCCGGTATCATATCGCCATCACCTTTATTATCATTATTTATTTTAGTTTGATCTTTAGTTACTTCGTGATTTAGAAGAACAATCTTTTTAGTATGAAGTAGTTTTTGAGTGCTTGTTTCGTGATCGTTCTATCTATCTATGTAATCATGAGTGAGAGTTATATAATAAAGATTAGTTTGAGTTATGTTACTTTACTTTCTTGCATCAATCATAGCATGAAAATAAAAAGATCATGTGCTAATCCCATGGGGAGTAATGACTTCACATACAAGAAGTATAGTTGATAAAAATTTATTGGAAATTGACAAACATAGCATTGGTCACTAATGAAATTCATGAAAGAATAATAAAAGAAGAGATATTTCACATATAAATACATTATCTTGGACATGTTTTATGATTGTA
This sequence comes from Triticum dicoccoides, assembly GCF_002162155.2. NCBI lineage: Eukaryota > Viridiplantae > Streptophyta > Magnoliopsida > Poales > Poaceae > Triticum > Triticum dicoccoides. The sequence continues at coordinate 685,475,039 of NC_041391.1, forward strand.
AGCCCCCATTAATTATTTTCAAGCTTGATCAAATAGTTCATGTTGGACAAGGAAGAGAACGTAATGAGTTTTTTTTATACTGTCATGGATCCTCTAACATGTGGTGCTTGCTCATAATATTTTGCTAAGCCAAAATTTCATAATGGGTAGAGATACTACTTATGCATCCAAATACCCTTAAACCCAGTTTCTTGTCATGAGAGTCCACCAAATCTACCTATGGATTGAATAAGATCCTTCAAGTAAGTTTTCATCTGTGCAAAGCAATAAAATATTACTCCTAAATATGCATGATATTTTATTGTCAGGAAAAATAAGTTTTGTATAAACTTGTGATAGTGAAGAAGTAAAAGCGACGGACTGCATAATAAATGTCGCTACCACAAGGGGCAATGTAATGCAAATGATAGGCCCTTAATGCAAATGAGCATCACTTTTTAATAGAGATACACAAGTAGTATCTCTACTATTGACTCTTGCATTAAGGGGTAACCCAAATGAAAAAGCGCATGACAACCTCTACTTCCCTCTGTAAAGGGTCTATCTTTTACTTTTTAGTTTTAACGTTTATGCAATAGTCAATAGTATTCATTCATATTCCGATCTCAATTGTTCTACACTTGGCAAGCATCATGTGGTAGGTAAAGATTCAGGCACATATATCCAGTTGGATGTAGGTGATCATGAGTTATTACTGTTGACATTATCCCTGAGGTAAACGAGTTGGGAGGTGAAACATTAAACCCCCATCTTCATGTGTGATTGAAACCTTTATTCTAAAAATGTGCTTTGAGTGTCAGCAATCATGGAAGACTATATGATAGTTGAGTATGTGGAATTTGCTAAACCAAGAGCTCTTACATAGACTCTTCCCGTAAATATGATGAAATTTAATTGCTTTGATGATTGCGAACATAGTTTGTTAGTTTTCAAGAAAGTTTATTGTTTATACTTCAGCTTGTGGATGAACTGTTACTTGATCATGAGAAGTTTATTGACGAATAATTGTTGTTATAATAATGATCATGATGCTTCTATGTCTGTATTTTGTTTTATCGACACCTCTCTCTATAAACATGTGGTCATGATTATCGAGTTTGGCATTCGCTTAAGGACAAGCGAGGTGTAAGCTCGAAGGAGTTGATACGTCCATTTTGCATCATGTTTTTCTACTGTTATTTATAATGTTTTTGATCATTATTTCACTTCATGACGCAATTCTAATGTCTTTTCTCTCTAATATGCAAGATATATATGAAGAGGGAAATTGCCGCTAGCTGGAATTCTGACCAAAATGAGCTACAACAGAGATAGCTATTCTTCAAAGCTCCAATTGACCTAAAAAATTATGGAGATTTATTTTGGAATATATAGAAAATACTGGATGAAAACACCACCGAAGAAGATGCTCTCCAGCGGAGCGATTTCGCTGGGATATTTCAAAATCATCGACATTACCAACGATCCTCTCATCATGGGAGGACCAATCTTCATCAGCATTTTCACCAACACCATCTCATCTCAAACCTACTTCATCTTTTGTATTCAATCTTTGCCTCAAAACCTCATATTGGTACATTTGGGTTGCTAGTAGTGTTGATTACATCTGTAGTTGATGCTAGTTAGTTTATTTGGTGGAAGATCATATGTTCACATTATTAATAAAAAATTATTCTCCTACGATCTTAAACATGAATATGATTTATGAGTAATCATGTGAAGTTGGTATTCATTTAATATTTTGATGATATGTATGTTGTTCTTCCTCTGGTGGTGTCATGTAAAATGTCGACTACACGACACATTACCATACTTGGTCCTATGGGAAGGCATTGGGGAGTAGTAAGTATATGATGGGTTGCGAGAGTGGCAAAAGCTTAAAGCTAGTTTATGTGCTATTCTGTAAAGGGCAGATTTGGATCTATATGTTTCATGCTATGCTTAGATTTATCTTAATTCTTTTTTTATAGTTGTGGATGTTTGCGAGAGGGGGTAACCATAAGTGATAACAGCAAGTACGGTTGAGCAATCAACATGATATATTTGCTCACATTCCAGGCGAAGGTCATAATTCGCAGGAACATTCTATAGTCTTAGTCAGAGGAGGTAGAGTGAAAGATTCGCCAGGTGTGAAATCCCATCGTATTCGAGGAGTCAAGGATTTGCTGGGAATTCCGGATCGTAGAAAGGGAAGATCTAAATAAGTCCAGCCGGACACCGTATAACTCCGGTATCGCGTCGCGGGTGAAAAGGGCCTGAATATTTCCTACCAGCAAGCACCCCCACTAACTCACACGTCATTCTTGCATCTCACTGACACTGGGCCCGAGAAACGGCAGAAAGCAAAAGGTGCACCGGTCCACCAACATATCAAATTATCAAAGTAGTGAATGCTTGCGAGAGGGGGACATGACTGGTGAAATTCTCATGTGTCCTCAAGAATGTTTTGCTCACAATAATAAGTACTTTCGGCTCGTCCTTTGCTATAGAAGGGATTGGGCCACTTTGTTACTATTGATACTTGCTACGAATTATCTTACTATCAAACTATACATTACTACTACTTACAACACTTGCAGAGCTTATCAATTCCTTCTCCTCCCCTTATCAATTCCTTCTTCTTCTCGTTGGGTTCGACACTCTTGATTATCTTAATTATCAAAAGGACTAAGATTGATCTTATACTTGTGGGTCTCACCGTGGCAGGGCATGGACTCGACGATGTCCTCCTTGTCGTCGGTCTCGCCGTACACCACCTTGCCCGCGTTGTCGCTCTCCTTGTAGGCGGCTCCCACCTCCACCACCCGCTGGCGGTGCCGCCACCGGGCGAGGCAGATCTCGCGGGCAAAGCGGTAGGACTCGAGCAGCGCCTGCTGCACCGCCAGGTTCGCGACCGGCGCGACAACCCTATCGACGACAAGCTCCTCAAGCTACTCCTTCGCCTGCACATGCTCCTACAGGAAGTGGTGGTTATCAGCGGCAGAGCAGCATGAGAACTTCTCAATGGGCACAAGTCTTGCCGATGGTCAAGGCGCAATGCATTCACAAGGTTGACGACGAGAAGGACGGCTGTCTGTCGGCTAGCCAACTGGCAGCAATGGCGACCGAACAGCCCGTCACAAAGAGCTTTGGCGGGGGAGAGATCCATGGTGGGAGAGGGCTCGGAGGTGGACAACAACGACTGTGACTAAGGAACTAGTTTTTATAATAAAGATGAGACAATGTGACGACCGGGGGGAGACCCAATTGCTTCAGGACGGACAGGAAAGGGGGTGAGGTTAAGCTTGTGAGGAGCTTATTGCCCCACCCGCGCTCATCCCTTGCTTGCCAAAGGAGACACCGCGTGTCAACAGACGGACAATCGAGAACCATTCATGCCGTTTGAACATGCGGCAGTAACCCACGGCAGAAAGCATCACACGCGGCGCTCTCTCAACCGGTGCGACGATTAAACCATGAGCAATAGCCTCCGATATGCAAACGCTGATCGAAAACACGGGATGTGGCTCTTGGTGACACTCAGGCGACGCTTGGATGACCACCAGCCCAACGTACCTAAGTATACACAAGGTTTGGGCGTAACCACATTCTGCCGAGATGCAAAAATCTCACTGATATTTATACTTGCACAATATATTGCCGTACACTGACAGAATTTACCATTTCAACACAGAAACAAATTCACGTTACCCATTACAATGTTAGAACAGTCTGTAGCAGAAGCAGAATAGTATGTAGCACAAAATACATTTCACAACAATGTTTAGCTATCCAAACACAGGCTCAAATACAAAGAATTATCTATCCTACAACAATGATTAGCTAGGCTTGTGCAGAAGTAGAGCAGTATCAATCTATGCGACCAGTACAACTGACACAATTCAATCATCTATCATCGCCTCAGGACGACCTGGCCAGTGCTCATGTTGGAAAGAATGTCCAAAACCAAATTTTTATGAACACAAAACTGTGTGGCACACATGATTTAAATAACACAATAAAAACAACAATACATAAAGGTTTTTGCACAAGAAAAAAGGATGTCTGGCTTGAAACCCTCTGATAAGGATTTCATGTGCGCACATTATAATCGTAGTCGATCATTTGGGGAAAGTATCCTCACTTCCATGCATTTTACAAAAGCACCAGTAAAACCAACAGTACAAACATAGAGAGAAGAGAGGGATAGAGATTGTTGGACAATATGGATCAGATTTCTGGCTTGGAATCCTCTGATAGAAGGATTTCATTTGCGCACAGTATAATCATAGTCGATCAGCTGGGGAAAGGATCCTCACTTCCATCTTAACGAAAAAAGCAATCGTCGGCAAACCACTCCAAATTGTTTAGTTCGGCCATCACAGGACAATAACAACCCATCGAAAGATTCAATCTGCAAAAATATGCACATTATCTAATGTTACAAAATGTGCCAGAAGACAGGTAACACGGGGCGGTTTCATAAAGCCCCGTGCTGTTTAATGCTGGCCGGTGTTTCCGCTCATCTATGCTTCCCTCTACAGGATGACCAAACTGTAAACAACAGGCCATCCTTCCAGTTGTGAAGCAACAAACACGACATTTGTTCAGCAATCAAGCAGAAAAAACAAAAAATCCAGTTCTGGGAGATGAACAATATGATCAACAATAATCCTCAGTTCAGGTCTCCAAATTGCTTCCGCATCGCACCTTAGTGCATCAGAAGAACGAAAGTATTTAGTTTGATCATCATCGGACAGCTTCCAACATCAGATAAAAAAGCACAAAAACAAAAGAAGCAGAACTAGCATGTTTGATCAAAGTGTTTATCAACACATATAAATCTAAAACAAGACTCAGATTTGTTTAACAGCTTTTTCAGTCATGAATTGTCAGAAGCAGAACTGGCATGTTTGCTGAAAGCGTTTATCATCACAGCCATGGTCAACCAGAACACATAAATCTAAAAGAATGACAATAGTGAGAGTTGATGTTTTTGGCTCATATTAAGAAATTCAACCATGTTTTCCCTTGTCCTTCATGAACTAATCAGAAGCGCGGGTAAGATTCAAATCACTGCCACTAATCGAAAGAAATCCACATGAGAGATGGGCATATGTGCAGACAAGATAACATGATAAAAATCATTTGAAGTTGACGGGTGACATCAGATAATAAGCGGAGTTTTGTAAACATATGAAAGATTCAGTGTTTAGCATATAATATTTAACATCATTTGCCACCCGAGGTTTCATAGTCTTTATTGAAAAAAACAAGACAAATAGAGCGCTTGTGCAAGGCATCAGATAATAAGATGAGATTAATAATCCACACATGGAATTTTCCATTGAGAGTGTAGGATATCAGATCATCACTTGCCAGCTCGAAAATTCAAATAATTCTAAAATTTAAAGAACAATATCTGAGTAGAAAATCTTGGTTAGACCATTTGACCCAAGAGCAATGGCAAACGCTGCAAAGGGTTGGTAAGTTAACCATTTCTCTATCTGCGCCAGCTACTGCCCCCTCAGATCCAAGTGCATCTAAGAGGGACACTAGAAGCTAAGCGCAAACATGACAAAAAGCAGAAGAATAAAGATGGGACATTTTTTCTCTCAGATGCCAACCACAAGGGTAGCACATATTATGCAGACATATCAACATGGCATCAGTTCAGACCGCCCGTCTGCCTGTACTCTCTTCATAGAGAAAGATTTTAAACAAAAAATTAACAACAAAGATCAAAGTAAATAAAAAATAATGAACATTTGTGTCCGGATAACAGAAAAATATCACAAAAAAACACAAACATAAAGAAGTTGGATATGTTGTCGGACAGATCCCTCAGGGTGATAATATAGATCTCATCAATGTATGAATCAGGCCACTACTTTTTAACATAAGTCATCACCGGGATCCATAGACAACAATCTCCAATTAGGAAAGAAGAATCAACAAGAAACGCTACACAGGTTCCTCAGTTCAAATAAGAATATTTAAAGAGTTTCATAACAAATGGTTGAGCTGTCAGACAATGCTTTCTAGGCAAATGCATCTCCATCAGACTGCAGCGATGTTCACTGCTCGGAGCCCAGTGCATATCATCATCCATGACATCAAGACACATACAACCAAACAATAGCCGAGCAAAAGTGAAGAAGAGAATCAACTAACAATAGAAATAAAATCAGTGGACCAGGAACAACAGAAGATCAAATCGGTAGCCCTCAGGGATTATGCTTATGGTTTTCATCAAGGAAGAAATCCCAGGTCTCAAAGATGTGCCATCACTGGACTCACAGAAATGAACTGCAGAGAACATCACAAACTACAAAGCCATAAAACGATATGAATAGCATGATAAGCAACTCAAGATCCACCAAAAGGATAGCCCATATGAAAAATTCTAGCCCAATTAACATTTCGCCATAAAATTCAGTCACCAAAATTAAGGCATAGCCAATGTGGACATCAGAATTGCAGATTTTCACAGCATGGCACACAGAGTGCACCTATCAGTCCCGAAAGATGGTGTGTTTTGTTCATGGTTTTCATCATTGTCCAGTCATATTCTATAAATAGTAAACAACAAATAAAAAAACTGAAAAGTAAATGACATAAAAGTTCAGAAGTACTCAGAAAAAATACGCTAAGATATTCAATTTGTCCTCAGAATTGCAGAATGACAGCATGGACGCACAGCGACCAATCAGTCCCGAAAGATGGTATGATTAACAGGTTTTTCATCACCGGACAAACAAAAACAAACACAAACAAACATGTCAACAAAAAAGAACTTAAATTACTACAGAAAACAAAATCTGACAAAAGAAGACAGGAGAGGAATGACACTACCAGTGAGCTGACATTATGCCTCAGACATCCAAGGAAGGATCTAACAGCATTAGCTCTCAAGCCTGGCAGGGCAAAAGCTCTTAGGCGGCAACTGCGAATGTTTTGGGAAACAAGCCCTGATTTTATCATCATTTGAAATGCAGCAACATTTTCAATATACTCCCTTAGTAAACTTTTATAAAGGGAGGACTACATAGCTCAGTTATATTGAGCTGAAAAAAATAACAAGGCTCAGACATCCAAGGAAGGAATTAGCAGCATCAGCTCTCAAGCCTGGCAAGGCGAAAGCTCTTAGGCGGCAACTGCGAATGTTTTGAGAAACAAGCCTTAAATTTGTCATCATTGCCATAAATTCCAAGAACTATATTAGAGAGGCAATTTAATCACAATAATAGGCTCCACGGACTAACAGAATGAAGTTCCAGGTTCCTATCAATTAGTGAAAACTAATTCTTGGCCCAATTATAGATCCCCTAGTCAATGCTTGTAGCTACCAGAGAAGGACCATTGGGCACAAGTTAGATTACGGTAGAAACAACTAATGAATAAAAGAGCGACCTAAGTCAGAGATAACCCCATGGACACAACATAAAGCAATGAAATGGGATTTCCAGCGAAGACGGACCACTAAAGTCAAATGAGAAGTTGCAGCCAACGGACAAAAAATGTTTTAAACAGACAAAAACCTCTAAAAGCCACATAAAATGCCAATTGACAACCTGTACTCCAGAGATAGCACAAAACTAGAAAATAAAGAGGGATAAATATATGCAATGAGCACAATGTGGGGCAGTTTTGTATCATCAGAAAATAAATGACTTCTCATTCACAGGAAAACAGCACTGTGTCAGAAGGTGTCCTAAGATTGTTTCAAGGTTTCATCACCTGATACTGTAAAAATCAATTAAATCATCAAAAAAAAACTGAGATGCTAACATAACACGGCAGAGAAGGCTCAGAAAAGAAAGCACAAGGATACATAGTTGCCAATTTTCAAAAGAAAACCAAACCTTTTCAAAAGAGAAAAAAATATGGAACTTCAAAGTGATGGCTGGTTCAGCGGGATAATCGGCATACAAATCAATCTCAAAAGAGATGACCTGTGATTTGGTCTGTTGAGCTTGAATATTTGCAAATCGTCACTGCCATCAACACAAACTGGAAAAGAAGCAAATCCAAATTTAAAAAAGATGAAGTTGGAAAGTTTTCAAATCGAGACAAAGCATCGGCAACAAGACCTAGAAAAACAGACTGGCACACTAATGCTGGATCGTTCAGCTAAGGATTATTTCTAACCACTAATCAGTATACAGCTATTGTAGCTTACAGAGGATAAAATAACAGAAGCAAATTGCCACAAGCAGGATAATATAAGATAAAACAGGAATATGGCAAAAAATTAACTGGACAATGCAGTGAGATTTCCATTACCAACATCACAGTAAATTACAGATACTTGATTAGGTCTTCTTAGCATGCATACTGGAACGGAAACAAAAAAAAAGGAGGGCTGGCGCGAGACCACCAAGATCTACTACTTCTCGGAGGAGTTGGGGCCGCGCTTCTTGCCGAAGCCGACGACGGCGGTGACGAAGCGCCTGTTGTACTGGATGCGCTTGTGGGCGCGGCCGCGCGGCTGCTTCTTCTTGTCCTGCTTCGCCACCTTGGGCGTCTGCCCCCGCACCTTCCCGGCCCGCGCCAGCGATCCGTGCACCTTACCTGAAGGCAGGCACCACCGCCGCGTCAGCACCGACAACCACGACAACACTAGGGTAGATAGGGATCTAGCGAGGAAAGAGGGGGAGGAGCAGATCGTTACCCATGGCGGCTGCGGCGGTGGAGCGGCGGGGAGCGCTTCGGCGACGAGAACGGGGAGCACTCGAGCGGCGGGGGAGCGCTTCGGCGACGAGAACGGGGAGCGCTCGGGCGGCGGCGGCGGCGGCTTCTGCTGACAGATGAATCAACCCTAGACGGGTGGGAGATTTTATAGAGGCGAGGGCTCCGTTCGTTCTTATGTGGGCCGTGGGCCGTTGGGCATGGGCCGAGGGGGGGCCGTGGATGTGGCCTGTTAG
>NC_041391.1:685484464-685506915 GCF_002162155.2 Triticum dicoccoides
GGGGAGCTCCGGCGGCAAGCGGTGAGGCTGACCCGGGTTATCTCCTTCTTCTTGTTCTTCTTCTTCTTCTCCGCAGGCGAGGATCTCCGAGAGGGCGCTGGAGCTGCTGGCGCTCCCCGACGACGGCGTCCCCAAGATGCTGCTCGACATCGGTCAGCCTCCTCTCTACGCTCACCCACAGCACCGATTCTCTGTTGCTTTGACAGAGAAACCATGGTCCTGCGTCTTGATGAATTGCTGGCGTTTACAATCATGGGTCCTGTGTGTCGAATGGCAGGGTGCGGCTCCGGGCTTAGCGGCGAGACGCTGACGGAGCACGGGCACCGCTGGATCGGCTGCGATATCTCGCAGTCCATGCTTGGTGAGGAGGAATTCACCTCGTTCCTCGCTCTTATGGGCGTGTTGCTGTGTCACTCAGGTTTCTGCTTGAGAGCTTCAGTTTTGTTTTCCACCTCGCAGATGTTGCTCTGGAGCGGGAGACGGAGGGTGACCTCCTGCTCGCAGACATGGGCGAGGTAAGATGCGTGCTGCGGCACTGGATTGGCGGAGAGTTTTGTTCCAGATGCTATGTTTGGGTCGTAGCTCATAAGCTTGTCTTATGCAATTCTTCTTGTTACAGTTTGAGTTTTATGTGTTATTAACTGTTAGAAGATATCCTTGGTAATGATAATAATGTGCATGACTTGTGGTCAACATGGTCTCGGTGTCAAACCTGATTGACACTGTAAAAGTAAATGGGCCTTCGAACCTATGTCTGGTGGGAAAATATGAGTGTGAATCCAAAGAACCTGAACATTTCAGTACTGCCTTTTCTCTATAATAATTGTATGGTTGCCGGGTGGTCTTCTATTGCGCATGCTGAACCTCACTTCCTATGAAGATTAAGAAATTATTTTGCTTCATACAACTGTATGGTCTGCCTTGGTAATGATAATATGCTGTATGGTCTGCCATTTCAGTAATCTTTGCTTCATACAACTGCATCCACCTTTTCACAGCTGTGTAACCACAGTTTGCTGTTACTTGAGCTAATATGTTTATAATAATGCATCTTCCAGGGCCTAGGCTTGCGCCCAGGAGTTATGGATGGTGCAATTAGTATTTCAGCAGTCCAGGTGATTCTTCAAGTTTTTGTTTTGTTTCTGCAACTAGCTTGTCGTGTTTAGTGATTTGTTCATAACTATGCCCTTTGTTGACAATGTCGTGCAGTGGTTATGCAATGCTGACAAGTCTTCTCATGAACCAAGATTACGGTTAAAGTACGTGAAACTATTTTGTAACGTATCCCTTGGGTTATCCGCAACCAATTCTTAACCTTGATGTGCATAATTTCCAGGGCTTTCTTTGGATCACTATATAGATGCTTAGCAAGGGGAGCAAGGGCCGTTCTACAGTTTTATGCTGATAATGTGAAACAAACCGAAATGCTCGTGTCTTTTGCCATGAAAGCTGGATTTGCTGGTGGAGTGGTCATTGACTGGCCTCATAGGTAAGGATTTCATTGCCTCGGAGCCATGGTTGTATGAACAGTCTTATGGATTTCTTGTCTGCTGTGGACTTATGTGGATGCCTTTCCTCTGACAGTTCGAAAGCAAAGAAGTCCTACCTTGTCCTCACTTGTGGTACATCTTCTGTCGCATCTCTTCCAAAGGGGAAAGGTGAAAACGGTGAGATGTGCAGCAGTGATGATGACGATGATGGTGATGAAAGCAACGATGACCAAACAGTAAGCTCAGTCTTAACAAGATATGTTTCCTGTTTATACATTTTGAGCTTTACTGCTTTTACTCTCTGTGTCTTGTCTACTTCTTCATTCCGCCTTGATCAATGGAGCTATATGTTATCCAGTTGATGTGTACACAAACCAGTTGCATAAGAAATGTTTGTAATAACATGACCAAATAGGCCATACTCTCTTATTATGGGATGGAAATGTTGGTTATTTTTGTGGTGATCTTTCTACCTGTCTATGCCATATTCCCTGTGCCAACTGCTAGCATCATCAGTTCTACCCAATAATTCCTGGATGTTTAATTGCTCTTAAAACTGTTGCTATCTTGGATGCTGTGAGCTAACTGTCTGTGCTTGATCAAGAATCAACTTGCATCATACTTCTCTTATTCTGTTCTCTCACTTGTAGTTCATTGCTTTCTTTGAAAAGACTTATAGTCCATTGCTGATCATATGATTGTCCTACTATGTGATGAAGCCTTGGTGCTCTACTGGCAGTGATACATGATAATAATGTATTTTTTTTCAAATGCAGGTTGGCACATATGGACGGAACAGGTCGAACAAGAGGCAGAAAGTGAACAAGAAGAACGGCAGGGGCAAGGATTGGCTGCTGAGGAAAAAGGAGCAGATGAGGAAGAGAGGACGCGACGTCCCCGCGGACACGAAATACACGGGGCGGAAGCGGAAAACCCGCTTCTAAGTCGGTGTTTGGCAGTCATTTAGTTTAGCTTGTCAGAAGCAGCAAGAGTGTTTACGCGTGAAGAGTTGGCTGTATCGCGCTTCTGTTGTAGTCTTAAGATATGCAGCAGCTTTGGCAAATGCTATTAGTGTCATGTTTGTGAGGATATATTAATGATGACATGGTTGGTTGTTTCATGTATGCATGGATTTGTGGAAGTATGCACAATTTTGTATCTGGCAGTAATCGTGATGATATACCCTTTGTGATATTTGTAAGCATGTGGTGTAGATGCTGAAACAAAATGGTTTGGAGATTATTTTTTTAGCTGCGCACTAGGCGCAAAAACAAACGCAACATAAAAATTTATGGTTGTGTGTATTGTATGCACGAGCAGATTGAATGAATGAATTACCTGTTTTTCGTAGAATAAGAAATAATGCATGGTATATGTCGAAATCGGAGCTACGATGCCCCGTTGCGCTTGACTAAGAGCTTGTCATGGACCTTCATGTGACTTTGCGCATCCTCTACAACATGGTTGGGTCGGCGGTTGTCTGCGGTAGATTCGGAGTCCTTGCTCATGGAGATGGGATGGTGATGATGCTTGCTCGAGGGAGAAGTGGTGGTGATGACGTCAGCGTGACACCTCGATGAGAGGCCTCTTCTCCATGGTATTGTGTGTGTCATTCAGCGGTTTGTGGCTGTCTCTGTCGGTTTTTCGTTAATTAACTGGGCAATTCTCTCCTTTTACATCTGTTTCGAGAAAGAAACGACCTAGTGTACCACGCATGCAAATTCGCCTAACCTAACCTCATTTGCGAGTCATTCAGATCCAGACAAGTTCAACGTGGTGAAACTGCAATTTTGCGAGTAAATGGGATAAGGTTAGCATGCTAAAAAATTTGATGGATCTCCCATGCATTCCACTAAACTGGCAGCTCATTCAGTTAACTTTGCATACAACGACAGAAAACCAAAAATTAAGCGAGGTTTGTTTTTGCAATAAGAGTGCACAACCCAACCCTTGAATCTCTAAACTAACGAGTGAAACATGACATCAATAAATGCCATGTGCTTACAAAGAACACATGGTATATTATCGCAAAACCATCTTGCACTAAATAGTCTGCATATTTTTCTTTTTTCGATAAAAACAGGTTACTGCCTACGCCCTCGATGCAAAATAAGCAAACTTGCAAAAAGAAAAAATCAAACCAGTGCAGACATGAAGCAACCAGCCATGTCATTATATCCTTGCAAACATGGTAGCATTGTGGGAACGGATGCAACTTCATCTTCGGGTATTTGATGTGTGCGCTAGAATAACCAACCAAACATGTCATCTCCTTCACCTTCACCAGGTAAACAATGCATTGCTACTAAACTTCCTTTGATATGTTCTTAATATGTGCGCTATGTTACATTACCACTTCACTATGATGAGAAGTTCTTGTGGAAGAACAACTTGTCTATTGCTGGATGTGTTAATGCCAAGGACATTATAACATGTGGCTTTTGACTTTCATTTTCTCAGATTTCACTTTTCTTGGAGGGTAAGAAAGATTACATACTGAATCTTGTTAATTCTGCTCATACCAAAATGTTGCAACTTGCCTTCCTATATTATCTTCAATGTAAGACCTGTTAAGATATCACTCATACTTTTCCTTTAACCTCGTCACCAGCCAGCTAATTGATCATATCTTGTCCAGCTTCAGCAGCACAACATCGAATATCACGGATCATCATTTTACCACAATGCTAACTACTTTAATCTTCTGATATCTAATAAACCTTAAGTAATGGCATCATAATATACATCATACTTCTTGTATTCATTTGGTGCATGGCTTGCTTGTAGGGATTTTTCTCGAAGTAATTCTGAAGGGATTTCGTTGAGGGATTTGAACACACACACACACACACACACACACACACACACACACACTTATTGGCGATTTCCCTGAGAGGCATAGGTCCCCCCTGCTGCCCCTGCGGCCCGGTTGTCGAGCCAAGCACACCTCCCCCTAAACCCACCCCCGGCGGCCACCCCGCCGGACATAGCACAAACCCATTAGCCCACCATCTGGTCATCCCCGCCGGACATACCTCCCCCCTATACCCCGCCCCCGGCTATCCTACTGGGCATACCTCCCCCCTATTCCCTGCGTCGATGGGGCATAGCTCCCCTTACACCTCCTTGGCCTATACCCAGTACCTCATACTAGACCCTCTGTCGTATACATTGCATTACTACTATCTCCTTCTATTCCTACTTGATGACACTCCTGCTGAAGCCCAGCCTAATAAACTCGTGAGAATTGCACTGAACTACAGACTGGGACTAAAGATGCGCAGTGTACCACATGATCCCTCTTACCTGAGTGGACGCCGACGCCTCCCACCGCTGCGAGCGCGTCTCCTTCTCGGGACGCTAGAAGAACAGGAGCATCACCCGCAGCCTGCATGAGTATCCTCCCGCCTCCCTCCTCCTTGTCTTCGGTCACCGACCTGATCTCCACACAAAGAATTTGCCCTCGAACACTCCGCGGTGGCGGGACAATGAGAGACAGTGGGATGGGAAGGAGAGATTGTCTTGGAGGAGTGGGGGAAGGTGGAGGAAATGAGGGACCATAGCGAGTCGGGCGGTGTGGCTCTGAGATGGATGCCAACCCCGCTGGAAAAGAAGAAGAGAAAAAAATTATGGCGATGACATGTGTTTCGTCTTTCTCGCTAGGCCCACGGATGAAAAAAAGATCGCTAGACAAATCTGGAAAGAAGACAATGTTGCTGACATGGAGGTAGCCATGGCTTCTTCCTCGAGTGATGTCATGATCGCGCAATCGACGAAAGAGCTTTACAAGCGGCATTTGCTCTTCTTCACTCACGCGACATTGCTGGATCAAGCTTTCGCCCATTGTCCAAGGTTCATTGCCCCCGTGAGCCACCAACGCCCGATCACACAAATCTAGAGCTTTCGCTGAAGCTGCAAAGGTTGTGGGTAGAAGTATCACCTTGACGATGTCAACAAGAAGGAAGCGGCACTCAAAAGCATCATCATCGTCGGCTCTGGTAATGACCAGAGACAAGACTGTCTCCTGGATCCACCTCCCAAGCCCACATACACCACACATTCGTAATCCTACCAACGAGCCACCACAACCAAATCCAGACAGGCCTAACCCTCCTACACCTACTCCTCACCGGGGTGTTGCTCATGTAATCTCTACGAGCCTACCCTCTGCCTCCACTTGCTGATCACAAGCCAACGTGAAAAACGCTCAGCCCAAACGACATCTAGGGGCTTGTCAAAGATGTCTAGGAGCTATGCAGTAGTGAGAGGCGATAACCTATATGAAGAATTTGGAAGAAGATCACCAAGTGAGATGAACTTGCCCGATGAACCCCATGGTCTGAGTTAAAGGGGACACCACAATTGGATCTATGTAGTCATCGTCTTGCGGGGAGCGCAGTCAGAGGCACATCCCCTTCACCGATTCTCCAAGTGGTGTCATCGAGGGTGGCGGCAGATTTTAATCGTCATGGCCTTGCTTCCGAACGATTTAGACCAAAGTGAACACGTAGGACAAAGTTAGCATGACAAAATTGAAGGAAATATGCCCTAGAGGCAATAATAAAGTTATTATTTATTTCCTCGTATCATGATAAATGTTTATTATTCATGCTAGAATTGTATTAACCGAAAACATGATACATGTGTGAATACATAGACAAACATATAGTCACTAGTATGCCTCTACTTGACTAGCTCATTAATCAAAGATGGTTATGTTTCCTAACCATAGACATGTGTTGTCATTTGATTAATGGGATCACATCATTAGAAGAATGATGTGATTGACATGACCCATTCCGTTAGCCTAGCACTTGATCGTTTAGTATACTGCTATTGCTTTCTTCATGACTTATACATGTTCCTGTAACTATGAGAAATATGCAACTCCCGTTTACCGGAGGAACACTTTGGGTACTACCAAACGTCACAACATAACTGGGTGATTATAAAGGAGTACTACAAGTGTCTCTGAAGGTACATGTTGAGTTGGCGTATTTCGAGATTAGGTTTTGTCACTCCGATTGTCGGAGAGGTATCTCTAGGCCCTCTCGGTAATGCACATCATGATAAGCCTTGCAAGCAATGTGACCAAATGAGTTGGTTACGGGATGATGCATTACGGAACTAGTAAAGAGACTTGCCGGTAACGAGATTGAACTAGGTATTGGATACCGACGATCAAATCTCGGGCAAGTAACATACCGATGACAAAGGGAACAACGTATATTGTTATGCGGTTTGACCGATAAAGATCTTCGTAGAATATGTAGGAACCAATATGGGCATCCAGGTCCCGCTATTGGTTATTGACCGAGAATGGTTCTAGGTCATGTCTACATAGTTCTCGAACCCATAGGGTCCGCACGCTTAACGTTACGATGACAGTTTTATTATGAGTTTATAAGTTTTGATGTACTGAAGTTTGTTCGGAGTCCCGGATGTGATCACGGACATGACGAGGAGTCTCGAAATGGTCGAGACATAAAGATTGATATATTGGAAGCCCATGTTTGGACATCGGAAAGGTTCCGGGTGAAATCGGGATTTTACCAGAACACCGGGGGGTTACCGGAACCCTCCCGGGGGTTAATGGGCCTTAGTGGGCCATGAGGGAGAAGAGGAGGGCCGGCCAGGGCAGGCCGCGCGCCCCCTCCCCCCTAGTCCGAATAGGACAAGGAAGGGGGGCGGCGCCCCCCTTTCCTCTTTCCCCTCCCCCCTTTCCTTCTCCACCAAGGCAAGAGGGGGGAGTCCTACTCCCGGTGGGAGTAGGACTCCTCCAGGCACGCCCTAAAGGGGCCGGCCGCACCTCCCCCTCCCTCCTTTATATACGGGGGCAGGGGGCACCCCATAACACACAAGTTGATCTACGGATCGTTCCTTAGCCGTGTGCGGTGCCCCCCTCCACCATATTCCACCTCGGTCATATCGTCGCGGAGTTTAAGCGAAGCCCTGCGCCGGTAGAGCATCATCATCGTCACCACGCCGTCGTGCTGACGGAACTCATCCCCGAAGCTTTGCTGGATCGGAGCCCGGGGATCGTCATCGAGCTGAACGTGTGCTGAACTCGGAGGTGCCGTACGTTCGGTGCTTGGATCGGTCGGATCGTGAAGACGTACGACTACATCAACCGCGTTGTCATAACGCTTCCGCTTACGGTCTACGAGGGTACGTGGACGAACACTCTCCCCTCTCGTTGCTATGCCATCACCATGATCTTGCGTGTATGTAGGATTTTTTTTGAAATTACTACGTTCCCCAACAGTGGCATCAGAGCTAGGTTTTATGCGTTGATGTTATATGCACGAGTAGAACACAAGTGAGTTGTGGGAGATATAAGTCATACTGCTTACCAGCATGTCATACTTTGGTTCAGCGGCATTGTGAGATGAAGCGGCCCGGACCGACATTACGCGTACGCTTACGCGAGACTGGTTTCACCGCTACGAGCACTCGTTGCTTAAAGGTGATCGGCGGGTGTCTGTCTCTCTCACTTTAGTTGAACCGAGTGTGACTACGCCCGGTCCTTGCGAAGGTTAAAACAGCACCAACTTGACAAACTATCGTTGTGGTTTTGATGCGTAGGTAAGAACGGTTCTTGCTAAGCCCGTAGCAGCCACGTAAAAATTGCAACAACAAAGTAGAGGACGTCTAACTTGTTTTTGCAGGGCATGTTGTGATGTGATATGGTCAAGACGTGATGCTATATTTTATTGTATGAGATGATCATGTTTTGTAACCGAAGTTATTGGCAACTGGCAGGAGCCATATGGTTGTCGCTTTATTGTATGAAATGCAAACGCCCTGTAATTGCTTTACTTTATCACTAAGCAGTAGCGATAGTCGTAGAAGCAATAGATGGCGTAACGACAACGATGCTACGATGGAGATCAAGGTGTCGCGCCGGTGACGATGGTGATCACGACGGTGCTTCGAAGATGGAGATCACAAGCACAAGATGATGATGGCCATATCATATCACTTATATTGATTACATGTGATGTTTATCCTGTATGCATCTTATCTTGCTTTGATTGACGGTAGCATTTTAAGATGATCTCTCACTTAATAATTAAGAAGTGTTCTCCCTGAGTATGCACCGTTGTGAAAGTTCTTCGTGCTGAGACACCACGTGATGATCGGGTGTGATAGGCTCTACGTTCAAATACAACGGGTGCAAAACAGTTGCACATGCGGAATACTCAGGTCATACTTGACGAGCCTAGCATATACAGATATGGCCTCGGAACACGGAGACCGAAAGGTCGAACGTGAATCATATAGTAGATATGATCAACATAGTGATGTTCACCATTGAAACTACTCCATCTCACGTGATGATCGGACATGGTTTAGTTGATTTGGATCACGTGATCACTTAGATGACTAGAGAGATGTCTGTCTAAGTGGGAGTTCTTAAGTAATATGATTAATTGAACTTAAATTTATCATGAACTTAGTACCTGATAGTGTTTTTCTTGTCTATGTTTGTTTGTAGATAGATGGCTCGTGCTGTTGTTCCGTTAAATTTTAATGCGTTCCTTGAGAAAGCAAAGTTGAAAGATGATGGTAGCAATTACACGGACTGGGTCCGTAACCTGAGGATTATCCTCATTGCTGCACAGAAAAGTTACGTCCTGGAAGTACCGCTGGGTGCCAGGAATGCTGCTGATGCAACTGACGACGTTAAGAACGTCTGGCAGAGCAAAGCTGATGACTACTCGATAGTTCAGTGTGCCATGCTTTACGGCTTAGAACCGGGTCTTCAACGATGTTTTGAACGTCATGGAGCATATGAGATGTTTCAGGAGTTGAAGTTAATATTTCAAGCAAATGCCCGGATTGAGAGATATGAAGTCTCCAATAAGTTCTATAGCTGCAAGATAAAGGAGAATAGTTCTGTCAGTGAACACATACTCAAAATGTTTGGGTATAATAATCACTTGATTCAACTGGGAGTTAATCTTCATGATGATAGTGTCATTGACAGAATTCTCCAATCACTGCCACCAAGCTACAAGAGCTTCGTGATGAACTATAATATGCAAGGGATGAACAAAACTATTCCCGAGCTCTTCGCAATGCTAAAAGTGTTAGGGAACGTAGTAATTTCAAAAATTTCCTACGTACACGCAAGATCATGGTGATGGCATAGCAACGAGAGGGGAGAGTGTTGTCCACGTACCCTCGTAGACCGTAAGTGGAAGCGTTATGACAACGCGGTTGATGTAGTCGTACGTCTTCACGATCCGACTGATCCAAGTACCGAACGTACGACACCTCCGAGTTCAGCACACGTTCAGCTCGATGACGATCCCCGGGCTCCGATCCAGCAAAGCTTCGGGGATGAGTTCCGTCAGCACGACGGCGTGGTGATGATGATGATGCTCTACCGACGCAGGGCTTCGCCTAAACTCCGCGATGATATGACCGAGGTGGAATATGGTGGAGGGGGGCACCGCACACGGCTAAGGAACGATCCGTAGATCAACTTGTGTGTCATCGGGTGCCCCCCTACCCCCGTATATAAAGGAGCAAGGGGGAGGGGGCGGCCGGCCAAGGGAGGGCGCGCCAGGGAGGAGTCCTACTCCCACCGGGAGTAGGACTCCCTCCTTTCCTAGTCCAACTAGGAGACCTTCCATGTAGTAGGAGTAGGAGAGAAGGAAAGGGAAGAGAGAAGGGAAGGAAGGAGGGGGTGAGGCCCCTCCCCCTAGTCCAATTCGGACTAGGCCTTGGGGGGGCGCGCGGCCTGCCCTAGGCAGCCCCTCTCTCTTTCCCGTATGGCCCAATAAGGCCCAATACTTCTCCCGCCGAATTCCCGTAACTCTCCGGTACTCTGAAAAATACCCGAATCACTCGGAACCTTTCCGAACTCCGAATATAGTCGTCCAATATATCGATCTTTACGTCTCGACCATTTCGAGACTCCTCGTCATGTCCCCGATCTCATCGGGGACTCCGAACTCCTTCGGTACATCAAAACTCATAAACTCATAATATAACTGTCATCGTAACGTTAAGCGTGCGGACCCCACGGGTTCGAGAACTATGTAGACATGACCTAGAACTATTCTCGGTCAATAACCAATAGCAGAACCTGGATGCCCATATTAGTTCCTACATATTCTACGAAGATCTTTATCGGTCAAACCGCATAACAACATACGTTGTTCCCTTTGTCATCGGTATGTTACTTGCCCGAGATTTGATCGTCGGTATCCAATACCTAGTTCAATCTCGTTACCGGCAAGTCTCTTTACTCGTTCCGTAATGCATCATTCCATAACCAACTCATTTGGTCACATTGCTTGCAAGGCTTATAAAGATGTGCATTACCGAGAGGGCCCAGAGATACCTCTCCGACAATCGGAGTGACAAAACCTAATCTCGAAATACGCCAACTCAATATGTACCTTCGGAGACACCTGTAGTACTCCTTTATAATCACCCAGTTACGTTGTGACGTTTGGTAGTACCCAAAGTGTTCCTCCGGTAAACGGGAGTTGCATAATCTCATAGTTACAAGAACATGTATAAGTCATGAAGAAAGCAATGGCAACATACTAAACGATCAAGTGCTAGGCTAACGGAATGGGTCATGTCAATCACATCATTCTCCTAATGATGTGATCCCACTAATGAAATGACAACTCTTTTGTCCATGGCTAGAAAACATAACCATCTTTGATAAACGAGCTAGTCAAGTAGAGGCATACTAGTGACACTATGTTTGTCTATGTATTCACACATGTATTATGTTTCCGGTTAATACAATTCTAGCATGAATAATAAACATTTATCATGAAATAAGGAAATAAATAATAACTTTATTATTGCCTCTAGGGCATATTTCCTTCAGTCTCCCACTTGCACTAGAGTCAATAATCTAGTTCACATCGCTATGTGATTTAACACCAATATTCATATCTGCATGTGATTAATACCCATAGTTCACATCATCATGTGATCAACACCCAAAGGGTTTACTAGAGTCAATAATCTAGTTCACATCGCTATGTGATTAACACCCAAAGGGTTTACTAGAGTCAATAATCTAGTTCACATCGCTATGTGATTAACACCCAAAAGAGTACTCAGGTATGATCATGTTTTGCTCGTGAGAGAAGCTTAGTCAACTGGTCTGTCATATTCAGAGTCGTATGTATTTCGCAAATATTCTATGTCCACAATGCTCTGCACGGAGCTACTCTAACTAATTGCTCCCACTTTCAATATGTATCCAGATTGAGACTTAGAGTCATCTGGATTGGTGTAAAAGCTTGCATCATTGTAACTTTTACGACGGGCTCTTTTATCACCTCCATAATCGAGAAACGTCTCCTTAGTCCTCACTAAGGATATTCTTGACCCATGTCCAGTGATCTACTTATTAGATCAAAATTGTATTCCTTTGCCAAACACAGAGCAAGGTATACAATAGGTCTGATTCACAGCATAGCATACTTTATAGAACCTATGACTGAGGCATAAGGAATGATTTTTCATTCTCTTTCTATTTTCTGCAATGGTCGGGTCTTGAGTCTTACTCAACTTCACACCTTGTAACACAGGCAAGAACTCCTTCTTTGACTGTTCCATTTTGAACTATTTCAAAAATTTATCAAGGTATGTACTCATTGAAAAATCTTATCAAGCGTCTTGATCTATCTATATAGATCTTGATGCTCAATGTGTAAGCAGCTTCACCGAGGTCTTGCTTTGAAAAACTCTTATTCAAGTATCCTTTCATGCTATCCAGAATTTCCATATCATTTCCAATTAACAATATGTCATCCACATATAATATTAGAAATGCTACAGAGCTCCCACTCACTTTCTTGTAAATACAGGCTTCTTCAAAAGTCTGTATAAAACCATATGCTTTGATCAACTCATCAAAGTGTATATTCCAACTCCGAGATGCTTGCACCAGTCCATTGATGGATTGCTGGAGCTTGCACACTTTGTTAGCATCTTTAGGATTGACAAAAACTTTCTGGTTGCATCATATACAACTCTTCTTTAATAAATCCATTAAGGAATGCAGTTTTTGACATCTATTTGCCAGATTTCATAAAATGTGGCAATTGCTAACATGATTCAGACAGACTTAAGCTTCGATACAAGTGAGAAAATCTCATCGTATTCAACACCTTGAACTTGTTGAAAACATTTCGCAACAAGTCGAGCTTAGTAGATAGTAACACTACTATCAATGTCCGTCTTCCTATTGAAGATCCATTTATTTAACATGGCTTGCTGATCATCGAGCAAGTCAATCAAAGTCCATACTTTGTTCTCATACATGGATCATATCTCAGATTTTATGGCCTCAAGCCATTTCGTGGAATCTGGGCTCATCATCGCTTCCTCATAGTTCGTAGGTTCATCATGGTCTAGTAACATGACTTACAGAACAGGATTACCGTACCACTCTGGTGCGGATCTTACTCTGGAAGACCTACGAGGTTCTGTAGTAACTTAATTTGAAGTTTCATGATCATCATCATTAACTTCCTCACTAATTGGTGTAGTAGTCACAGGAACAGATTTCTGTGATGAACTACTTTCCAATAAGGGAGCAGGTACAGTTACCTTATCAAGTTCTACTTTCCTCCCACTCACTTCTTTTGAGAGAAACTCCTTCTCTAGAAAGGATCCATTCTTAGCAATGAATAACTTGCCTTCCGATCTGTGATAGAAGGTGTACCCAATAGTTAACTTTGGGTATTCTATGAAGACGCACTTCTCCGATTTGGGTTTGAGCTTATCAGGTTGAAACTTTTTTCATATAAGCATCGCAACTCCAAACTTTAAGAAATGACAGCTTAGGTTTACTGCTAAACCATAGTTCATACGGTGTCGTCTCAACGGATTTAGATGGTGCCCTTTTAAACGTGAATGCAGCTGTCTCTAATGCACAACCCCAAAACGATAGTGGTAAAACCGATAAGAGACATCATAAATCGCACCATATCCAATAAAGTGTGGTTACGACGTTCGGACACACCATAACGTTGTGGTGTTCCAGGTGGCGTGAGCTGTGAAACTATTCCACATTGTTTTAACTGAAGACCAAACTCGTAACTCAAATATTCGTCTCCGCGATCAGATCGTAGAAACTTTATTTTCTTGTTACGATGATTTTTCCACTTCACTCTGAAATTCTTTGAACCTTTCAATTATTTCAAACTTATGTTTCATCAAGTAGATATACCCATATCTGCTCAAATCATTTTGTGAAGGTCAGAAAATAATGATACTTGCCACGAGCATCAACACTCATTGGATCGCATACATCGGTATGTATTATTTCCAATAAGTCAGTAGCTTGTTCCATTGTTCCGGAGAACGGAGTTTTTAGTCATCTTGCCCAAAAGGCACGGTTCGCAAGCATCAAATGATTCATAACCAAGTGATTCCGAAAATCCATCTTTATGGAGTTTCTTCATGCGCTTTACACCGATATGACCCAAACGGCAGTGCCACAAATAAGTTGCACTATCATTATTAACTTTTCATCTTTTGGCATCAATATTATGAATATGTGTATCACTACGATCGAGATCCAACAAACTATGTTCATTGGGTGTATGACCATCGAAGGTCTTATTCATGTAAACAGAACAATAATTATTCTCTGACTTTAAATGAATAACTGTATTGCAATAAACATGATCAAATCATATTCATGCTCAACGCAAACACCAAATAACATTTATTTAGGTTCAAACTAATCCCGAAAGTATAGGGAGTGTGCGATGATGATCATATCAATATTGGAACCACTTCCAACACACATCGTCACATCACCCTCAACTAGTCTCTGTTTATTTTATAACTCCTGTTTCGAGTTACTAATCTTAGCAACCGAACAAGTATCAAATACTCAGGGGTTACTATAAACACTAGTAAGGTACACATCAATAACATGTATATCAAATATACCCTTGTTCACTTTGCCATCCTTCTTATCCACCAAATATTCAAGGCATTTCCGCTTCTAGTGACCATTTCCTTTGCAGTATAATCACTCAGTTTCAGGCTTTGGTCCAGCTTTGGGCTTCTTCGCGGGACTGACAACTTGCTTGTCATTCTACTTGAAGTTCCCTTTCTTTCCCTTCGCCCTTTTCTTGAAACTAGTGGTCTTGTCAATCATCAACACTTGATGCTCTTTCTTGATTTCTACCTTTGTTGATTTCAACATCACGAAGAGCTCGGAATCGTTTTCGTCATCCCTTGCATACTACAGTTCATCACAAAGTTCTACTAACTTGGTGATGGTGACTAGAGAATTCTGTCAATCACTATCTTATCTGGAAGATTAACTCCCACTTGATTCAAGCGATTGAAGTACTCAGACAATCTGAGCACATGCTCACTAGTTGAGCGATTCTCCTCCATCTTTTAGCAATAGAACTTGTTGGAGACTTCATATCTCTCAACTCGGGTATTTGCTTGAAATATTAACTTCAATTCCTGGAACATCTCATATGGTCCATGACGTTCAAAACATCTTTGAAGTCCCGATTCTAAGCCGTTAAGCATGGTGCACTAAACTATCAAGTAGTCATCATATTGAGCTAGCCAAACGTTCATAACGTCTACATCTGCTCCTGCAATAGGTCTGTCACCTAGCGGTGCATCAAGGACATAATTCTTCTGTGCAGCAATGAGGATAAACCTCAGATCACGGACCAAGTCCGCATTATTGCTACTAACATTTTTCAACATAGTTTTCTCTAGGAACACATATAAAAACATAGGGAAGCAAAAACATAGGGAAGCAACAACGCGAGCTATTGATCTATAACACAATTTGCAAAATACTACCAGGACTAAGTTCATGATAAATTCAAGTTCAATTAATCATATTACTTAAGAACTCCCACTTAGACAGACATCTCTCTAGTCATCTAAGTGATCACGTGATCCAAATCAACTAAACCATGTCCGATCATCACGTGAGATGGAGTAGTTTCAATGGTGAACATCATTATGTTGATGATATCTACTATATGATTCACGCTCGACCTTTCGGTCTCCGTGTTCCGAGGCCATATCTGTATATGCTAGGCTCGTCAAGTTTAACCCGAGTATTCCGCGTGTGCAACTGTTTTGCACCCGTTGTATTTGAACGTAGAGCCTATCACACCCGATCATCACGTGGTGTCTCAGCACGAAGAACTTTCGCAACGGTGCATACTCAGGGAGAACACTTCTTGATAATTAGTGAGAGATCATCTTAAAATGCTACCGTCAATCAAAGCAAGATAAGATGCATAAAGGATAAACATCACATGCAATCAATATAAGTGATATGATATGGCCATCATCATCTTGTGCTTGTGATCTCCATCTTCGAAGCACCGTCGTGATCACCATCGTCACCGGCGCGACACCTTGATCTCCATCGTAGCATCGTTGTCGTTACGCCATCTATTGCTTCTACGACTATCACTACCGCTTAGTGATAAAGTAAAGCAATTACAGGGCGTTTGCATTTTATACAATAAAGCGACAACCATATGGCTCCTGCCAGTTGCCGATAACTTCGGTTACATAACATGATCATCTCATACAATAAAATATAGCATCACGTCTTGACCATATCACATCACAACATGCCCTGCAAAAACAAGTTAGACGTCCTCTACTTTGTTGTTGCAAAATTTTACGTGGCTGCTACGGGCTTAGCAAGAACCGTTCTTACCTACACATCAAAACCACAATGATAGTTTGTCAAGTTGGTGCTGTTTTAACCTTCGCAAGGACCGGGCGTAGCCACACTTGGTTCAACTAAAGTGAGAGAGACAGACACCCGCCGGTCACATTTAAGCAACGAGTGCTCGTAGCGGTGAAACCAGTCTCGCGTAAGCGTACGCGTAATGTCGGTCCGGGCCGCTTCATCTCACAATACCGCCGAACCAAAGTATGACATGCAGGTAAGCAGTATGACTTATATCGCCCACAACTCACTTGTGTTCTACTCGTGCATATAACATCTACGCATAAAACCTAGCTCGGATGCCACTGTTAGGGAACGTAGTAATTTCAAAAATTTCCTACGTACACGCAAGATCATGGTGATGGCATATCAACGAGAGGGGAGAGTGTTGTCCATGTACCCTCGTAGACCGTAAGCGGAAGCGTTATGACAACGCGGTTGATGTAGTTGTACGTCTTCACGATCCGACCGATCCAAGTACCGAACGTATGGCACCTACGAGTTCAGCACACGTTCAGCTCGATGATGATCCCCGGGCTCCGATCCAGCAAAGCTTCGGGGATGAGTTCCGTCAGCACGACGGCGTGGTGATGATGATGATGCTCTATCGGCGCAGGGCTTCGCCTAAACTCCGCGACGATATGACCGAGGTGGAATATGGTGGAGGGGGGCACCGCACATGGCTAAGGAACGATCCGTAGATCAACTTGTGTGTCATCGGGTGCCCCCTGCCCCCGTATATAAAGGAGCAAGGGGGAGGGGGCGGCCGGCCAAGGGAGGGCGCGCCAGGGAGGAGTCCTACTCCCACCGGGAGTAGGACTCCCTCCTTTCCTAGTCCAACTAGGAGACCTTACATGTAGTAGGAGTAGGAGAGAAGGAAAGGGAAGAGAGAAGGGAAGGAAGGAGGGGGTGCGGCCCCTCCCCCTAGTCCAATTCGGACTAGGCCTTGGGGGGGCGTGCGGCCTGCCCTAGGCAGCCCCTCTCTCTTTCCCGTATGGCCCAATAAGGCCCAATACTTCTCCCAGCGAATTCCCGTAACTCTCCGGTACTCCGAAAAATACCCAAATCACTCGGAACCTTTACGAACTCCGAATATAATCGTCCAATATATCGATCTTTATGTCTCGACCATTTCGAGACTCCTCGTCATGTCCCCGATCTCATCCGGGACTCCGAACTCCTTCGGTACATCAAAACTCATAAACTCATAATATAACTGTCATCGTAACGTTAAGCGTGCGGACCCTACGGGTTCGAGAACTATGTAGACATGACCTAGAACTATTCTCGGTCAATAACCAATAGCGGAACCTGGATGCCCATATTGGTTCCTACATATTCTACGAAGATCTTTATCGGTCAAACCGCATAACAACATACGTTGTTCCCTTTGTCATCGGTATGTTACTTGCCCGAGATTTGATCGTCGGTATCCAATACCTAGTTCAATCTCGTTACCGGCAAGTCTCTTTACTTGTTCCGTAATGCATCATTCCGTAACCAACTCATTTGGTCACATTGCTTGCAAGGCTTATAAAGATGTGCATTACCGAGAGGGCCCAGAGATACCTCTCCGACAATCGGAGTGACAAAACCTAATCTCGAAATACGCCAACTCAACATGTACCTTCGGAGACACCTGTAGTACTCCTTTATAATCACCCAGTTACGTTGTGACGTTTGGTAGTACCCAAAGTGTTCCTCCGGTAAACGGGAGTTGCATAATCTCATAGTTACAAGAACATGTATAAGTCATGAAGAAAGCAATAGCAACATACTAAACGATCAAGTGCTAGGCTAACGGAATGGGTCATGTCAATCACATCATTCTCCTAATGATGTGATCCCACTAATGAAATGACAACTCTTTTGTCCATGGCTAGAAAACATAACCATCTTTGATAAACGAGCTAGTCAAGTAGAGGCATACTAGTGACACTATGTTTGTCTTGTATTCACACATGTATTATGTTTCCGGTTAATACAATTCTAGCATGAATAATAAACATTTATCATGAAATAAGGAAATAAATAATAACTTTATTATTGCCTCTAGGGCATATTTCCTTCAAAAAGCTGCGGAGGTAGAAATCGAAACGGAGCATCAAGTGTTGATGGTTAACAAGACCACTAGTTTCAAGAAAAAAGGCAAAGGGAAGAAGAAGGGAAACTTTAAAAAGAACAGCAAGCAAGTTGCTGCTCAAGAGAAGAAACTCAAGTCTGGACCTAAGCCTGAAACTGAGTGCTTCTACTGCAAGCAGACTGGACACTGGAAGCGGAACTGCCCCAAGTATTTGGCGGATAAGAAGGATGGCAAAGTGAACAAAGGTATATGTGATATACATGTTATTGATGTGTACCTTACTAATGCTCGCAGTAGCACCTGGGTATTTGATACTGGTTCTGTTGCTAATATTTGCAACTCGAAACAGGGACTACGAATTAAGCGAAAATTGGCTAAGGACGAGGTGACGATGCGCGTGGGAAATGGTTCCAAAGTCGATGTGATCGCGGTCGGCACGCTACCTCTACATCTACCATCGGGATTAGTTTTAGACCTAAATAATTGTTATTTGGTGCCAGCGTTGAGCATGAACATTATATCTGGATCTTGTTTGATGCGAGACGGTTATTCATTTAAATCAGAGAATAATGGTTGTTCTATTTATATGAGTAATATCTTTTATGGTCATGCACCCTTGAAGAGTGGTCTATTTTTATTGAATCTCGATAGTAGTGATACACATATTCATAGTGTTAAAACCAAAAGATGCAGAGTTGATAACGGTAGTGCAACTTATTTGTGGCACTGCCGTTTAGGTCATATCGGTGTAAAGCGCATGAAGAAACTCCATGCTGATGGGCTTTTGGAATCACTTGATTATGAATCACTTGGTACTTGCGAACCGTGCCTCATGGGCAAGATGACTAAAACGCCATTCTCCGGAATTATGGAGCGAGCAACTGAATTGTTGGAGATCATACATACTGATGTTTGTGGTCCAATGAATGTTGAGGCTCGCGGCGGGTATCGTTATTTTCTCACCTTCACAGATGATTTGAGCAGATATGGGTATATCTACTTAATGAAACACAAGTCTGAAACATTTGAAAAGTTCAAAGAATTTCAGAGTGAAGTGGAAAATCATCGTAACAAGAAAATAAAGTTTCTACGATCTGATCGTGGAGGAGAATATTTGAGTTACGAGTTTGGTCTACACTTGAAACAATGCGGAATAGTTTCGCAACTCACGCCACCCGGAACACCACAACGAAATGGTGTGTCCGAACGTCGTAATCGTACTTTACTAGATATGGTGCGATCTATGATGTCTCTTACTGATTTACCGCTATCGTTTTGGGGTTATGCTTTAGAGACGGCCGCATTCACGTTAAATAGGGCACCATCAAAATCCGTTGAGACAACACCTTATGAACTGTGGTTTGGCAAGAAACCAAAGTTGTCGTTTCTTAAAGTTTGGGGCTGCGATGCTTATGTGAAGAAACTTCAACTAGATAAGCTCGAACCCAAATCGGAGAAATGTGTCTTCATAGGATACCGAAAAGAGACTATTGGGTACACCTTCTATCACAGATCTGAGGGCAAGATTTTCGTTGCTAAAATCAGATCCTTTCTAGAGAAGGAGTTTCTCTCGAAAGAAGTGAGTGGGAGGAAAGTAGAACTTGATGAGATAACTGTATCTACTCCCTTGTTGGAAAGTAGTTCATCACAAGAACCGGTTCCTGTGACAACTACACCAACTAGTGAGGAAGCTGATGATATTGATCATGAAACTTCAGATCAAGTTTCTACTGAACCTCGTAGGTCTGCCAGAGTAAGATCCGCACCAGAGTGGTACGGTAATCCTATTCTGGAAGTCATGTTACTTGACCATGATGAACCTACGAACTATGAGGAAGCGATGATGAGCCCAGATTCCGCAAAATGTCTAGAGGCCATGAAATCTGAGATGGGATCCATGTACGAAAACAAAGTATGGACTTTGGTTGACTTGCCCGATGATCGGCAAGCCATTGAGAATAAATGGATCTTTAAGAAGAAGACTGACGCTGATGGTAATATAACTGTCTATAAAGCTCGACTTGTTGCGAAAGGTTTTCGACAAGTTCAAGGGGTTGACTACGATGAGACTTTCTCACCCGTAGCGATGCTTAAGTCTGTCCGAATCATGTTAGCTATTGCTGCATTTCATGATTATGAAATTTGGCAAATGGATGTCAAAACTGCATTCTTGAATGGATTTCTGGAAGAAGAGTTGTATATGATGCAACCAGAAGGTTTTGTTGATCCAAAAGGTGCTAACAAAGTGTGCAAGCTCCAGCGATCCATTTATGGACTGGTGCAAGCATCTCGGAGTTGGAATAAACGTTTTGATAGTGTGACCAAAGCATATGGTTTTATACAGACTTTTGGAGAAGCCTGTATTTACAAGAAAGTGAGTGGGAGCTCTGTAGCATTTCTGATTTTATATGTAGATGACATATTATTAATTGGAAATGATATAGAATTTCTGGATAGCATAAAGGGATACTTGAATAAAAGTTTTTCAATGAAAGACCTCGGTGAAGCTGCTTACATATTGGGCATCAAGATCTATAGAGATAGATCAAGACGCTTAATAGGACTTCCACAAAACACATACCTTGACAAAATTTTGAAAAAGTTCAAAATGGATCAGGCAAAGAAAGGTTTCTTGCCTGTGCTACAAGGAGTGAAGTTGAGTCAAACTCAATGCCCGACCACAGCAGAAGATAGAGAGAAAATGAAAGATGTTCCCTATGCTTCAGCCATAGGCTCTATCATGTATGCAATGCTGTGTACTAGACCTGACGTATGCTTAGCAATAAGCTTGGCAGGAAGGTACCAAAGTAATCCAGGAGTGGATCACTGGACAGCGGTCAAGAACATCCTGAAATACCTGAAAAGGACTAAAGATATGTTTCTCGTATATGGAGGTGACAAAGAGCTAGTCGTAAATGGTTACGTTGATGCAAGCTTTGACACTGATCCGGACGATTCTAAATCGCAAACCGGATACGTGTTTTTATTAAACGGTGGAGCTGTAAGTTGGTGCAGTTCTAAACAAAGCGTCGTGGCGGGATCTACATGTGAAGCGGAGTACATAGCTGCTTCTGAAGCAGCAAATGAAGGAGTCTGGATGAAGGAGTTCATTACCGATCTAGGTGTCATACCTAGTGCATCGGGACCAATGAAGATCTTCTGTGACAATACTGGTGCAATTGCTTTGGCAAAGGAATCCAGATTTCACAAGAGGACCAAGCACATCAAGAGACGCTTCAATTCCATTCGGGACCAAGTCCAAGTGGGAGACGTAGAGCTTTGCAAAATACATACGGATCTGAATGTTGCAGACCCGTTGACTAAGCCTCTCTCACGAGCAAAACATGATCAACACCAAGACTCCATGGGTGTTAGAATCATTACTATGTAATCTAGATTATTGACTCTAGTGCAAGTGGGAGACTGAAGGAAATATGCCCTAGAGGCAATAATAAAGTTATTATTTATTTCCTCATATCATGATAATATTTATTATTCATGCTAGAATTGTATTAACCGGAAACATGATACATGTGTGAATACATAGACAAACATATAGTCACCAGTATGCCTCTACTTGACTAGCTCATTAATCAAAGATGATTATGTTTCCTAACCATAGACATGTGTTGTCATTTGATTAATGGGATCACATCATTAGAAGAATGATGTGATTGACATGACCCATTCCGTTAGCCTAGCACTTGATCGTTTAGTATACTGCTATTGCTTTCTTCACGACTTATACATGTTCCTGTAACTATGAGAAATATGCAACTCCCGTTTACCGGAGGAACACTTTGGGTACTACCAAACGTCACAACGTAACTGGGTGATTATAAAGGAGTACTACAGGTGTCTCCGAAGGTACATGTTGAGTTGGCGTATTTCGAGATTAGGTTTTGTCACTCCGATTGTCGGAGAGGTATCTCTGGGCCCTCTCGGTAATGCACATCATTATAAGCCTTGCAAGCAATGTGACCAAATGAGTTGGTTACGGGATGATGCATTACGGAACGAGTAAAGAGACTTGCCGGTAACGAGATTGAACTAGGTATTGGATACCGACGATCAAATCTCGGGCAAGTAACATACCGATGACAAAGGGAACAACGTATATTGTTATGCGGTTTGACCGATAAAGATCTTC
>NC_041391.1:685507448-685508294 GCF_002162155.2 Triticum dicoccoides
CACCAAGGCAAGAGGGGGGAGTCCTACTCCCGGTGGGAGTAGGACTCCTCCAGGCGCACCCCAAAGGGGCCGGCCACACCTCCCCTCCCTCCTTTATATACGGGGGCAGGGGGACACCCCATAACACACAAGTTGATCTACGGATTGTTCCTTAGCCGTGTGCGGTGCCCCCCTCCACCATATTCCACCTCGGTCATATCGTCGCGGAGTTTAAGCGAAGCCCTGCGCCGGTAGAGCATCATCATCGTCACCACGCCGTCGTGCTGACGAAACTCATCCCCGAAGCTTTGCTGGATCGGAGCCCGGGGATCGTCATTGAGCTGAACGTGTGCTGAACTCGGAGGTGCCATACGTTCGGTGCTTGGATCGGTCGGATCGTGAAGACGTACGACTACATCAACCGCGTTGTCATAACGCTTCCGCTTACGGTCTACGAGGGTACGTGGACGAACACTCTCCCCGCTCGTTGCTATGCCATCACGATGATCTTGCGTGTACGTAGGAATTTTTTTAAAATTACTACGTTCCCCAACAAAAATTTCATTTTACGAGGTCATGTACTAAAGGAGCACGCGGGGCAACTTTTGTGTCATCATTGAATTTCAATAGACATTTTTTTTGTTAACTTAGCTACTCCAGCTACATGTATTTCGATACAGAGGGAGTAGTGTGTAGTGCCAAAAACGTTCTTATATTATGGGACGGAGTGAGTACATAACGAATTTTCACTAGACATTTCATTTTTAGGTTAACTGCATAACGAATGGATGAACTGGTGAAAAAAAAACACATCGAAAAAAAAACTGGCTAAAATCTCCCCAAAGCCCTAGCCCCCCCCAACCAGCC
>NC_041391.1:685508634-685536925 GCF_002162155.2 Triticum dicoccoides
GCCACCTCCGTCCCGCCCTCCCTCCTCGGGGCATCGCGCGGCGCGCTCCTGCCGTCCCCACCCCGTCCGCGGTGTCTGCCCGCCGAGCCTCGAGGTCGTCTCCGTCCGGCGACCCTCCTGCTCAAATCCCACGCCCGGATGCGCGCCGCCTAGATCCCCATGCTCCCGTGGCGACGCAAATGCGTCGCCGAGTGCCGCAGGCACGCCCGGGCCCTGCCCGCGGCGCAACCGTCCCCATCCCCTCGCCGCCGCCGCCGCCGCTTCTCCGTGCTCGCCGCCTGGGCGCACCAGCCGGACGACGACGCCACCTCGAGCGGCGAGGAGAGGCCCAGCTGCGCTCCCCCCGGCGAGGTTTCCTGGAGAAGGGGCTGCGCTCCCGGCGAGATTACCCGGAGGAGGAGCTCTGCTCCGAGCCTGAGCTCTGCCGGCGTCGTCAGGACGCTCCAGCGCCTGGAGAGGAAGCCCGCCATCGCGTTCGCCTACTTCAAGGACACCGAGAGCATCGGCTTCCGCCATGACCTTGCCACCTACGCGGAGATCATCCGCGTCCTGTCACATAAGGGCCAGGGGAGGATTCTGTTTTCCTTGTTCAGTGAGATCCTCTCGCCGGCCGATGGCGGTGGCGGCGGCCCTGAGATCGTGCCGCTCATGGATCAGCTCAGAAGTACGTGCACTACTTCGTATGCTCTCTTGTTTGCGACTGACTGCTTGATCACAACATGCACCACTTGTCGCAGTGCACAGGACACGGTAGGGCTGTTTGGTGATCTCTGTAGGCTTGGAATCGTCCCGGCAGTTTGGACTTGCAACATACTTCTCAAATTTGCAGCTGAGAGCGGTGACTCGGAGATTGTTGTATCAGCTTATGATCAAATCAAGGAATTTGGATTGACCTTGGATGCTCACGCGTTGGTCCTTATCACTAGGTCTTTCTTTCGAGAAAAGAAGGCAGACAAAGCATTCCAAATGTGGGTTGAGATGATTGAAATGGGGGTGAAACCAGATGTAATTGCATATTCATCATTTATAACTGGTCTGTGTGATTGCGGAAAGGTTGATTTGGCTTATGCGATTCTGCAAGAGATCAACAGGGAGGGGATTCAAGTTGAGGACATGGCTTATAACATGGTAATGGATGGGCTATGCAAGGAAATGAGACTGCAGGAGGCTGAAATGCTCTTGGAGAACAAGACCAGACAAGGGTTCACACCAGATATATATGGTTATAGCTATCTCATTCGGAGTTATGGCAAAGCGGGCAACCTACTCAAGGTGTTGGACCATTATCAAGCCATGGTATCCCATGGTTTCGAAACAAACTGCCACATTGCGAGTTATCTTCTACAATGCTTTATGAAGTTAGGCATGACATCTCAAGTTACAGAGCATTTCCAGAAACTCAGAGATTCGGGACTCCATCTAGATGGCGTTCTGTATAACATTGCTATGGATGCTTATTGCAAGGATGGGAACATGGATGAGGCGGTTAAGCTACTGAGAGAAATGAAGGCTGAGGGTCTGACACCTGACAGAATTCACTATACATGCGTGATCAAGGGTTATTGCTTGAAGGGAGATGTACCAAATGCACGTCAAGCATTTGAAGTGATGCTGAAGGCCAATGTAAAGCCAGACATTGTTACATATAACATATTGGCCAGTGGATTTTGCAAGAATGGTCTTGTTACGGAGGTGTTTGATCTTCTAGACCATATGGCGGATCGAGGGTTAGAGCCTAATTCACTCACTTATGGTATAATAATTGATGGGTTTTGCAGAAGTGGCAACCTTAGTGAAGCAGAGGTGTTATTTAATATAGTAGAAGAGAAAGGAATCGAACGCATCGAAGTATTGTACAGTTCAATGGTTTGTGGCTATTTGCATTCAGGCTGGACTGATCATGCTTACATGCTTTTTCTTAGGGTTGCTAAGCAAGGAAAATTTGTGGATCGTTTCTCATGTTCAAAGTTGACGAATGACCTTTGTAGGGATGGAAATGCCCAGGGAGCTTCAACAGTTTGCAGCATGATGTTAGAAAATAATGTTATTCCTGATGTAATTTCATATACCAAACTCATATCAGCCTATTGTCAGACAGGAGATATGCACAATGCTCGCTTATGGTTCTATGATATGGTTCAGCGAGGACTTTCTGCTGATGTTATTGTATACACTATACTAATGAATGGTTACTGCAAGGTTGGCCAGATGGAAGAAGCTTGCAAATTGTTTGATCAGATGACAAGTTTAGGTATTAAGCCTGACGTAATTGCATATACCATGCTACTGGATGGTCACCTAAAAGAGTACCTGCAGCGGTGCTGGGAGGGCGTTAGTAAGGAGAGAAGGGTCTATGTTCTTGGAACAAAGCAGAACAGGTTGCTCAGCTCTATGAAAAAAATGGAAATCGAACCTGATGTACCCTTTTACACCGTATTGATAGATGGGTACTGCAAAGCCGGTGATTTTGAGAAAGCCCGGGGAGAATTTGATGAGGTGTTGCAGAAAGGGCTGACTCCTGATCAATATGTATACACAGCTCTTATAAGTGGATATTGCAGCCAGGGCGAAATAGAGAAGGCACAAGATCTTTTTGAAGAAATGGTAGACAGGGGAATGAAACCAGGTGTACTGGCCTTTTCTGTATTAAATCAGAAAACCTTGAGGGAAAGGCAGTATAAGTGACATGTATGATTTCGCTGCAGTTATATCCACTGAAATCTCGCCAGCGAGGTAATATATTTTACAAGTCATGAATTTACTGGAAGCCTGGAAAATATGATTATGACATCCATTCATGTGCTTAGTGCTTAACGTTTTGAGGTGTAATGCTCTTACATGCAGTATGTTTATATACGCTTTGCAGACATCTTCTTTATACACGCTTTGTTGTGTGCCATCTTCTTTAACTCATTGCTATTACCAGTGTAAAGTTGATTATGAATTAGCTTCAACTGATGCAATTATGCTCTTCCTGCCAGGTTTGGGATGCGACTGCATCAGAACCCAAGTTACTTGTCTATCTGAAGTCTTACAGGAACACAGTACCTGTCCCAAGGCACTGGTCTCAAAAGAGGAAATTCTTGCAGGTTTGTTATACATGTACCATGAATAATCTTGTTATGCATAATTTCGTAACGAGTACTTGGATGCACCTCTGAGAAATAAACTGCACAATCAGAAAATAGTGTTGTTAGTAGTGGAGTTGGTAGTCAGATGCAAACAGATCACTAGTTTCTTTGAACTCCACTTGTAAAAGTGCTGGAGCATCTCCCTCAATTAATATCTGTCATCTAACTAATACTGCATGCTTCCATGTATTGTTACAGAACTTTGTTTTTCCCATGGGCCTGCATCTAAATGCACGTTGTATCTAAATGCGCCTCATTTTGTATTAAAAGTAACTCACTTGTAAAATAGAGCACCATGATTACAACAACCAGATACAAGCCGACCAAAAACAGACAGAAAACCAAACAAGATCAAAAAAGGTACGCAGAGCAGGAAAGAGAAACAAAACACAAGGGCCAAGGGCAGACCATGCCAGGCCGAAATTCACTTAATGCCGAGCACACTCGGGTTTTGTCCTTGCATCATTGAAAAGTGTAAGCCCATAACCGCAACTGTTTGGGCCGGCATGCATAAGCTAGTGAACTCATTACAAAGTGTCATGGCAGTGCCTGGGTGGGTGTTATTCGAAGGGGGGGGGGGGACATAAAGTCGATAAGGTTTTTCCCTCCCTCTTGTACAGATATATAATTCTTGCAGGGATGCTGCAACTTCCTGGGAGCAAGGTCTTGGTGGTACTGTACTTGAGTGATTGCTGTAGTATGAATGCTGAAGCGTTTGATCTAGTTGATTCATGCTAGGCATTCCCTTGAAAGACATTTAGGTCCATCTAGGATCTTGATCCTTGTCCTCCTTTGCTTGCGTATACAAGTATATCATTTGCCCAGGCCTTTGCAACTTTTTTATATCTTCAAAACATGAAATTACGCTTTGCTTCATATTATCTATATCTTGTCGAATAGATTTTACATCACCATGTTATTTCTTTCAGGGCAAGCAAGGTATCCGAAAACAACCATTCCAACTTCCTGACTTCATTGCTGCAAGTGGAATAGAAAAAATAAGACAGGTATCTTAATATCTTGGTCCTTTGTAGCAATGCTATGGACATTGTATCTCCCTTGTCAACTTGGTAACTTTGGGAGTTTTGTTTTATTGTCACTTTAATTTTTATTCCACAAATGGGCAAAGTGGACAAATTGTAAGTAGCTTTCCAAATGCATTTTCAGTCGAGAAAGAGGATAGCAAAAAGTAGAAGCAGAAGCAGCGGGAGCGTATGCAGCCAAAAATGGGCAAGATGGATACAGATTATCAGGTCAGTTAATTCTTGTTGAGGCCAATCTGAGTTGCACATAGAAGCACATGCCATATATATTTGTGTTTTCTCCATAATGGGCAAGATGTATACAGAGCACTATTTATTTTCCAGCTGATTTTACTTAGGTGTTGAATAACACATGCCTGCGTTTTCTCCTTGTGCTATACTTCTCTACATGCATATCTGGTCTGCCAGGTGTTTTATTACCTGCCACTTAGGCAGTAATACTGATGATGTACACGTGTGAAAATATCATAGCTGATAAGTACGATGTGTTTCTTCCATATATGTTCAAATTTTAGACATGAGTTAACTTCTGAATGTGCAGGAAAGCAAGCCTCACTGTAATTTTGTTGTGTGCAGGTTTTACATGACGCCTTCTTCAAATATCAAACAAAACCAAAATTGACTAGTCATGGTGATCTTTACTACGAAGGGAAAGAGTTTGAGGTACTTCTTTTGCTTCGCTCTCTTCTTAATGTCAGAAACAGAGATAATTGATAATTGTTTGGAACATCCATATATGTCTGTGTTCTCAAGCCTGGCTCACCAAGCATAATACATGTATGAACTCAACAGGTCAAACTTAGGGAAATGAAGCCAGGTATGCTGTCCTGAGAACTTAAAGAAGCTCTTGGTATGCCAGAAGGTGCACCGCCTCCAACCTCCATGGCTTATAAACATGCAGGTATTGTTCTTTTTAAGAAGAAAAAAACTCCAGGCAGCTGGCCTTCTAGTTGACTGATCTCTTGTTATTGGCCAGCTATCAACTGACATCAAATAATTTTGGCTGAGATATGGTCCTCCTCCCTCTTATCCTTCACTGAAGATCCCTGGTCTGAATGCCCCAGTTCCTCCTGGTGCTACTTTTGGTTACTGGCCCGGGGGATGGGGAAAGCCTCCTGTGGATGAGGTAATTTACAACAAATATGCTTTTCATGGGCTCGGCTCTAGTTAAATGTGGCTTCTGTAATGAAAATAAATTTCTTTTCTGATCTATTTATTTGTTTTGGCTAACAGTATGTGTCATGTGGGGCACGTCTTACAGACGTGGGCCGCGCGGCCAGGAGCAGCCGACGGCCGCATCAGGCAAGGCGCAGGCTGGACAGGAGTCCTGATCCGGGCACATTAGTTCCTAGACTAGTTTATTTCGTATAGGTTTCTAGTTTGTTATTAGCCCATGGGGCCTTTATATATCAGACAGTTAGCACCCTTTAGGGATAAGCAATAAAGTTATTTCCTTCTATCTTCCCCTCCCGCATCATAGAGCAGCCAGGCAAAAACCCTAGCGCTCCTATCCACCGCGACTACGAACTACGTAGTCGAGGTCCTGCTGTCTTGGGCACCGAGGCCCTTGACAACTTGGTATCAGGTTCCAGGCGATCCTCCTCCTCGTCCACGCTCCATCCGCCGGCCGCTTTCCCCCCTGTGTCCGCGCCCAGCTCCCCGACATCGCCACAATCCGCTGCCGCCTCGGTCACTTCCGGCATGGCAGAACCGACCACCGCGGATCTGGCTAAGATGATCGAGGCCTTGACGGCCACGGTGATGTCCCTGCAGTCGTCCGTCACCGCACTCCAGAAGGACAAGTCCTCCTCTTCATCCAGCGCTGCCGCCGCCCATGATGGGCAGCACCACAATGATCGGCCGCCCAGGTTCCAGAAGATGGACTTCCCCAAGTTCGACGGCAAGTCTGATCCGCTCGCCTTCATCAACAGATGCGAGTCCTTCTTCCATCAACAACGAATCGCCGAGGAGGAGAAGGTGTGGATGGCGTCCTACAATCTCGAGGGTCCTGCCCAACTATGGTATATGCAGGTCCAGCGCGACGAGGGCACACCTCCGTGGCGCCGCTTCTCCGAGCTGCTCAATCTCCGCTTCGGGCCACCGCTGCGCGCTAACCCGCTGGGCGAACTAATGGCGTGCAAACGCACGACGTCCGTCGTCGACTTCCAGGAGCGGTTTGAGGCACTCCTTCCCCGGGCAGGCACCTTATCCGAGACACAGAAAGTGCAGATCTTCACCGCGGGACTCCAGCCACCCCTCAGCCTCGACGTGGAGATCCATAACCCACAGTCCCTCGCCGTCGCCATGAGCCTCGCCCGCAAATTGGAGCTGCGCGACCAGTGCGCGCTTTCCGCCGCGCCACCGGTGCGTTTTCCACAGAAGGGCATCCTGCCGACACCAGGACCACGCCTCGCGCCCCCCGCTCCGGCCCCACCAGCCGCACCTCAGCAGGGCCACAATCTGCCGGACGGACGCCCAATCAAGCGTCTCTCCCAGACAGAGATGGAGGAACGCCGTCGCCTGGGCCTTTGCTTCAACTGTAACGAGAAGTTTGGCAGGGGCCACAACCGCGTGTGCCAGCGCATCTTTCTCCTCGACTTAGCGCCGGACGACGACGACGACGACGCGGCCTGCGCCACTGATGATGCATCGCGGGCCGACCCTCAAATCTCGCTCCACGCGATCGCCGGCGTGCGCACGAGTGAAACCATGCAGATGCAGATTACTCTCGGAGGTGTCTCCCTCCTCGCCCTGATCGATTCAGGCTCCACCCACAACTTCATCGCCGAAGAGGCGGCCGCTCGTGCTACGTTACCGCCCCCCACCACAGAGAAGATGCGCGTCACGGTGGCCAACGGCGAGCGCGTTCCGTGCCAGGGCGCGTACCGCGTCGTGCCCTTCCGCATCGGCCACGAGGAGTTCGCGGAGGATTTCCTCGCCTTGCCGCTCGCGGGCTACGACATCGTCCTGGGCACGCAGTGGCTGGCGTCGCTCGGACCGATCCTGTGGGATTTCCGAGCCCTCTCCATGACATTCTGGCGACGGGGCCATCGGGTGTGCTGGCACGGCATTGCAGGACCGTACGGGCCAGCCCTAAAATCATGCAGCGGCCGCGACTTCCTGGACGCCATCATCACCGAGTTCGACGGCATCTTCGCCGACCCCTCCGGCGTGCCACCGCCCCGCAGCCGCGATCACGGCATCACCCTGCTACCTGGTTCCGCCCCGGTGGCCGTCCGTCCGTATCGATACCCGGCCGCGCACAAGGACGAGCTGGAGCGTCAGTGCGCCGCCATGCTCGCCCAAGGTATCATCCGTGCGAGTTGTTCCGCATTCTCGTCCCCGGTACTGCTAGTCCGCAAGGCCGACGGGTCCTGGCGCTTCTGCATCGATTATCGCGCCCTGAACGCCATTACTGTCAAGAATGCGTTCCCGATTCCGGTGGTGGACGA
The DNA here is from genome assembly GCF_002162155.2 of Triticum dicoccoides. Taxonomy (NCBI): domain Eukaryota; kingdom Viridiplantae; phylum Streptophyta; class Magnoliopsida; order Poales; family Poaceae; genus Triticum; species Triticum dicoccoides. The sequence continues at coordinate 685,516,261 of NC_041391.1, forward strand.
ACTCCTCGACGAGCTACGGCACGCTCGTTTCTTCACCAAGCTCGATTTACGTTCCGGCTACCACCAGGTGCGGATGCGTGCGGAGGACATCCCGAAGACAGCTTTCCGTACTCATGACGGCCTCTACGAGTTTCTGGTGATGCCGTTCGGACTCTGCAACGCGCCGGCCACGTTCCAGGCCCTCATGAATGATCTGCTGCGGCCATATCTGCGCCGTTTTGTTCTCGTCTTCTTTGACGACATCCTCATTTTCAGCGAGACATGGGCTGACCATCTCCGACATGTGCGCACCGTCTTCACGGTCCTGCACCAGCACCGGCTCTTCGTCAAGCGCTCCAAATGCGCGTTCGCCGTTGAATCAATCGCATACCTGGGTCACACCATCTCCGCTGCAGGCGTGGCCATGGATCCGGAAAAGGTGCAGGCAGTGGCGGACTGGCCGCAACCACGCTCGGCGCGCGCGGTTCGGGGCTTTCTCGGCCTTGCGGGGTACTACCGCAAGTTTGTCAAGGACTTTGGCGTGGTTGCCGCGCCCCTGACGGCCCTCCTTCGCAAGGATGGTTTCTCTTGGTCGCCGGAGGCGGCAGCAGCTTTTACCACCCTCAAGACGGCAATCACCACGGCTCCCGTCCTCGCGTTACCGGATTTTACACGGCCGTTCATCGTCGAGTGTGACGCATCGACGTACGGTTTCGGGGCCGTCCTTCTTCAGGACCACCACCCGGTGGCTTTCTTTAGCCGGCCAGCCGCGCCACGTCACCGTTCCCTGGCAGCGTATGAACGGGAACTCATCGGCCTGGTGCTCGCGATTTGCCATTGGAGGCCGTACCTATGGGGGCGTCAGTTTGTGGTAAAAACGGATCATTACAGCCTCAAATTTCTGCTTGACCAGCGTTTGGCCACCATCCCGCAGCATCATTGGGTTGGCAAACTCCTGGGATTCGACTTTACGGTGGAGTACAAGGCAGGTAGTACCAACACGGTGGCGGATGCACTTTCCCGCCGTGACACGGAGGAGACGCCGCTCATGGCGGTCTCAGGGCCTCGTTTCGACTTCATCGATCGCCTCCGGCAAGCGACATCCACTGATCCGGCGCTCGTCGCACTGTGGGAGGATATCACGGCAGGTGCGCGGCAACAGCCTTGGGCGCTCTCCGACGGCCTCGTTACTTTCAACGGCCGCCTCTACATTCCGCCGTCATCCCCGCTACTCCAGGAGATTCTCAGTGCCGTGCACGATGATGGGCATGAAGGCGTCCTGCGCACATTGCATCGTCTCCGCCGCGATTTCCACGCACCTAACCTTCGCAAGACGGTGCAGGAGTACATCCGCACTTGCGGTACTTGCCAGCGGTACAAGTCCGAGCACTTGCACCCCGCTGGGCTGCTACTGCCGCTGCCGGTACCCACGGGCGTGTGGACTGACATCGGCATCGACTTCGTGGAAGCGCTTCCTCGAGTAGGCGGGAAGTCTGTCATCCTCACCGTGGTGGATCGCTTCAGCAAGTATTGCCATTTTGTGGCGTTAGCCCACCCATACACGGCAGAGTCAGTGGCACAGGTGTTCTTCGCTGAGGTTGTTCGTCTCCATGGCGTGCCGCAGTCCATGGTCTCTGACCGCGACCCCGTCTTCACCTCCGCTTTTTGGCGAGAGCTCATGCCCCTCACGGGGACAAAGCTGCACATGACGTCAGCATTTCACCCGCAGTCGGATGGTCAAACGGAGGCTGCTAACAAGATCATTGTGATGTATTTACGGTGTCTTACCGGGGATCGTCCCAAGCAGTGGCTCCGGTGGCTTCCCTGGGCTGAGTACATATACAACACCGCCTACCAGACAGCAACCCAAGAGACTCCGTTCAAGCTTGTGTATGGCCGTGACCCTCCCACTATTCGCTCTTACGAGCCCGGCGACACACGGGTGGCTGCAGTGGCCAGGAGCATGGCTGAGCGCGACGAACTTATCGAGGACGTCCGCTATCGTCTACAACAGGCACAGCCGGTCTATAAGTCCTACTACGACAGACGTCATCGGGACATTCGGCATGAGGTGGGCGATTGGGTTTGGCTTCGCCTTCGACAGCGCGCCGCGTCCTCTCTCAACTTGCCAACCAGGGGCAAGCTCAAGCCACGATTCTATGGGCCGTACCGCATTTCAGAAGTGATCAACGACGTGGCATACCGTCTTGAGCTTCCGGCACGCTCGCGCCTCCATGACATGTTCCACGTGGGTCTCCTCAAGAAGTTCTTCGGCATTCCTCCAACTACACCGCCGGGATTGCCTTCGATCCACAACGGGGCGGCTGTTCCAGAACCAGAGCGCGTGACTCGTGCGCGCCTAGCACGCGGCGTTCGCCAGCTACTCGTCCACTGGAAGGGTGAAGCAGCTTCGTCAGCTACATGGGAGGATCTTGACAGTTTCGTCGAGCGCTACCCCGCTTTTCAGCTCGAGGACGAGCTGCTCGTCGAGGGGGGGAGAGATGTCATGTGGGGCACGTCTTACAGACGTGGGCCGCGCGGCCAGGAGCAGCCGACGGCCGCATCAGGCAAGGCGCAGGCTGGACAGGAGTCCTGATCCGGGCACATTAGTTCCTAGACTAGTTTATTTCGTATAGGTTTCTAGTTTGTTATTAGCCCATGGGGCCTTTATATATCAGACAGTTAGCACCCTTTAGGGATAAGCAATAAAGTTATTTCCTTCTATCTTCCCCTCCCGCATCATAGAGCAGCCAGGCAAAAACCCTAGCGCTCCTATCCACCGCGACTACGAACTACGTAGTCGAGGTCCTGCTGTCTTGGGCACCGAGGCCCTTGACAGTATGGACCTCTACGGAGATGTTTTTGGTATCCTACAGCTGGATGAACCTAATTATGATGTATGTTTGATTGCCTAATTTTCCTTGAAATTGAACTACAGCCCTACCAGTCAGCTGACTGTTGTGTTGCATTGTATTCCAGGAGGAATCTGTTGACCGCTGCAAGCATTGGGGAGACTTGGAGGAGGAAGATGAAGAGGAGGAAGAATAGGAGGAGGAAGAGGAAGAGGAACTAATGGAAGATGATGACATGGAAGCTGGCATGCAGTCTGTCGACACCATGTCAAGGTTCTATAATAATTATTTGATGACTAGCTTAGGTTCTTCTCTAAGGAACTTGTTATGACGCCTCTGTTAATAGCACTCCCACTGGCGTGGAAACTCCTGAAGTCATTGATCTTTGGAAGCAACAGAGGAAAGAGTCTGAAAGGCCAACAGATAAGCAGTTATACCAGGTAAGGGCTTAGCTTCAGTTTTGTGGTATTTCAGGCCAAGTATTGTTATGGAGCTTTAGTTTGGCTTATTGCAGTTCATAACCAACAATTTGTTCTTTTTCATCTGAAGGTTCTTGAGCAGAAGGAGGAGAAAATCGCACCTTGAACCCTCTATGGGTGAAGCCATACGTATGCAACTCTAATACAACCTAGTCATCTCTACAATATTTTTCCGATGGATTTCTGTTTCAACCATACGGAGAACTCATTTTATATATATCAATAATCTCTGATGGATTCCTGTTTCAATCATATGGAGAACTCATTTTGCATCTTGCTGTTTTTGCAGGTATGTGGTTGGGGCACAGGATAAAGCTGGGGTTAAAAGGGTGAGCTTTTACATTCCTTGCACCAAGTATACAAGTATTCCCATAGCTTGCATGCTCTGATGATTCATTGACACATGTTTGTGGTTCTCGTTTGCAGGTTGATCTTCTCAAAAATCAGAAAGTCTGAAAAAGTGGATGTCACCATACACCCCGAGGAGTTCGAAGTTATGGACGATGTTCTGGCAGCCAAGTAAGAGCACTTCTCCATCGCGTCTGTCAAGCTTTGCCTGTCAATCCACGAGTTGAAACATTAACACCTTCCCTCTAAAACTATGAAACAGGTACGAAGAAGCCCGGGAGGAGGAGAAGCTACGGAACCAGAAGCAAACACCAACCCAATGGACCTGAACCCTTTTTCCCTCTCCGATTTGCAGAACGCGAGCAAGAGGAAGAGGAAGCACAAGGGCGTGAAATCTTCCAAAAAGGACTAAAAGTTCTACATGGAGCAGCAGCCACCATTTTGTGCAACTGAAGCCACCTGGGCTCAGGCCATGGCCACTGTGCCGTGTTTCCAAACTCACCGAGACCGCCACCGCCTCTGTTTGCTCTGCCATGATTAAGTCCCTGTTTGGAACCTCTCCAGTCCCGAAACTCTGCTCCGCGCGAGGAGCTCGGTTTGAGCCACTCCCTGCAATTGTGCTGCCGCTCCCTCCGCTCCGGGAGCTGCAGTTGTGGAGCGGAGAGGGGATCCGAACAGGGCCTAAATCACATCGACGACGCCAGATGGTGCCAGGTGTGCTTTTGTTTCCCCGCCTTGAAAGTAGAGTTCATCTTAGTTTTGGGCCTGCAGCTAGAGCAGATCCTTTTCGTTTTTGCTGTCCATGCAAGAAGCAGCTGTAGCTAGGGAAGCTTTGGCCAACACCGACAGTGACAACGATGGTGACAAGGGAGCCTCTGGTAGGAGGTGAGTGCTGGAGCCACTCTCTCCCGATGCTGCTGACAAGTGTTGTTTGCCTGTGGTTTTGTTGTAGCTTGTCAGAAGCAGCAAGAATGATCTGCTCTATATATTTTCTTTTCCATCTTAAGCTTTTGACAATGCTATCATATTTGTAATCCCATATGATGACATGGCTGGTTTCATGTTTTGTGTAAATTTGTAACCTGACTGCACGCGTAAAAAAGAAGTGAAAACCACAAATACTTTGTCACTTCTATTACAATATCAGGTAGAAACAAGATAGTACTTGATCTCCCTAAGAGCCTGCACTGCCTAATGCATGCTACCTTGAGATATTCAAACTTTCTCCAGAAATTGGACCAAAACTCCACTTTCCTCCACATTCATTTGTTGCTAATAATGTGCCATCAAACATTGGATTCCGCAAAGGAGATACCGGGATCTTGGCACTTGTTCACCCTCGGCATGAGACCATCTACTACTGTTTCTAGTTGAAGGAAACGTGGAGGACATATCGCATCCTGATCTGGTCCAAGTTGTACACTATGCACTCGTTGTAGTAAAGGACGCCCTGCAATGCATGCCTTATTGTGTTAGAGAGAGAACAGCAAGAAGGCGCAAAGCACACAAACGGAAACCAATAGGCAGAAAAGCCTGAAAAACTACACAGGGCTGAGTTGGACAGCACATACGTTATCGCGGGACGCCTTCTTAGGTTTCCCGAGCGGAACAACCACACCGTCATCGGTGATCTTCGATTCCGCCATGTCTGGTGCCGTCTTCCCAACCCCCTTCGTGCCGTTTTGCAATGATAAGTATTTACTCTTTGTGTTGTTTACAACAACTACTACTGCTGCCAACGCCATAACAAAACAACATAATTCAAGAGAATGATAGGTTCAGGGTTACTTTTGAATCAGTAAGTGGATGTAGGGCTTTTATCAAAAGGGCTTGCGTCACCAACCGACCTTAGTTTACCCTCGGGCAGGTTATTAGCATTTATATCACCATCTAGTAGCTCGTTCATCTCGCCTAGCGCAACCTGAGATGATAAGTTACAGCAAACAACTCAACATGACACCATAAATAAATGGAGAAAAACACGCTTGAGCGGAGACCACGACACTTCATGTAAAGGTGTGTGGTGAACAATTGATAGCTTGGTAAAACAGACCTCGCATAGAAGCAGCACTCCAGATCTAGATGCTTGTGAAGGATAGCAGTAGTTTGCACTCTTGGAGAACATGTCAGCAAAGTAAACCCCTTTCCCAAACATGTAGCCGGTGCTAGGCGCTTCAGGAGGAGCGATTCGCAAACCTGGGAGAAAGATTAGTGTTAATTAATATACTAGCATTGACCTATCTAGTCAGATCTGACATAATTTGATGTTTACAGTATATATAGTACCCCGAGAAAATATCCCGGTCCAGTTTGTCAACCGAGAGCCATGCCATAGAAGCATCCTGTTTCCTGCGTTGATGAACTGCGAGATCACTTTCACAGTTAGTCATTTGACAATGTCATTGCAGTAAGTACTGTAGGTTTTTTTGGGCGCCACATAGCTGATTAGGAAGATCCACTTACCTTCTGAAATCGCTCTGTTTCGCCCTGCCTTGTCACCTTAAATATCTGCTCTATGTCGACCGTATAACCCGAATGTCTCTTGGCATGTGTGTTTGTTAAATATGTTTTTATCTGGACAGCAGGAATGTCCATACAAGGTAAAAGTCATGAACATCGTGTAAGTGAAGAAGTGTGGAACATAACTCATTCAACCATGCCAAATCAGTTCTTGGTCATAAGAAATTTGACATCTTTTTAACAAAGAAAATAAATGGTATTCCCGTAATGAAGTTGTTATAAAGGCCTAGATGTTTTTGGTAGAAATATTACCATGGAGTATTCTTCGGAATCAACTTCCAGAGGTGTAAAGTCACAATGAAGCTGCTTGTATCGAGCATACAAAGGATCGTCCTAGATGGCAAAATGAAACGAACTTATAAATCCAGAGTGTTCATGTGTGCACACCATATTTCTTTACCAATGTCTTACCCGATCGCTTTGATTGTCTTCCAGAAGCCTGGTTGCAATCTCAATCTCACCAAGGGCTTCAACCTTCGAAAGAGCAAAACAAGTGGTGATATTAGATATGAAGCTTGTACTAGTACACGAAATTCCAAATTATGAATATGAGTGTTCTCAAAAAAATGAACGAATATTAAGTTACAATTCATTTCAAACTTTGATAAGAATGGCAGAAGAACCAATGTTCCGAATGTCTTCAGAAGAACCAATGTTCTAAATTATCCTTGAAAATTGTCATTATCTCTTAATGCATACAAGATTTCATAACAGATCAAAGCTAAAATAAAGCAAAAGATAGTGGCCTATTACCATTTCCAGCTTAGCTTTCAGTTTCTCAGGAGTATCAATGATAAATTCACCTGCCAGATAAATTTTGTTAGAAGCAGGGCCGTACCAGGGAAAATGGAGGCCCAATGCAAAGTCAGAAATTGGGCCCTCGGCATAGCAAGTGACGACGAGGAAAACAATATCTAATTGTTATTATTGTTACTATTTATATATCATGTTGGTACATAGTACAATCTTCTGAATAACATCTTGTCGCAAAAGTGATACTAGAAAATCTCCTACCAAGTTTATCTTTATGACCCTTTTGGATAGACGCCCTCTTAGGACCCTTCTCTACCAAATTATCAATTGCTTTAGAATGCCATCCCAATTTCGAGGATCAAATATATCAGGTTGCAAAAAACATCAACATTAGTAGGTACTTCATCACAATGATTTGCTTCATCCAGGTTATTATTCTCAACATGTACCTCATCCATGTTACTATCAACATTAATCTGTTTTCCCTGAGTTTCAGTATGGATGGAGTCATTGTCATGTACATCATCAGTATTAGCATCTACACTAATTTTCAGAAGAAACGTTTGGTTCTTTAACAAAAAACCTATCAAGACCACCTTTTAGAGATTCATCGAGTATCTTTTATTTTCTGACGTTTTTCATATCCTGACCGGCACTTTCTAATTCTAGAGGACATTGCAGAAAGTAAACTAAGTGACAGATAAGGAACTAAAAACTGAACTTGTGGTCAAAGAGGAATGAAACAACATTGTCTTCGATTGATGTGAGAAGCAGATCAGGGGGAGGAGATGGTTATTGCTTTGGGGACCAAGAACTCGTAGCCTCAGCTGGCCTGCCGAGCGGTCGAATCTCTGTGACGAGCAGGGCCTCCAGGGATCCAAGCTCCACTTGATTCTGACACACTTGGGTCGCAGGCCGGCAAGGCGGCAACCGGAAACGAAGGAAGTTGAGTGAAACACTGATTTGCAGGCCTGCTGATTTGAGAATTGAGAAGAACAAAACACTAACAAAATAAATAGATGGAGATTGAAAGTAGACGTCACCTATTCCACTGCTCATTGCAATAGATAATTTGGCGAAATCGCAAAAAATTAGTAGCTGATGGATTGGGAACGGAACGTTAGCTAGTGAACAACTGGAGATTGATTTACGATCTGTGAAAGAGTAACGGCGGCTGCATTGTGAAGAAGACGAGGATGAAAAGAGAGACGTGCATGAGGAGAGGGCCCAGTAGTTAATTCCTGCAGTTCCACCACCCATTGAATACTCTTGGGAACCCAAGTTGAGGATTAGCTGAGTTAATTCATTGTTGGGCCCCGCCGGCATGCTGCACCATTATCCAACCTGTTTTGCACTATTTTTTGCTAATTACTAAGAATACTTGTACTAACCACATAGAAATCTGGGGCCCCACTGATTTGGGGGCCCTGTGCAGGCGCACATCCTGCACATGCCCACGGTACGGGCCTGGTTAGAAGATCCTGATCACTGTAGAATGAACCAAGCAGGAAGTTGGAAACTTACGCATCTTTTTGAAACCAAAGTCGTGAGGAATCACGGTGTAGAATTCCCTGAAACCAAGTGGAAGTACATGAATATTCGTTAGGTTTCGACATATTCAAATGTCAGAAAGTACAAGTGTAGCACTGATGGTGGATGCCATTATGCATTCCACAACTATCTCATCATGCTTCACTACACTATTTATCAAACTAAAAAGGAAATTATGACTCACCCAGTCAGTTCTTCCAGCTGTATCGGGTCAGCCTTTGGAAGAGCACTAGAGATCCGCTTCAAAACAGAATAACCCTGTGGAAAGTTTGGAGAAAGATGCGCTTTTACTGCAAGCAAGACTGAATGTGCACCCAATAGATCTTTTAGAGTGCATAGTGTATTTAAGTCATTTACTTTTTTTTACAGGTTTTAAGTCATTTACTTTTTTTTACAGGTTTCAAGTCATTTACTTGAAAGTATGATAAAATGCAACCTTATGTAAGTTTTTTGGCTAGCTTGGGAGATAATTAGGTCCAAGTTGTTTATGCATATTGTTATTCAACATGTAATCTTTGTGTCCATGCTGAATTGATAATCCCCAACAAAGAAAAGCTCACCTTGAGCACGAAAGTGGGACAACCGAGAGTTACCCCCCACGTCGTCTCCCTGAGGCGACTCGGGCGGGCACCCCCACCGGCCGCCGCCTGAGCCACCTCCCCAGCCTCCACCCCCCGCCGCCGCCAGCAAACGACGCCGGGCAAAGCCCGCCGGCGGCTGGTGGCGGCGGGATCTACTCTCTCCTGTGACTCGTATCCATCACCACCCCCACCGCGACGCCCACCTTCACCGGCTTCGAAGTTCGATGGATCTGGCAGCAGGCATCCTCCATGCTGCTGTTGCGGCTTCACTGTTACGGATCTGGCCGTGCCGCACATCATCCGCCCCTCTGCGCCCTCCCCGCGCGGCATCCATTCCCATATGGCTGTCGGCGCCTCGACCCATCAGATTCGGTCGGTGCTTGTCTCCGTTGACCTGCGCCTCCCTTCTCCATGGGCTGCCAACTGCAGTGCGCGTCGAGCACCCGGTGCCGACGTTGACGGGAGGGCGGTGCAGTGCGCGTCAAGCGTCCCGCGCACGTGCTCTGGTCCTACCTCACCCTCCCCTCATCCGCATCAGGGCCGGCAGATCTGGCCTGGTGCTTCCCTCTGGCCGACTCCCTCCTTCCGCTCCGGCCGGCGAGCCACGGCTGCGGGCTTCCAGCGCCCTGGGGTGGCTGCGGGGGCCTGGCCTCGTGGCTGCCTCGGCGGCGGTTCCACCCGCCGTTCCGCTGGGCTGGGCGCAGTGCCCCCTGCTCCCACGCTCTTGCGCCGGCCTCCGTCGCCTCCCGCCCTCAATCTCGCGCCGTCGACCGCCTGCTGCGCGCTCTCGCATCCCGCCTCGCGCAGATCCATCTGCCGCGTCTCCCGCCTCCACCGCCCCCGCCCTATTCGTTGTCGTCGTGCTCCTTTGCGTGCTTGCCAAACGAAGGTGGCGTCGTGGCTCCTTCTCCTTGGAGCCCTCCATCTCCCAGTCCCTCGGTGGGCTGCCGCTGTCTCATAGCCTTTCCTGCTGGGGGCGCCGCACCGGTGGTCCTCACTGGTGGCTCTCGGCGTCAAGGGTGCCGGCCGGCGTCTCTGCTGGTCGGATTCACCTGGATCTGGGGCCGTCCAGTTTCAGCGCTGCCCCGCGCTATTGGCGGCTGCTCTGCGTCTCGTCGCGTGGAGGGTGTGACCGGGGTTTGGGAGAAATCCATGGTCGGCCAGCTGCTGCTGGCCGAGACAGCGGCGACGCTTCACGTCGTTCCCATCTTGATGGCGTTGTCTTCATCCCCCGGTCTTGTGATGTTTTGGGTGTGCTCTGTGGTGTTCTTTGCTTGGTGATGCCCTTCGACTACGCCGGTGGCACACAGGTGCCGTGGCGTCGTCTCGGCCCGGCATGACCGTTCGAATGTACCCCATGACACAGGTGGTGTCACGGTGTTGTGCAGTCTTGGTTGCCCGGTGCTTTTCGATTGCGTCGACGGTGCAGTGTCATGGTTTAGTCTCGGCTTGCTGCTGCAATACCAGCGCCCGTGGTGCCCTTTGTTGTGTTGTTTTGGGTGTGATCTGTGGAGTTCTATGCTTGGTGATGCCCTTTGCCTACGCCGGTGGCACACAGGTGCCGTGGCGTCGTTTCGGTCCGGCGTGACCGTTTGAATGTACCCCATGACACAGGTGGTGTTGCGGCGTTGTGCAGTCTTGGTTGCGTGGTGCTTTTCGATTGCGTCGATGGTACAGTGTCATGGTTTAGGCTCGGCTCGCCGCTGCAGTTCGATCGCCCATGGTGCCCCTGGTTGTGTTGTGTCCCACCTCGCCATGTGTTGTCTGTGTGTTGTTTTTGCTTTATTTCTCCTCTCTGTGCCCCCTGTACTTCCGGTTCACTTGAACCCTATCTTGTATTAGGTTGCAAAGCCTATAGGCAACAAATGAATACAATTCAGGTGGGGAGGATTTCTTCTCCCCCCGGTGAAAATTCAAAAAAAAAAAGCTCACCTTACGTATTGTAGATTTGCTTATCTTTCCAAGAGGAAGTTTTTCAGCATTATAACCTAGTTAGTTAATCAAAGATGAATGGATTAGTAAAATCATATGCTTCATGAATAATCAATAGAAATCTACTTTAAAAACAATACTCCTGTATTTGAGTAGATCGTCAGTATTTGCCTCTTTGGCCATGAACTATGTTCAGACCCTTGTTTTAGTATATATTTTTTCATAAAATTAGGCCCCGTAATTTTAACACACACATGCAATATAGGATCTACCAGGCTCACAAAATCCATGTGTACTGCAAATAGGCTAATATTATGATGCTCTAATGCGTTCAAAAAGCAACGTCAATCGGCCAACCTACCGATTTCCATCATTTGCTGCTTCATCATGCTAATATCGCAGATCACGGATATGAAAACGTGCAGTTCGAGTCTCAAGCTTCGTCTCCCTTATCTGATCGGCAACGGAGTATTTCTTCTGAGTCTTACCCTGAATTTTTTTTACAAGACCAAAGCGTTAAAACTAGAAAGGTGCAATCACTAGAGAAAACTTGAGGCAAACCTTACCGTTTCGTCGTCACCTTTACCATAGTCCATTTCAAGCCAGGTGTAGTAGTCTGGGCGGCAGCTGAGTTCCTTGCGACAGGACCAATCATTGCCGGTTTTATCCTTAAATTTGAATTCAAATAGATCGACCGCTTGGTCCCGTGGCATGGGGCCGCGCAGCTCGCTCCGACCTCGGTGGCCTACTCTCCCATATCTCCAGTAGACCATCCAGCTTGCACCACCATCAGATTCTACAGTGAACACACATCAGTTAGGTGTTTTATGTAATGCTACTATTAGTGACCACTGACCACTCATAAACTGAGCACATGAACCTTAATTGGGAAAATTCGATGTATGCCGTATGAATGTTTTGAGAAGATATATAGCAGTAAAGTACTAGATGTTTGTGTGTGTGTGTGTGTGTGTCGTGGACTTGCGCCTCAGTCGTAACTAAAAGATCAACACAAATATTGGAGGAAGTATTTCTGAATCGATCGATTGAGAAATATAGCAATTTTCAAGGAAAACAACACACACAAGGAGGTAGTAAATGGCAGGAGGAGAAACAAACCTAAGGCCTGGATGATGAAGAACTTGTTGTTGTTGCCCTCGACGTTGGTCTGGTTCAAGGTGGCGTCGTAGATCTCATTACCCTGTGTGCAACAAAAATAGCATATATGTTACCAATACCCTACGTACGTACGTGTTTCTGCTCTGAACCCAACTAACTAACACTAGTGTGCGTACCAGTTGCAGGACGTGCCAGGACTCCTTCATGTCGTCGGGGATTTGCGGGTCCAGCACCGCCGCGCCCTTCTTCGTCGCCGTCACCATCTTCGCCGCCGCGTCGTCGGCCTTCTTCACATCGTTGCCACCGAGGTCTATAGAAGTAGCAGCGTCCTTCTTCTTCTTGCTCGCTCTCGCCGCGAGCCCCCGCGCCGGCCCGAAGAAGCTCGCGTGGTCATGATGGCGAGGGGGAGGAGGGGGCCTCGGCCGGATGAAGTTGGTGCCGGTGCCGGTGCCGGTGCCGACGCGGGGGCGGCAGCTGAGCGTGGCGCGCATGATGGCATGGAGATGGGCGGCCATCGCTGAGCTCTGCGCAGACCTACGTACGCATCAGAAGTGCAGGGGCCGGCTGGCAGGCAGAATCTGCGGATGGATGCACTTGATCTCATGACGAAAATAGCATGATCGAAATAACAAGCAAGGATCGGGATAATGGAAGTAGATCGATCGGTTTGAAAAGAGATTCTGCTGGTTGCACGCCGGATTCCATCGAGGGCCAAAGTTTCCTTCAGGCCGGCATGGGTGGGGTCCGCCCGCAGAGAAGTTTCTTTGTCCAAGGGTCATTTTGTTTTTTTTTCAATATATGTAGGCGCAAAAGTGGTTCGGCAATAGACGGCTGAATTTTCTTTTCTCTTTCTTTTTGAATTTTTTGGCTCAAAACATTTCATCCGTGACTAGCTAGAGTGGATTGGCCGCCGCTCGTCCTCACCTCCGCTCAGGGCCTCACCTCCGCTTCCCTCCGTCGCCTCCTCCTCCTCCCCCGTGCGGCGGCGCCGCCCCGCACCGGGGAGCCCCCACCCTCCTCCTACAGCCGCGCCTCACCTCCGCTCTCCTCCGCCGCCGTCGCCCGAGGCGTCACAGGGCAAAGCCCTTGTGGCGTGGCGGCGGCGGTTTTCTCCTTGGATCTCGATCTGGTTGAGAGGCGGCGCTCCTTTTCGGCCAGATCGGCGGCGACATGGATGTGGTGTGGCGGCGGCGGTGGAGGACGGCACCGGCAACGGCGGATCTGGCCTTGACTCAGTTGGGCTAATTCGTTGTGCTACGGATCTCGATCACCGTCAGCGGTGCACTGCTCCTGGACTTGATCTGCAACACGAGGATGTCTGGGGCGCCGGCCCTAGGCTTGGTGGTGGTGGCCTTCTTCTTCGTCGGAGTTGGTCTGGATCCCGGGGCGGCGGCCTGGATGGTGGCGGCCGGTGAAGCTAGGGCTTCCCGCGGCGGTATGGCGTGGTGCAGTCCCTGTCCAAGGCGGATCCGTGACGACGATCTGATCTACGGATTGGTTCAAATCAGAGACGGTGACGAGCACGCGGGTTCCATCTCGGCAGCTCTCGCGGCTTGGCGAGGCGGGGTGGGGCCCTCCTCATAGGTTCCAGTGGTGGCACACTTAGGCAGTGGCTAGTGCGCTAGGGCTCTACGGTGGCACTGCTATTGCGGTTGGTCGCCGGATCTAGGCGGCTAGATCTGGGGCTTTGAAGGCGGTCGAGACGATGCACAGGTTGTCGGGTGGACTACTTGGGACGGATCCGGGTGAAAACCTGGTCTTCGGTCGATGGCCGGAGCCGGTGATGATGATGCCTTTATCATTGTTTCCTTCATGAAGGCATCATCGAGGTGAAGCTCCCAGCTCCACTCAATACCTTCCGGGGAAACCCTAGATCAGCTGATCGGATGTTGGCGGCAATCATGTGTCGTCACCCCCTTGGGGGCGGCATTCTTGGAGGTGCACTTGTTCTTGCGGGACCAGCAGACGACTTCTTTGGTGGAGCGGTGCTTCATCCTACACATTGATGGCGACGGATCTTGACGGTGTGGCGCAGTGCAGATTCGGCGTTCGATGTGCGAGGATGGACTCGCGCAGGAGGACGACGTTGTCTGGCGTCATGGTGGCGTCGATGGCAGAGAGACCTGGCACGGTAGATGCAACAGTACAACTCTGAAGATGGATTGGTGGCAGGTGGCTGCGGCGGCCTCATACCCGGCAGGCGTCCTGGTTGAGGAATGCGCCGGACTGGTAGGTTCCCCATACCCGGCAGGCGTCCTGGTTGGGACCTCAGGTCTGAGATGTTTAGGTTTGGCTGCAAGGTCTGTTTGGTATTAGGCCCAGACTATCAGTATCCTTTCATCAACTGGATAGGAGTAGCGATAGATGTTGCCTAGACGGTGGCTTTAGTCTTATTGTTGTATGACTTTGTAAGGTCTTGTGCGAATAATTAATAAAGTAGCCGCATGCATCCTCCAGATGCAGAGGCCGGGGTCCCCCTCCATTTCTAAAAAAAAGCTAGAGTGGATTGACACTGTATTTCAGTAGGAGTACTCTTTTTAGTCCCTCCCGTCCTTTTTACTCTACACATACAAGAATTGACTTCAAACTTCATAAAGTTTGACCATATTTATATGAAAAAATATCAATACCTACCATATGCTGAAGTTATACAATATGAAAATTTAAGTCATGACACATCTACTGATATTGATTCCACATTGTGAATGTTGATTTCTTTTATAAAATTGGTCAAACTTTACGAGGCTTGATTTTAGACAAATCTTATATGCAAACTAAAAAGAATAGGAGGGAGTACAAGGGCCACACCGCCACATAACACCACTTGTTTTCACTGAAGAAAATGGAGTCTGAGAACACATACGCCCACCCGTGTTTATCGAGAAATGCTACATACACGGGCTGCTTTTTACGGAATCAACGGAGAGGCTGAGCCGGGATTTTCTTATTGGGTAGAAATCAGGTGAAGGGCCTACCCCAACTGAGAATCAGGGGGGCGATGAGATTAGTTATAAAGCAGGTCCCGTAAAACCTCCGTAGTTAGCCCGTGCGTCTAGAATTATCGGTGTTCATCTCCGGCTCACAAAAACCGCGCTGTGAGATGGTTTTATCAGCCACTATTAACTTTCTTACTGCCAACTTCCAACCAGAAGAAGCTAACAAAGCAGCAACCTAAAGCAGCATAAGTCGAAAGTCGCGACAGATGAACTTGGCATATACAGGGGCACGCCGGGCGACCACGAGCAGGCTTCCTACAGCATCAGCCTTTGCAGAGCCTCCTAATCTCAAGTGTCCAGCCGTGCACGCGTCCAAACCGCGTGTCACTTGAGCTGATCTCTTAGACACCAGCCGTAGAGCTTGTTGCACCCTGCTTCTTTCTAGGACTGCCAAGGAATCCAACAAGCAACAGAGAAAAGACCACATTAGTAAGATCTCTCGACATGGTTCTTTGAAATTAGGCATCAATCTTTGTTTTCTAAATCGCCCGTGCTACAATGATCTGCTCTCGCGACACCATCAAATCAAATCCTACGCGTTTGGCCCCTGCCTTTTCCCAAAAAAGTGTTGGTGCCGTGGCCTTCCTCTTCCTCTCTCTCGCTGCACCTCCCTCTCGCTCTCTCTCTAACACAACAAAGAAGAAGGAGGAGGAAGAGGAGGAAGAAAGGAGACAGTGGACACGAGAAGTTTTTCGGCGCACGTACGCCACCCGCAGCACGAACTGCGTTCCTTCTTTCCTGAGCACGTACTCAGTCCCGGCCACACGATACACAGAGACCTTCGCGGCTTTATACACGCGCTCGTACGCACGCACTCGCCCACGCCCTGCGCCCCACGCCGTACCTGGCTCGCGCTCCCGTCGCGCTCATACGCGGACGACGCGGCCACCAACGGCCTGGACGCGGTCATTCCTCCGGCTCCATCGCCAGCAGTCCAATGAACGCCCGCACACTCCCTACACCGGCTACTACGTACACACACACGCACTAACTACCTGCTAACTACATGCATGCACTAACTAATCTGGCCGGTGCACTCGCGCACCGACGCGCCCTGGCCGCAGCCGCGGCTTATTCGTCTAACAAAACGAGCCTCTCTTTTGATCTTACTAAACACGCATGGTTTTCACTTTCTGTGAGATTTCAATGAAATTCATTGAATTCAGTTATTTCAGTAGATACTGAAATATTTACTTTTTGGTCAAAATATTTTAGAAATTTCAGTAGTGCACAGGACTTCAATAATTTTTAAAAAATATTCAAATATTTAGTTGAATTCAAGTGAATATTTTGGTCCTTTGACCGAAATACAAACTGAAATCACCGAGATTCACTGAATTTCGGCGATTTCGGTTGCTGCTGATTTTTTCTGAAACTGAACGGCATGGATGAATAATTTCTAAAGACCCGGTAGTTTCTCTCGCACCAAATCTTCCACACCGAAGTTGCTTGTATCGAGCATACAATGGATTGTCCTAGATCACAAAATGAAACGAACTTGCAAGTCCAGAGTTTTCATGTGTGCACACCACATTTCTTTACCGATGTCTTACCTAGCTAACCGCTTGAATGGTCTTCCAGAAGACTGGTCGCAGTCTCAATCTTACCAAGAGCTTCGACCTTCGAAAGAGCAAGACAAGTGGTAATATTAGATATGAAGGTGGAATTAGTATAGGCAATATGAAATGATGAAGGTGGATTTAGTATAGGCAATACGAAACTATGATGAAGTTATGGATATGGATGCTCTTATTTTTTTGTCAATATTCAATGCACTTCAAACTTTTATAGGAAGGACAAGCACATATTACAGTGGACAAAAGGAGACTCTGGTTCTGAATCTCTTCAGAACAATCATTGTTCTACATTATCCTTGAAAATAGCCAGAAAGATAGTATCCTATTACCATTTCCAGCTTAGCTTTTAGTTTCTCAGGAGTGTCAATGATAAATTCGCCTGCCACATAAAATTTTGTTAGAAGATCATGACTGTGGGGTGAATTAAGCAGAAAGTTTGAAACTTACGCATTTTTTTGAAACCAAAGTTGTGAGGAATCAGAGTGTAGAATTCCCTGAAACCAAGAGTAATCGAGGAATATCTCAGTAAGCAAAAGACATATTCGAAGGCACATAAAAGGAAAAAATTTGGACTCACCCACTCAATTGTTCTAGCTGTATCCTGTGACTGTTAGCCTTTGAAATAGCATTAGAGATCCTCTTTAAAATGTCATAGCCCTATGGAACCATAGAAAAGTCATCATCATAAGAGAGAAAGATAAGACGAATGGAATATGAAACCAAGACCTCGATATCCAAGCTTTTACTGCATACAACACTGGATGTGCATCCAACAGAACTTTTAGATTGCACGGTAAGATGCAGCCTGATGTAAATTGTTTGCTATAGCTTGATAGATAAATAAGCCCAAGTTAATTATGTACAATGTTCCTCAACCTGTAATCTTATATCCACATTGAATTGATAATCCTCATCAGAGAAGCACCAAATAACTCACCTTCAGTATGGTAGACTTGCTTATCTTTCCAAGAGGAAGTTTATCGGCATCATAACCTAATTGGATAGCCAAAGATGAATGAATTAGTAAAAGTAAATGATACATGAGTAGTCAACAGGAATTTACAAAAACAAAAAAATAGCACTAAACAATCTAAATATACTTTTCAAATGAGTTAATCCAAGTTCTTCATTTGAGCAGATCGTGAGTATCTGCCTCTTTGGCCATGAACTATGTTCAGTCCCTTGGTGTATTCTCGATTTCTTTATATAATTAAGTCATACATTACCCACATTATACGATCTCTAAATCAAAATATTGCAGTTCAATTTATTTCAAAAACTTCATCCATATTCATGTTTGAATACTAGGTGTACTTCTATGCAAAAACAAAAATGGCACACATAAAGTTGCTATAGGCGCTCTCCATTCTTGTATTTTTTTTTGCAGGACACAACAAACATAATTCACACAGATTACAGGTGCACTAAAACCTTTTGTGGTTTTTTAAATTAAATTTTATTTGGAAGTGCTCACAAAATCCACATGTAGACTTTGAATATGCTAATACTATGATGCTCAAATCAGTTGAAAAAGCGACATTAATCAAGTAGCTTACCGGTTTCCACCATTTGCTGCTTCAGCATGTTAATATCGCGGATGACGGATATGGAATGCGCAGTTTGAGTCTCAAGCTTTGTCTCTTGATTGGCGACAAATTCTTTCTTCTGAAAAGAATAAAAAAAATACAAGACCAAAGCATTAATTAAGAAGATTTAGAAAGGTGCTAAATTAATTGCAATGAAGTCACTAACTATCTTACTGTTTCCTTGTCACCTCTACCATAGTCAATTTCAAGCCAGGTGTATTTCTTTGAGTGACACCTGAAGTTCTTGCGATTGGACCATTCATTATTAGTTTTCTGCCAAAACTTGAATTTAAATGCACGAATCGCTTCGTGTCGTGGCATGGGGCCGAGTAGCTCAGTCCGACCTCCAGAGCCTACTCTCCCATATCTGCAGTAAACCCGGAAGCTTCGACCATCGTCAGATTCTAGAATTAACAGGCACCGGTTAGTGTTTCATATAATAATATGATCGAACGATCATAAACCGAGCACATGAACCTGACTTTGGAAAGGTACATTTAACTCGATGTATGCGGTGTGTTTCAAAAAGACGATATTGGTGAATTACATGGTAGCAAAAAGCAGTGTCCAAGAAATCAGGGGGAGACTTGTGTGAGATCTCACATTAGATGAGATCAATGAGATCGATTTTTTTTTTGGAAAAAAAAACATGTTCAAACATTCTCAAAAAATTTGTAGACACGTCAATGTTTGATGTACAACCTCAAAAAGTTTCAGCTCCTAATTTGACCTACATTAATAGAAACAAAAAAGACAAAATCGAATGTGAATAGTGTCAAAGTACTATTCACCCAAAGATGTCACTATTCACATTTTTATTTTTATTTTTTGAATCTCTAAACGTACATCGAGTTTTGAGCTGATATTTTTCAGAGTTGTAGACGTACCTACAGGGATCTTGTCAAATAATTTCAGATTTTTCAAAATGTATAAATATGAATTTTTGAGGTTGATCTCAGGCTAATGTGAGATCTCATGCAAGTCTCTCCCGGCCCAACCATGACATTCTTGTGCATCAAATTCCTATAAATAAACTCAGATGTGCCCAACGTATCTGGAAGTACTGTATGAAATCATATAAACTCAAATTTTTGTGCGTGACAAACCTAGAGCTTGGATGATGAAGAACTTATTGTTGTTGGCCCCGACGTTGGTCTGGTTCAAGGTTGCGTCATAGATCTCATCATCCTGCGTGGAACACGAATAGCATATTTTACCCGACGTACGTACGTATGTGTTTCTGCTCTGAGCTCAAGCAGGATGATGGATGCGTACCAGTTGCAGGACGTGCCAGGACTTCTTTATGTCGTCGGGGATGTGCGGATCCAGCACCGCCGCGCCCTTCTTCGTGGTCGTCACCATCTTCGCGGCCTCGGCCTTCTTCCCATCGCCGACGCCGTCGCCGTCGCCTCTCGCTGCAAGGGCAGCGGCATCAGGGGTCGTCGAAAGCGGCGTGCCGCCTATGGCAGCTGTGGCGTCCATCTTGTTCTTGCTCGCTCTCGCGGCGAGCCCCCGCGCCGGCATGAAGAAGCTGGCATGAAGAGTAGGAGGAGGGGGGAGAGGAGGGGGCCTCCTCATGTGCGGGACGCCGCCGGGGTGCAGAGTCAGGCGGCACCTGAGCATCGTGCGCAGGATCGCATGGAGATGCGCGGCCATCGTTGAGGCGTGCTTCGCAGACCCACCTACGTATACGTACCAGATGGAGCTATACCTACAGGGGCGGCAGGCAGGCCAGGATCTCTGCTTGATCTTGATGCATGCATGCATGCTCGCAGCATAGGCATCAGGAATTCAGTCAGGATGCCATGCATGGCAAGATCGGAGTAATAATAATTCCTCAATGTCCTGTTCAAAATCTAGTAAGTTGATTCTTTTTTTAGGGAAAAAATCTAGCAAAAGGCAGGATCGAGATAATGGAACAAGGGATCGGTTTTGAAAGGAGATTCTGCGTGCACGCCAGATTCGATCGAGGGCCAAGTTTCTTTTGAGTAAATTGCAGAAACCATCACTTTGAAGGCTAGGTTTGCAGAAAACACCACGTTATAAGTTTTTTTCTTCAGAAAACACTACGTCTTGTGTATTTTTTTTTTGAAAAACCACTGATCGGCGGATCTTGTTCTGTTAAGAAAGATTATGACAGATGGGTTCTTTTTTTCGCTGACATGGCATAACGTTTTACCAAACACAACGCTAGACGGGTAAAAAAAAGCGGAAACACTCGCAAGTTTTTTCCCGTGCTGCCAAGGCCCTTGTCCTGTCCTGCCATCACAGTTAGCCGCCAGAGGAGAGGAGCCGCCCATCCCGCGTGCGTCGCATGTAGCAGCCCGCCGGAGCTCCAACCCTCGACCTCGCCTGCCCTCCCCCCTCTCTCTCTCTCTCTTTCTCTCTCTCT
>NC_041391.1:685536935-685537810 GCF_002162155.2 Triticum dicoccoides
CAGAGAGAAACAGATCTCAAAACAGATCAAAAGGTATTACAAAACATTAAAAGTATAAGGACTAAAGTGAAAAAGGAAAAACCACAAAGGGAAACCGGAAACCGGAAATCACGGGAGAAGCCGTGCGCGCTCCAAGTGTCGCGCGGGGAGTGCATCGGAAAAGACTCAGGAGCGCTCCGCGCGTGACACTTGGTGCGCGCGGAGCGCTCCCTGACTAATCGTTGCGGGGAGCGCTCCTCAATTAGTGATTTCGTTTGTTTAACACATTAATTACCTAGAATGGGAGGCCCTCCAATTTTTGTAGCCCCGTTCAACCGCTCCAGTTGCACCTGCTAACAAACGGCCTTGCCAAAGGCAGACAACAAAGAGACCAGCTGGGCACCACTAGACGTGGAGCTGGCTAGGTCAAATGGATGCCGTCCGCAAAATCTATGCCGTCAGCTTTTTTATCTTTGTCGTCTGCTAGCAGACGACAAAGATGGTGCGTAACTAATGGCCATGTCCCCCTGGCCCCACCCCCTCTTTGTCGTTTGCTAGTAGACGACAAAGAAGTAATCTAACTAACGGCCGTGCAACCCCACCTCCCTCCCTCCCTCTCTCTCTCTCTCTTTCTCTCTCTCTCTCTCTCTCTCTCTCTCTCTCTCTCTCTCTCTCTCTCTCCAGCGCAGCCGCCGGGCATCTCCCATCCGCGTACTTCCCTCCGTCGCCACTGGAGGAAGCGGCCGGGCGAAGCCCCGGGCGGCCAACAGCGGTGGCAGAGACCCTTTTCACTCCTGCGGTAGGATCGGGTGAGGCGGGTCACGCAATAGCGTCGGGTCGCATCTCTTGGATCTGGGTCGCGGCGGGGCGGCGCGTTGATGGGCGGAGGCGGCGGA
>NC_041391.1:685538126-685562965 GCF_002162155.2 Triticum dicoccoides
GCGGGGGAGATGGGGATCGAAGGGAGCGAAGGGAGTGGGCTAATTGCGTTTTTTCTTTTTGATTAAGGGGTTTCAGTGTCAAAACTAAGGGCTAGTTTGTAAATTTAGAATAAAAGTGATCTGACACGAAATGTTATGCCAAGTAGGGAAAAGGGGCCCCAGTTGTCATAAGCATGCTCAGTGGAGCCAAATCCGCTGACCAGTGTTATTTGCAAAAAGATTACTGAAGATATGGTGTTTTTTGCAAAAAAAAAGTATTGTAGTGTTTTTCGTAAACCTAACCTTCAAACTGGTGATTTTCTGCAATTTAATCTTCAGACCAGGGATGGGTGGGGTCCACCTACACAGAAGTTTCTTTCTCGACGAAGACATCCAACATTGCTTGTTTACGTGCAAATGGGTGAAGGAAGTATGGACTGAATTGGATTTGCAGGAAATCACTCGGATGCAGTTGCCCAGGATCGCTCAGGTTCGATTACAGTCAAGGTTCTTAGCCAAATTAAAACGGTCAGGGGGGTCTACTCACTACATAATTTATTATGGTGGCTTCTTAGTACTTGTGATGGCAACGCCGCCAACACATGAAGGGGGAAGTGATCCAAACTGCGGACAGAGCTACTACATCGATCAGAGTTTTAGCTACAAATTTCGTTAGAGCATACACAAACAATCAGCCAGATAGAAGCCATGATCACATGTGGAAGCGTCCGCTCAGCGACGTGACTAAAATCAATGTCGACGCGGCCTTCCAATCTGAAACTTTGTCAGGAGCAATAGGTGCGATCGCCCGCGACAGTCCAGGGAAGTTTATCGCTGCTGCAACTTGGTACATCCCTCAGGTTAGCACTGTTCACTCAGCGGAGACAGCGGCAATCCGTAATGGCCTATACTTAGCGGGGAAGATCGGATGCAATAAGTTCCTAATTGAATCAGACTACTGCTTTGTGGTTGAATCAGTACAAAAACGGGATGCTCATGCTGGACTTGATACGGTCATGGTGGCAGAGCTAGCTCTGGATTTTGCTAGCGTCGATTACTCACATTGCTTCCGCGAGGCGAATGAGGTGGCACACACATTAGCGCAAAAATCCTTTAGTGATAAATCTTTTATTTTTTGGGAATCGTTTATCCCTGATTTTATTTCTCATTCCATTGTAAATGACTTGGCTATTATTTGAGAAATAAAGTTCTATTGGTTCAAAAAAGAGCTGAAAAGATTTTTCTTTTGATTTTTTTGGCTGAAAAGATTCCATCTGTGACTAGAATCGATCGGCACTATATTTCAGTAATAATTTTTGTTACATGTGCCACACAGGACACAACCCCATTTTCATATTGAAGAAAGTGGAGTCTTTTTTCCCCCATCAAATTTGGATTGTCTACCACGTGTGCCGTTAACAAACCGCGTTGTGAGATGATTTTTAGCAGCTATTATAACTTCCAACCAGAAGCTAACAAAGAGCGCTTTCCAATGCATGTATAGAGGCAATGGGATCGATACCTTTCATCTCCATTTCAACACATCTGTTGTTGAACGCTTTTTTCTTCCCCGTAGAGGCCCGTTCATGTACGCTCACCTACAGGTAAAGGGCCCGTGAACTAGGATGCATTTGGTTCATGGGTTGTCCTTGGGGCAGGTATAGCCACTAAAATCGGACGATCAGATTTGCCATACGAAAACAAATAAATTACCATGCTTTGTGTACATGATTTGCCATGTTCTACAGTGAAAATTTTCATGTAGCATTAAAAATCAACATAAAACTTGCCATGATGCAATGATTAATTGCCATGCGTTCGATCTGGACCGACCTACCTAAGGGCATCAAATTTTTAGCCCTAAAAATCTGACATCAGATTTATCTTGAAGTCCCAGTTTTTGGGTGGTTACCACGTGTTAGGTTAGGAATGGAAAGAGATAGGGAAAGCCAATATTCTTAGAATATTCCCCAAAATAGTGGTTGTGCCCGTACGCCAGTGTGTCGGATGAGAGTAGCCACTCTCGGTTCTGCATGATAGCCTCACACAGTGTGTTCTTCTGGCTTGTTACCTACCCATCTCATTTTCCTCTCACCGACATGTGGCAATAGTAGTGGGAGATCAAGATGCGGGCGGCCGTGACCAGAACTAAGCCAATGACACGCGACAACCTAGGTAGGTCCTTCCCTCCCCCTCTCTCTCTCTGCATCCACCCTCTCGGTGGCGGAAGATCAAGATGTAGGGCAACAATGACTGGCTCCAGGGTGCCTGGCGGCATAGGCAAGATGGGGCGGCAACCTAAGCAGTAGAGTAGCGTCGGCCTAAGGACAACCATGGGCGCCGACCCAAGTGCATAGGGGTGGTCTCGCATTTGAGTTTTATTTGTGATGCAAGTTCATGTTGCCTCAGTTTTCAGTTTACAATCCACCTTAGGAAGAATAGTAATAACGGAGGCATGCACACCTTGTTGGAGCAATTAATAGTAACCATGTCTATATGGATTCATTACTATATCTTGGTCAAATCAAAATATACATACTTATTAATCTCAGACCACACATGCATTACGAAGCGTCTATGAGCATGAAATTGGCCTGAAAAGCCGGATCTTCCGCAGCTCATCCAGTTATCTATGCCGCCTTCGCGAAGCCAACCTTCATTTTACCATAGTCAAAGACAGTGTGATAGGCTCCCATGAATATATCACCCAAGATCCTGCCATAAAAAGTTCTGATTGTCAGAGTTGAGAGGCGCAAGTTCCACGAGTCCCAATATTTGGAATGTTTATAACAAAACAAAAGACTAGATATAATCAAATAAGTCTCATAAATTCCTAAAAGTTTGAAATTGGCAAATATCTTTTATTAGTTCCACACTAAGTATTATTAAACCAAACATGATCAATGCCTAAATCAATACTCAAAATCAAGCAACATGATAGTTTAATCGAAAGGGATGAGGCTTTAAAAGCCTATATTGCATTGTATTACTGAGATCCTTTTGGACATCATGTTGATAATCAGGTTTCCCTATATGAGCTACATCATGTTTAGGTGGATGAGAATGTCATTTTATCGGAATAATTCTTGGTACATGCATAACAGTTAGTTGTGGCCATGGGTGTTGCTACAGAAGGTGCAACGCTGGGATGATGGAGCTTTTCACTAAGAACCTCGAGTGTATTACCAACAAGTTTATGTCTCGATTTGGATGGAGTGTCAATGTTAGGCTTCCTAGTATTGAGAGTAATCTTGGATGGCATATTACACTCTTCTTATGTTGGCTAGTATTGTTGTCTTCTTTCCCACTTTCGGGTGAGATCATTGTTTGGCGACTTTCTAATAAATGATGTAGTAATGAAAGGTTCCATTATCCAACAAAACTAACACAATTGTATGATGAAACTTAAGTTCTACAGTTGAAAAGGATTAACATCGATCTCATATATATAGGAAAAAGCTATGAAAACATAAGACATGCATAATTTTACCAGATAGGACCACGGGGAGGAGGAATGTCCATAGCTACGAATCCACTGATGCACTTAGTAGCATCTCCCTCGCCAATCTTCAGGATGTACTAAACAATGTAAATAGTGTGGAGCCATTTTAGTTTACTATAATAGAAGGAGAGTGCAAGAAATATATAAATATGAATGCATGAGATCGATTTTCTTCAAGCACTTATAATTATTTCCAGAAGCAAGGGAATCTAATATGCATACTTTGCCATCATTTAGTTCCACTATGATCTCTATAGCTTGTTTCCTTCCAGTTGTACCGCCTCCGGTTGCACTAAATAAACAAAGTTTTAACTATGTGTACAGTACTAAACCTTGTGTGGTACCATTTCTTTGACCAAATATACATTTATAGAAGGGGGGGGGGGCACGAAGCATACAATACTACAAATATCTAAGGAAATTTCTAGAGTACATAGGTGGCCTAAGAAAATTAAGGATAAAACCAATATTATGGACCTAGGAGTAAAGTTTCAAAAAGGTAGTGGGAAAACAGAACATCTGAAATCTTTAATATAATGACACTCAATAAATTGGTGGACTTGGTACCTATTTTGAATCAAATTCAACCCAAAAATATGAAGGTAGTAATCATGGAGAAAATCAATACTTGCTCTGGTGTGAGTGCAAACTTTTTGCCGCCGATGGAGAAGGCGACGTCAGGCATGGATGCAAGTCTTTTGCAGTCCACTGATGATTCTCCCATAGGGCTAGGGATATAGCCACATAGCTACAAGGTAAGCTAATTTAGCAAAGTTTGTACAACTCAAATGTGTTATGGTGTGAATCTCATTTGTATAAGAGATAGTAAACATACCGTATTAATGTACTTCAATATAAGATCCCATGTTTGATCCTGTGCAAGTTGGTTCTTTGCCCACATAACAGCCATCTCACAAACATGGCACATGGCATCATTTGATCTCTCGGTTTCATCATCTACCACAGTCCGAATACCAAAGCTGCCATTACGTTGCAGGAGGAAACAATGTAAACCATCGACACATAAGTAAACCAATGTGAGGTAAAAATGGCATAAAACTAACTTCATGCACACCAACATTTCTACCAACAAGATATTATATTTATTCTGTGCTAGATAACAAAATATTTTTGGTGGAATTTTGGATGGAATTTGATAGGTTGCAAAATTTGGAAATTGTGGTGAAGGAGTTGGGTATAATTTCAAAGCTCATTCAGAAAAATATTTTTTAACATAAAAAGTCCTCGTAGTCATCGAATTGTTTGACATTGTTGTTTGTAGTCTTAATGTAAAATCACGCGTCCTTGGCTATAGAAGATATATTTGAAGAAAATTTAAGCGTCTGATATTAAATTTGCCCCTTTTTGGAAATTGCATAGCCTGGTACTACCAATGGTATCATTCATAATGAAGTGACCACTAATTTAAAAATAATTTTACGTGTAAACATTGAATCTCTATACCAATATAGAAGGCGGAACTTGTCTTTAATGAATCAATACAAACCATCTAAGAAGATTGGTCGAATGGATGAGAAAATAACTTGAAATCTTGCACTCTATAATTACTCACTCATGAATTGCTCTCTTACTTCCACAAGTACACTTTTAATATTATAAAATAATTTTCTGTTACATCTCCTTGATGTATCAATTCCATCATTTTTAGGTTGAGTTTAAGATTTGCCTTGTTGTGCACGGTGCTCTTAGATCACTTCTCCCGACTACATATGCCAGTATATATGTCATGTGATGTATACCCCGCCTCTTGGTTACATATGCCTCAAAGTTGCACTAATTACCGTAGAATTAAGCTGATGAGCCATACAATGAAGCTATGGGAGAGAGTCATTGAGCACCGCTTAAGAAGTATGACAAAGGTGACCAAAAATCAGTTTGGTTTCATGCCTAGGAGATCAACCATGGAACCGATTTTCTTGGTATGATAACTCATGGAGAGATACATGGAGCAAAAGAAGGACCTACATATGGTGTTCATTGACTTGGAGAAGGCCTACGATAAGATACCGCAGAATGTCATGTGGTGGGCCTTGGAGAAACACAAAGTCCCAGCAAAGTACATTACCCTCATCAAGGACATTCACGATAATGTTGTGATAAGTGTTCGAACAAGTGATGGCGACACTGATGACTTCCGATTAAAATAGGACTGCACCAAGGGTCAGCTTTGAGCCCTTATCTTTTCGCTCTAGTGATGGATGATGCCACAAGGGATATACAAGGAGATATCCCATGGTGTATGCTCTTTGCGGACGATGTGGTGCTAGTCGATGATAGTCGGACGAGGGTTAATAGGAAGTTAGAGCTATAGAGACAAACCTTGAAATCCAATGGTCTTCGAGTACATGAGGTGTGGTTTCAGTACTAATAGGCACAAGGAGAAGGAGGTTTGCCTTGATGGGCAGGTGGTGCCTCAGAAGGACATCTTTAGATATTTGGGGTCTATGCCGCAAAAGGATGGAGATATCGATGAAGATGTCAATCATCGAACCAAAGCCGGATGGATGAAGTGGCACCAAGCTTCTGGAATTCTCTGTGATAAGAGAGTGCCACAAAAGCTAAAAGACAAGTTCTATAGAATGGCAGTTCGACCCGCAATGTTGTATGGCGCTGAGTGTTGGCCAACTAAAAGGCAATATGTTCAACAGTTAGGTGTGCCAGAGATGCACATGTTGAGATGGATGTGTGGCCACACAAAGAAGGAACGAGTCTAGAATGATGATATACATGACAGAGTTGGGGTAGCGCCGATTGAAGAGAAGCTTGTCCAACATTGTCTGAGATGGTTTGGACATATTCAGCGCAGGCCTCTAGACGCTTCAGTGCATAGCGGATAGCTTAAGCGTGCCGATAATGTTAAGAGAGGTCGGGGTAGACCAAATTTGACATGGGAGGAGTCCGTAAAGAGGGATATGAAGGACTGGAGTATCACCAGAGAATTAGCCATGGACAAGGGTGCGTGGAAGCTTGCTATCCATGTGTCAGAACCTTGAGTTGGTTGCGAGATCTTATGGGTTTCACCTCTAGCCTACCCCAACTTGTTTTTTTGAACGTGTAAACAGTAGGAGAGGTTAAAGGCTTTGTTGTTGTTCACGAGTTCACAACTCTTACCTTACACCTGGAGTTCCACCGTGAGTGCATAGACCAACAGAAGGACATATTTATGTTGGGTCGATCTGCATCATAGACCCACACAAAATAATTTTATAAGCCTAAGATATGACTAATCAAATAAGAAAGAAACCTTTGGAAATATGCAAACCTCATTTAGCAATAGATCTAAGATCCGTTGCCCGTACTGAGAAGCAACTTCCTTGCACTCTTGGCTGAAAATCCCAGGTGCACCAATCTTTTCATTTATCTGAGTAATTATTGCCTGCATATTCGTTGTTGATTTGGTTGTCTAAGACACAAAAATATTAAACTAAAAATAGAATATGCACCCTCCCTAGTAGAAACTATGAGGCATTGATAATTATATTGCATCTGTTATGATTCAAGTGGTCTATCGGGCTCTGTTTCACTAACATTCACATTATGTAATGTACCTATTGGTGCATATTTACTTTGTAGAAGTTATTATTTTCCAAATTTATTTGGGAGTTTATATGCATTATGCTTCAGTTTGCTTTAGTGCCTACCCTTCAAGTGTAGTCATCAAAAGTTTAATAAAAAAAGCTATAAATTAAATCTATCATAGGATGCATCTTCACTTGTAGCAATACACATTCTCTACGGCAAAAAGTAAAACTTATGCCAAAATTTTGGGGCAAGGATCGTCAAAATTGGTATACTAGAAATGCTGATTATTCAATTTTATATAGCAATCAATGATCAGATGATGTAGAGCCTTTTTCCTTGCTTATGTATGTAAATAAAGATAAACAGAGCTCCAAGACATACAGTGGGACCAACAAGCAACGAAGTTCCCGAATCTGCTATAGCTGCACAGCGAGATGTACATAATCCTAATACATAGAGAGTATAAGTAAAATGGTTGTAAACACTTTTTATTTGTATAAAAGTATAGTAATCACAATAATAGGAATTGTTATTTTTTTGGCAAGTTGGTACCTGTGGACTTTCCTCCAATCAAGACATCACCCATATCAAACTGCAACAAGTGACACGCAAAAAAAAAAGCAACAAGTGAGTCAAAACTTCTCGGCAACAATTAGTTTCCACTTCTTGAATGTTAAAACTACTCAACTAACTCAAAGAGACCCACCTGCCAGTATCCCTTCTTAGTAACAGGAACGTATTTATGTTCTTCCTTGTGATGCTTAGGATCGATTCCTCCAAACACAATTTCTCCCCCTGCCCTTCACCAGCATGCCGGTTGAACCAGAACGAGAAAACAGGGCTACCAACCAGATGTTGGTTAACCATGTTGTACCTATAAATATTCTTGTGATGTCAGTGATAATGGATATGGTTATATGCCTCATATTCAAGGGTGCCAATTCCATGATACTTTTGTTAGGTTGATCTCTCTCCCATTCGAACCCAACAGGTCGAACGGGCCCCTGACTCGCGCCCTGATAGGGGACGCCCAACCAAACCATGGTTGGTGGGCCCCTGTGACCCGCGCTATATAAACAGAGGTGAGGGCCGGGGCACGACTTACGAGGTTAATCGCTGCCACAATCCCCACCTACAATCCCTACCGATTTAGGGTAAGCGCGGTGCTTATGGGAAGCACACCGCCGCCGCCATCTCAGTCCACGTCGCCGCCGTCACCACACCACCATGGCCGGCGCTGGATCGAGTTCGTCTGCACCAACAGAAGGTAGGTGTACCGGAAAGATCTAACCGACCCGATCCAAAGCACTCTATCAACTTTACATTTTTGCAATATGGCATCAAACAAATTAGGAGAACCCTCGGTGCAATATCCAGATCTTAATAACACACCATGCATACGACAAGCATATAAGTAATGAAATATTGATTAATATCCAATGTTGATACCATATATTACCAAACAAAGCTATAACTGGGATATTCATACAAATAGCTTTGCTCACCAGACAGGTTCAGCACCGCCCCTAGCGATTTCTTTAAATCCAAGACCGAGAATGCCATCGAACTTCCTAAACATGAAAGTAATACTTGGTTCCCTGGTAGCTTCGATGAAATCCTAGCAGAGTACCATAATACAATTAGTATACTCTGAAATGGGATGGTTAGAGAACATAAAGAAGTGTGCACTTCTCGGCATAAACCTGATTTTTTACAACTACACCACCAACTTGCACATTGTCCTGGCTAAGATAGCCAGAAATTGCACCGGTTCCGTAACGAAGTGCGACCCTTTTTCCTGCCAAGAGGGGAATGAAAATTAGATTCATGAAAATAGAGTTAGGGTCTGGTGCCTCCAGTTTTTTTTTTGGATTTGGCTCCAGCTTTAATAATACTATGAATGATATCTGCCTAATGCCCCAACTGAAGGAAATACATGCATGGATAACGTGTTAGGATAGCATCATGTTATCCTTGTCTCTTAGTGATAGCAAGAATATGCTTGATTTATACATTATATATATAGTACTTGAACTGCAAAATCGTCTTACATTTAGGAAGAGAGGATGTAATTATTTCTCACTGTATAAAAGAGGAAGGCGCAAGACACAAACCGTTCTTCTTGTACGTGGCGGACTTGCTGGCCTTGTAGCTCGCGTGCAGATAGCATCCAATCTGCAGCAGGGATTCACAAAAAAACGCACTCTCCAAATCAGTATCGCAAGTATATAACCAAAATGTTTAAGACCCAACCCAAATCGGAGCAAGCTAAACACCACGCACCGAGAGGAAGCACTTGGAGGAGGGCACCCAGAAGTCGGCGCTGCCCGTGTCGAAGATGACGGTGAAGTTCTGCAGCGGCGTCCCGACGCCGACCTCGCCGTAGTACTGGGCGTTGAGGTGGTTCTTCAGCGCCACGGCGTGGCCCTCTGCACCTCCTGTTGTGGGCGCGGCGTCGGCGTTGTAGACGAGGCCGTGCCGCCACGCGAGGAGGCGCTGTGCGTCCTCTCCGGCGACGACGGGGCCGTCCTCGTCCACGGGCCGCTTCGTCAGCGCCACCCGAACCAGGCCCTCCGCGGGGCTGGCCAGGCGGGCGTGGAGGAGCACGCAGGACAGGAGCATGAGGTGGCCGGCGGCTGCCATGGTTGTTGCCAAGCAGGATCGACCCAGAGAGAAGTCACCACAGTCGACAGTGGTGTCCGGCCGGGGAAGGTCGGAGCTTGAGATGAATGATGGATCGCCCAGGGGCTCGATTTATGGAGTCGGTCGGTGGCTAGCAAGGAGCTACACGTGGTCATCCTCGCCGCTGGATCAGGACGCCAGGTGCTTTTGGCTACCAGAATATGTCGCATGGTGAGTACCACGGATGTGTTCACGCAAGAAAAAGGCTTTGTATTGTTTGTACCATTCGCCTGAAGAAACCAAAGGTAGGTATAGGTTGTTTGTCCGGGGAATGTTGCTGCTGTACGCACGCCATGGATCACACAGCCCGAGAAGAAACATGAGATGATGATGATAACAACGACAACAACAACTAGTCGATCACGCCTTCAGCTTTGTTTTTGTGGATGGGACCAAGTGTGCTTCACTTGATCACGTCTCGATCGTACGTGGCCGCCCATTTGCCACTTGACTCCGAGCCGGTTGTGTGATGCTCCATGCGGATTTTGAGATGCTTTCGGTGCACGGCTGGCGGCCGCATGGTTTTTTTCTACCCTAATTAATCAGAGAAAAGGCGGCTGGTCTTTTTTTTGATTTTCTTGGACGCATGGTTAAAGAGTGACTAAAAGTATCTTTATCCCATGTTATGCCAAAATTAGCAACAAACTTGTCTCATGCGTCCCTGAACATGCATGCACCGTGATTTCCGATTGTCGTCACCCGATCTCCGCTACTCCATAGGAAAGTGCTACTAAATCAGGTGGTGGAGCTTCGAGCATCCAGACCCGCGCGCTGTGTAGTTTTGGCTTGTTTGGTAGCCTGGGTCGCATGAAAATCTTAACCCGCACGAATTTTAAAGCATCTTCAGAATAGACTCGGTCGTTTTCAGGGAGCCATGCTCTAGCGATGCAAAGGAGCCCATCTAGGTGGCTCCACCGATGCAAACATGGTGTCTCCTGATAAGTGATGTATCTCACTTTGCATGTGTTTTACTGGTTTAACTTCTAATCTCCTCCATTTAGCAGTCCATGCTCTCTTCTAATTTACACAACAATGCTCCGATACAAGATAAGATCTACTCCCATCGTCCGAAAAAACTTGTCCCAAACTTGTCCTTGAAATGGATGTATCCAACATTAACTTGGTGCGAGATACATCCATTTGAGAGACAAGCTTTTTCGGACAGAGGGAGTATATGAAAAAAAAACACATTGATGTTGTGGTTCTATTTGTAATATCGTTCACTGTAAATGTTCAATTTTATGTTCATGTTTGGAGTGATTTTGGACTAATTTGTCAAATTCGATCGTGGCGCACGGTCGGCCGTTTGAAATTTCCTTCGATTAGTAGCTTCATCTCGTAGTTTCACACGACATTCGTGTTGCATGATTTCTGTTTCGATGATCATACATGAGTAGATCTATATCTCCCTTGTGGACTGGACAAATACATATATGTGGTATGTTTTAATTAATGACACGCCATCTAGTCTCTTCTCCCACGCCCTGTTACCCCCCGACGCCACTGTCAGAGTTGTTTCTCTTGGCCTCCTCTCCCGCATCCTACTACACTAGTGTTGTTGTCGGCGATGTTCCTCCCGTCCACCTTTCATGCGTCCTACTACACGGGCACCGCCGGCGTCGTTTCTCTTGGCCTCCTCTCCCGCGTCTTACTACACTGGCATCACCGTCAGCGTCCTTCCTCAGGACCTACTCTCCGCGTCCTACTACACTAACATCGTAGTTGCTGTCATTCCTTTGGCCTCTTGTCCAGCGTCCTACCACAATAATGATGCCATGGGCGCGCACTGCATTTCTCCTCATCGTCCTCTGCTTCGGCATCATTCCTTCGTTAGCTTGATCACGGACGTGCAGTTTACTAGTATGAATACAAGAGAAGAAAAATCCTGACTACTACTACCAAAAACAAAACTGCCCGTTGTCGGACAAAATTGGAATGGATCGTCCAGGGGCTCGATTTATATAATCGCCCAGGTGATCGCCCTCACCATTGGATCAGGACACCACGGGTGGTTTGGCGTACCAGAATATATGTCACGGGTGAATGCCACCCCACGGTTGTGTTCACGCAAGAAAAAGGCTTTGTATGATTTGTACCATTTGATCGCCCAAAGGTAGGTATAGGTTGTTTGTTCGGGGAGTGTTGCTGCTGTACGCACGCACGCACGCCATGGATTACAAAGAGATCGTGAGAAGAAACATATCAAGATGATAAGGACCACTTGTTGTGCAAAAGCGCAAAGCTACAACAACAACAGCAAATGTACTGTACCTCTTTTTTTAGTTTTAAGGGAAATGTATTGTAGCTGATCACGCCTTCAGGTCTGTTTTTGGTTTTGACCACGTCTCGATCGTACGTGGCCGCCCATTTACCACTTCAGTCAGAGCCTGAGCCGGGCTGTGTGATGCTGCATGCATGCAGACTTTGCTTGAAAAGTACGTGCAGCTGGAGTTTTTGATTTTCTCTCCGACGCAAAACTAAGGAGGGAGGAAAAACATCTTTATCTCACATTATGCCAAAATTAGCAACAAACTTTTCTCGGCCTCGGCATTCATGATTACCCGGTCTCCAATCCTCCATAGGAGAAAACTATAAAAAAAATCATCGAATTTGTATTCGAAAAAAGTTCCCAAAGGTATAAGTTTAGGTCACATAGAACATATGTTATTGAATAAATTAGTGGCCGGAGGTATGCACACAATTTTTTTTAATGAAATTCAAGTTGTGAAAACATCTTTTCTTCCTCCTTGCAACTTGTTTGAGCTTTGCCATAAGTTTCAGTAATGTAATTTTCATGCAATAGACGCCTCACTTCAGTTCATGCAATGGAAGCCTTGTGTGCAGCAATAGGAGCACTTGCAGCTCTGACCTAAACTATCAAAACTACACAATGGAAATAGCACACTTATAATTAGTGTACTAACAAATTTAAATGCCAATTTTAGAAGAAACTAACACAAGGAGAAAGCAAACCCACGCAGGAGCTTGCTGAAGCTCTCATCTCAGTACGACGCCGCAATTGCACAAGATCCAGCGAGCAGACTCATATTTAATCAACATACAAAGGCAGCAACGTCGTCCGGTGCAGCAATCCCCCAACTCTAATAAAATCTTGTCTCTGTCTGTAGGATATAAGTTGGGTGCGAATCTGTGCTGCGTGCGATAGGGAAGGTGCCGGTGCTTTACGTAAGAGGTTATGCTCATCCTGCTGTCATTGGATAAATTCTTCCCTATGTATCTATCTATCTACCTTTCTCCAAGTTAAAAACATCTGCATTTACTTTCACCAGAGCAAATCAATACGGCAAGAGCAGGAAGCAGACTCCAGCTGTAAGGAACATGGCATTCCAGTGACAGTACGTCATTTCTCTTTTATAGTGCAATTTTTTCCAAAAGGGATCGGCGTTGCTAATACAAACATTGGGTAGGTACCATGCATTAAACAAGAAGATCGTCTCATACATATGTAATTCCAACCAGTTCAAGATGTTCTCCCGTGTCTCTTTCATATCTCGTACGCATCTGCAGGTTCCTTTCGTATTACACTCGCACTACCTGTGCCCTCGGCCGGTTGACGTCCGGGTGTGCATGCACATCACCAGCGTCAGGTTTCTATTACGCATGCAAGTAACGTAGCATGTGCATGACCACACGATTTTCTGTGCACGGACCTTGCCATGATTAGCAGATTAATTTTGACGTGGAGTTAGTCGTGGGGATGGCGCCGTTATTATCTGATCCAACCTGATTTCTCTAGTTCGTTCTATTTCCTCTTCGGTCGATAAAAAAAAGAGCACATCTAGTTGTGCCTTAGTTATTGCACATCTAAGTGGCTCAATCAAGCATAGAAAGGGAAAAGGAAAAGAAAACAGAAAATATCCACACGAATCTCCACGTAAGATCAATGACATAGGATATAGATGTGCAATACTTATGGCACATCTAGATGTGCTTTAGAAGAACTGGAAATAAAATGCTGATTATATATCCCAAAAAGGGTTTCCCCTGGTTTATAAATAAAATCAACCAACACCAAATACATCCCGGTAACCGAACAAACACACACCACCACCGCATACAACACACATACCCAATTTTGTTTCTTTCCATGAGCCTGCATGCGACGAGCACGAAGGTCATGAGAGATTAAATGACACGGTATTAGGCTTATTAATTGGTTTATTAGTTTGGTAACTTCCCAATGATGATACAGGCGGCCACACTACACTATACCCATCCCACGATCGTGTGGTTTCCCATCTTTTAGGTCTTGCCATGGACATGGACGGAACCTCTCCCTCTAATTTCGTTTCTTTCCATGAGCCTGCATGCAAGGAGCAGGAAGGGCAAGAGAGACTAAATGGCACGTTATTAGCTTAATTAGTTTAGTTTGGTAACTTCCCAACGATGATACAGGCGGCCACACTATACCCATCCCACGATCGTGTGGTTTCCCATCTTTAGCTCTTGCCATGTACCACTAGTAGAAAAAGGGCCTAATGTGACGCACATTAGTCCCGGTTTGTAACAAAACCGGCACTAATATGATCATTAATGCCGGTCCCAACGGCTAGGGGCGCGGAGATCATTAGTACCGGTTCGTGGAGAACCTTTAGTACCGGTTCGTGCCACGAACTGGTACTAGATAGGTAATTGCAGGCTGCGGTCAGGCTGGAGCCCCACCAGCACCTTTAGTACCGGTTCATGCCCCCGACCAGTACTGGAGGTTCCTAGCTGATTCATTCTGCAGCTGTTTTTTAGTCCCACCTCGCTCCGCTAACAGAGTTTTTACCACCTTAAATATATGACTTCTCAAACTATCACAACCACTTGGTCTTCATTGAACTCTATGTGTAGGATCTGTGGTTGGAATAGGAGTCTTCGCCGGTTCTTAAATCGGGGTAGATTCCTATTGACAATTTGATTCTATACAAAAAGATCATTGATGATCAATGTATTTTTTATGTATTTCCCTGTAGCAGTAGCGCGTTTTGGCTGAAAGGCGATACTGATTAATGTATTTTTTCTGTGTTCAGATGCACAATTCAAATGCACAATCTCTTTCGAAGTACTGGATGCACTTCATGTATAAACTGGACAATCTCTTAGGAAGTATCAGGGTTTCAGACGAAAACTCATCTATTACACCGGATATTCAATATTTTAATAACTTAGCACAACTCCGGACTTTTTCTGCGTTTAGATGCAGAATCCAAATCCACGTCATCAACTTTCAACCCTTTCTGACATAATTTACTATTTTTGATGCATTACTGATTTGTTTTCAGAGTTAAATCACCGTGAAAATGGAAAGCAGTATAAAATAAACTCTGAAAAGGTTAAAACTTAGCAAGGTATCATCATTTCACCCGCATAGCATGTGCAAAAAAGTGGAGAGGGTTACGACAAAAACTGAATGCACTTCGTGTACAAACTGGACAATCTCTTAGGAAGTATCAGAGTTTCGGACGAAAACTCATCTGTTACACCGGCTATTCAACATTTTAATAACTTAGCACAACTCCAGACTTTTTCTACGTTCAGATGCAGAATTCAAATCCACGTCATCAACTTTCAACCATTTCTGACATAATTTGCTATTTTTGATGCATTCACTTATTTATTTTCAGAGCTAAATCACTGTGAAAGTGAAAAGCAGTATAAAATAAACTCTGAAAAGGTTGAAACTTGGCAATGTATCATCATTTCACCTGCATAGCATGCACAAAAAAGTAGAGAGGGTTACTGCAAAAACTGGATGCACTTCGTGTACAAATTGGATAATCTTTCGAAAGTATCAGAGTTTCGGACGAAAAATCATCTCTTACACCACCTATTCAATATTTTAATAACTTAGTACAACTCCCGACTTTTTCTGCGTTCAGATGCAGAATTCAAATCCACGTCATCAACTTTCAACCCTTTCTGACATAATTTGCTATTTTCGATGCATCTACTGATTTGTTTTCAGAGCTAAATCACCGTGAAAGTGAAAAGCACCAAAAAATGAACTGAATAATCACTACAAATATGAATATAATGATAAAACACACTAATATTAAATATAAGAAACTCTAAATACAGCAAAAAACAACTCACAAAAAAATAGAAGAAACTATATGAAAAAATTTATTTCCACGCTTCCCAGTGGGCCTGCTCGGCCTTGGGCGTGCATATGCAGGCGCATAAGGCCCATCAGGCTCACAGGACAGCACGGCAAAGTTAGGCCCAGAGGCCTGCATTATATAGGAGCTCGAAGGAGTAGCCGCGGCTGGGTTTATAAACCAGTGCGGCTGCCCTTCGCTCGGCGAGGTAGGACTAAACAATGAGCACCGCGGAACGGGAGCGCACCACCTTTAGTTCCGGTACGTGGCACAAACCGGTACTAAAGGGTGGGTATTTAGTACCGGGTGGTGGCATGAACCGATACTAAAGGGGGTCGCTTCCTGCCGATTCGCCTGGCCAAATTTAACATTTAGTACAGGTTCCTGTCTCCAACCGGTACTAAAGGCCTCCCCTATATAACCACCACTTGCGAAAATTTTCAGTTATCATCTGCATCTTTGTAGTGCTCGTCCCCGCGCCGCACCTGTCGCCGTTGTCGCAGCCCCCGTCGCGTCGCCCCCGTCGCGCCGCCCCCGTTGCGTGATACGTCCATTTTGCATCATGCTTTTATATCAATATTTATTGCATTATGGGCTATTATTACACGTTATGTTACAATACTTATGGCTATTCTCTTTTATTTTACAAGGTTTACCATTAAGAGGGGGAATGCCGACAGCTGGGATTCTGGCTGGAAAAGGAGCAAATATTGGAGACCTATTCTCCACAGCTCCAAAAGTCCCGTAACTCCAAGAAAGTCATTTTTGGATTTAATAAGAATTATTGATCAAAGAAAGTACTTGAGGGGGCCCACACCCTGGCTAGGAGGGTGGGGGCGCCCCCCCCCCCTACAGGGCACGCCCCCTGTCTCCTGGGCCCCCTGGTGGCCCTCCAGTGCTCATCTTCTACTATATGAGGTCTTTTACCCTGGAAAAATCATAAGGAAGCTCACGGGACGAAACTCCGCCGCCACGAGGCGGAACCTTGGCGAAACCAATCTTGGGCTCCGGCAGAGCTGGTCTGCCGGGGACACTTCCCTCCGGGAGCGGGAAATCATCACCATCATCATCACCAATGATCCTCTCATTGGGAGGGGGTCAATCTCCATCAACATCTTCACCAGCACCATCTTCTCTCCAAACCCTAGTTCATCTCTTGTATCCAATCTTGTATCAAAACCACAAATTGGTATCCGTGGGTTGCTAGTAGTGTAAATTACTCCTTGTAGTTGATGCTAATTGGTTTACTTGGTGGAAGATCATATGTTCAGATCCTTAATGCATATTAATACCCCTCTGATTATGAACATGAATATGCTTTGTGGGTAGTTATGTTTATTCCTGAGGACATGGGTGAAGTCTTGCTATTAGTAGTCATGTGAATTTGGTATTCGTCCGATATTTTGATGAGATGTATGTTGTCTCCCCTCTAGTGGTGTTATGTGAACGTCGACTACATGACACTTCACCATTATTTGGGCCTAGAGAAAGGCATTGGGAAGTAATAAGTAGATAATGGGTTGCTAGAGTGATAGAAGCTTAAACCCTAGTTTATGTGTTGCTTCCTAAGGGGCTGATTTGGATCCATATGTTTCATGCTATGGTTAGGTTTACCTTAATACTTCTTTTGTAGTTGCGGATGCTTGCAATAGGGGTTAATCATAAGTGGTATGCTTGTTCAAGTAAGGGAAGTACCCAAGCACCGGTCCACCCACATATCAAATTATCAAAGTACCAAACGCGAGTCATATGAGCTTGATGAAACTAGCTTGACGATAATTCCCATGTGTCCTCGGGAGCGCTTTTCTCATTATAAGAAATTGTCCAGGCTTGTCCTTTGCTTCAAAAAGGATTGGGTCACATTGCTGCACCTTATTTACTTTCATTGCTTGTTACCCGTTACAATTTATCTTATCACAAAACTATCTATTACCTACAATTTCAGTGCTTACAGAGAATACCTTACTGAAAACCGCTTGTCATTTCCTTCTGCTCCTCGTTGGGTTCGACACTCTTACTTATCGAAAGGACTACGATAGATCCCCTATACTTGTGGGTCATCATCGCGCACCGCCCACCGGCCCCGTCGCAGCCCCCATCACCGTCGTCCCCGTTGTCGCTGCCCCCCCTCGCTGTAAGATCGATTGTGTGCCCCGGCCGGCCCCTTGTCGCTCGCGCCGGCGGCCTCCTGTGCACACATGCACACACGCACACACACAAACACTACTAGGAAAAGGGCTATAGATGGGATGGACACTAATGGCGCACTGTACATGTGGTGCACCATTACTAAATACTAATGGCGCACCATGTGTTGGTGCGCCATTAGTGTGCAAATACTAATGGCGCACCACATCCCACAGTGCGCCATTAGTAAAAAAAAATTAAAATTTTTCAAAACTACTAATGGCGCACGGCGGGTGTGGTGCGCCATTACTATGTTGACATAGTAATGGCGCACCACACCCACCGTGCGCCATTAGTAGTTTTGAAAAAAAATAAAAAAAATAAAAAAAAATTGTTAGTAATGGCGCACCTGTGGACAGTGGGTGTGGTGCGCCATTAGTAGTTTAACTATCAATGGCGCACCACCCCACGGTGCGCCATTACTAACATGGCCCAAAAGTTCCCGAATGCACCCCCCCTGTGGATCGCCTTTTCAGTTTTAAAAAAATAAAAGAAAATGATGGAAATGTCAAAAAAATATGAATTTCGACTTTATTTGCAAAATCTCTCTGGAAATTTGTAAAATGGGCAAAACTTTTGCATACGGACTCGGATGAAAAAGTTTTTTATATGAAAAATCATCTACTCGAAAAGTTACATCCAAATTTAACCGGGGGGACCCCGTTAAACATGTTTAAAATCCCCAAAAACCTAACAGAAAAAAAGTTACGGGGCTTTCAAGATCTAGAGGCAAAAAAAATCAAAAAATTTCAAACTTACTAGTGGCGCACCGTGGATGTGGTGCGCCACTAGTAACAGAAAAAAAAAATTGGTTTTGAATTTATTTTTGAATTTTTTTTTCAAAAAATGATACGTAATATGACCGGGAAGTTTGAAATATTTTTCAAAATTTCATCATAGTCATGAACATGAACAAAGTCCTAGACATCAACAAGGTATAATAGGATTGATATGCTAGATATATCAACAAGTGCCTGTGAAGTGAGCTGGTGCTGGGGTTGGATAGAACTCTGAAGTTAAGCGCATTTGGGCTGGAGTAGTGTGGCGCACCAGCGGATCCGCCATTAGTATGCCAGATACTAATGGCGCACCACAGGTGTGCCATTAGGAAAAAAAATCTAATGGCGTGGTGCTAGTGGCCCACCTGTAGTGCGCCATTAGTAGAGAAAACAGGTGCGCCACTAGCAGCTCTTTTTATAGTACTGAAACGTACACACACAAACGCACACACACACACAAAAATGTTTAATGTCAAAATGTTAGATTATATAAATGTTAGATTATAGAATAATTGGATAATGTTAGATGAGTTAGTTTTTTATACTTTTAGTTATAGATGAATTTATATTAATGTTAGATGAATTAATATATATTAAATTTAGGTATATGAGATTTGATCATCTAATTAAAATTTAGGTATACTTTTTAGTAAGAAAATTAATAGAACTAGTTTAGTTGAATTAGTTGAATTAGTTGAACTAGTTAATTGAATTAGTTGAATTAGGAGCTATACTTTATTTAGGTTTATTTTTAGTAAGTGTGCTTAGTTTAGTTGAACTAGCTAGTTGAATTAATAGAACTAGTTTAGTTGAATTAGTTGAATTAGTTAGTTGAATTAGGAGCTATACTTTATTTAGGTATATTTTTAGTAAGTGCTTAGCTGAATTAATTAGTTGAACTAGCTAGTTGAATTAATAGAACTAATTTAGTTGAATTAGTTGAATTAGTTGAACTAGTTAGTTGAATTAGGAGCTATACTTTATTTAGGTATATTTTTAGTAAGTGCTTAGTTGAATTAATTAGTTGGATTAATTAGTTGAACTAGCTGGTTGAATTAATAGAACTAGTCTAATTAGTTGAATTAATTGAATTACTTGAACTAGTTAGTTGAATTATGAGCTATACTTTATTTAGGTATATTTTTAGTAAGTGCTTAGTTGAATTAATTAGTTGAACTAGCTAGTTGAATTAATAGAACTAGTCTAATTAGTTGAATTAATATAACTAATAAGTGTTTAATGTTTCACCTATGAACATATATAGGAAGTGTCGTCTGACGACGAAAATGATTTTATTACGTGTGAAGATTGCGAAGACCAACGTGGCATGTGCGACAAAAATTCCCTAGTTGATGATAGGCGCTTCAGCATCAAGCTGGATAAGACCTTCGAAGTGGATACAGTAAGTCACAACGACAAGTCTTTTTTCGTAATTAAGCATGACTTATATATGCTTCATTTGCTTCAACTTATTGTTTTAAATTTTCACTATTCTACTAGTGTATCCCCTGCCATGCAAATTTTTTGTCTTGAATAAGATAGGTTTCAGTCCTACCAAAACTATGGAGGTAAAGAGAGTTTACTTGAAGACCGAGCATGATTATACCTTCAACGTCAAATTATACAATCAAGAAACCTACACCTATTTTGAATGCAAAACTTGGCAAGCACTATGCAAGGCTTATGCATTTGAGCCTGATATGTTTATCACCTTTGATATTCGTCCCAAAGATGATATTGAAGGTAATAGAGACATTTGGGTCGATGTACAGACGCCTCCAGTTCTACCATTATGTGAGTTTCTCAACCATATTTATGTCTTTAATATTGTTTTTTTTCAAAAAAAAGTTGACAACTAATTTCTATTGACAGCTTATTTCCATTCAAGCAAACTTGTCCAACGCTTGGTAGACAAGACCTTCCACTGTCCCCGGGCTGAACTAAACTGTGAGGAGATAAGTCATTATGTTTCATGGCTTGAGGATCTTCATACTGTCAAGACAAATTATTTTTCTGAACTTAAAAATCTTAGTACTCAAAACGTGCGACCAATAGTGATCATATTAAACTATGGTCACATATATTTAGGAAAGATGGTAAGATTTTTACTATTTTTCCTCAGTGCATCTTTTGCATACATTATTTTTTAAGCTAAACTTCATTGCTAAGTATTTTACTATACGATGTTCTTCAACAGGGACTCCCGATGAATGTTCTGCCTCAGTGGATCAAGACTAAAGGTTGCATGAGAATTTTTAGCTTACGGCCAAGACCTCCTATAATGCACTTTAGTGCATTCAAGATTAGTGAGGAATGCTTAATAGTGTAAGACTGGAGCAGAATTGTCCACGATCGCAGAGAAGTACTAGGATGCAGCAATCAGAAGCGCGGCCCACGATTAGGAGACAGGTTCATTAGCATGCTCCAATATGAT
The DNA here is from genome assembly GCF_002162155.2 of Triticum dicoccoides. NCBI lineage: Eukaryota > Viridiplantae > Streptophyta > Magnoliopsida > Poales > Poaceae > Triticum > Triticum dicoccoides. The sequence goes on from NC_041391.1 coordinate 685,559,337, forward strand.
GAATCAGGAGAGCTATACATGTTCTATGCTATTTTACCTGAGAGAGAGCAGCAGGAGTGATTAGCATGCTCTTCGTGTTCTTCGTCATGAACTTAATATCAAAGAGTGATTTGCTTTTGTGGTCTTATATATGAACACTTATAATCATGACCATGTTGAACTTGATGATATCTTTCTTTTTGGTACAAGTGAATGTTTCTTCTTTAAGCTAGCATATATTGGTGGTGATTAGATAGCGGACTATGATGGTTAAATAGTGCTAATGACGACTATGATGAGTTATTATATCATTTATGAAAGAAACCGCAGATTAGTTTCAACTAGATGAATCCTAGCTAGCTAAGTGATCAAGTATATGCCATATCCATATTACTTGATCACCTATCCATGTCCCAGTTGAAACTAATCTGCGATACTTTCACCTAATGATTTAACAACTCATTATAATGTAAAAACAATCTTTAAATTAAATTGAAAACACAAAACTAAAGAAAAATAAAAAACAAAACCAAAACAGCCCAAACATTTAGTACCGGTTGGTGTTACCAACCGGTACTAAAGGTCTCCCGCCACCCGGCCCCGGCTCGTGCCACGTGGTGGCATTTTAGTGGCGGTTCGTGCCGAATCTGTATTAAAGCAGGGGGGGGACCTTTAGTCCCCACCCTTTAGTGCCGGTTACAGAACCGGCACTAAAGCCCCTTACGAACCGGGGCTATAGCCCGGTTCTGCACTAGTGGACATACGAAACCTCTTCCTCTAATTTCGTTTCTTTCCATGAGTCTACATACGAGGAGCACAAAGGGCACGAGAGACTAAATGGCACATTATTAGCTTAATTGGTTTACTTTGGTAATAACTTCCCAACGATGATACAGGCGGCCACACTATACCCATCCCACGATCGTGTGTTTCCCGTCTTTTAGGTCTTGCCATGGACATGGACGGATCCTCTATCCCACGATCCTCTCCCTCCAATTTCATTTCTTTCCATGAGCCTGCATGCGAGGAGCACTAAGTGCATGAGAGATTAAATGGCACGCAATTAGTTTAGTTTGGTAACAACTTCCCAACAATGATAAAGGCGGCCACACTATACCCATCCGACGATCGTGTGGTTTCCCGTCTTTTACCTCTTGCCAATGACATGAACGGCGACGTGAACGTGCGGTGCTTCCCTTGGATAAATTCCTCCTTATCTCATCTCCAAGTGAGACAGCGCGTTTACGACTGTACCACAAACCTTGGCTCCTCCAGCCTATTTAAACACCGGCCCCCTCTCAAGAATTCATTTCTCATCTGGTAGTCGTGCTCTCCCTCACCATCAGCCCTTCTCCTCTTCCTCGATACTTCTCTGCATAACCATGGCCATGGAGCAAGAAATTAACTGCCTAATACTTGATGAGCTCTAGTTGTCCTTGTTTTTTTTTGTTTTTTGCGGGTGTCAAGTTTCTCACGCCTGAAAATACTGCAGATCTCGACGACACGCTGTATCCCAAGTCGTCCGGCATTTCCCCCTAGTGGGGAAAACTATCGAAGGTATATATGATGTGCTACTGCCCCTGCATATTTATGCTTTTGAAAAATCTTCAGTTAATGCATGGTTTTATTCGCTGCCATTCTGTAGCTTACATGAATCAGAAGTTAGGAATGGAGATGAACAAAGTGGCCAGTCTATGCTCGCTCCTATACATAAACTATGGAACAACTCTTGCTAGCCTCCTGGTGAGAACCTCCATCGGATACTCCATCTCGCATCTCACAATTCAATTTTGTTCTCGGGCTATCGGATACCAAATGGACTATGATGACTTTCATAGGTCCTCAATCCTCGTGCCATTTTTACTCTCCCTACTGCTCTGTATCTCAAATAAATAAATAAAATCATGTTTGTGTCTAATAGCTTTGTTCATGCAAGAAGACTGCTATACGACAAGATCAAGCCCGACCCAGTTCTCAAGAACATGCTGCAGAGCATGCGCATCTGCAAGCCGGTATGTTGCCATGCCCAACAAAATTCTGAACAAAATACATGCATGCATCTCATATATTCACCAATAGCATGCATGCATGCTCTCTCTTAGATATTCACCAACAGCGACATGGACCATACCAAGATAATGCTCGAGAGGCTGGGTCTCAAGGACTGCTTTACCGGCGGTATTATCGGCTTCGAAACACTGAACAAGATAATCCTCGTGCCATTTTTACTCTCCCTACTACTCTGTATATATATCAGAGTAGAGGTTTTGTTGGTCTCCTCTCACAGTAGCTCCGGCAGCAGCACATTGATGTTATGGATGCTTGGGACAGCATGATCTGCACCGTCCACACGGTTGGACTTGCCAATCTGCGGAATAGAGATGGAGTGTTAGTCCTGTGCACCCTGTAGAAGAGCCCAAAAAGGAAGTAGAGATAATTAAGCAGACTTACCAGCACTATGCGCATACCGATATCTTTTCCAGCCTTGATGTTGCGCTCACTGTCATCGAAGAAAATCTACACATATGGGTATCATTAGCACTCGGGTCAACTATAATACAAAAAATGATGCAAGACGACAGACGTCATACCGCCTTGGAAGGGTCGACGTTGAACTTGTTTAGTGCATCCTTCATGGCTGTGGTGTTTGGCTTGCACAGCACGGGGGTCTTAGGCAGCTTGCCACCTGAACGGGCATTGTGACCGTCTATGTCGAAGATGGTAGGTGTCACGGCATTGTCCCTCGGTAGCCGCAGGTATGGCTTGTTCAGTGTTTCGAAGCAGATAATACCGTTGGTAAAGCAGTCCTTGAGACCCAGCCTCTCGAGGAATATCTTGGTATGGTCCATGTCGCTATTGGTGAATATCTGAGAGAGAGCATGCATGCATGTTGTTGGTGAATATCTGAGATGCATGCATGTATGTTGTTCAGAATTGTTGGGCATGGCAACATAGCAGCTTGCGGACGCGCATGCTCTGCAGCATGTTCTTGAGAACTGGGTCGGGCTTGATCTTGTCGTATGGCAGTCCTCTTGCATGAACAAAGCTGTTAGACACAAACAGAATTTTATTTATTTATTTGAGATACAGAGCAGTAGGGAGAGTCAATATGGCACGAGGATTGAGTACCTATGAAAGTCATCATAGTCTATTTGGTATCCGATAGCCTGAGAACAAAATTGAATTGTGAGATGCGAGATGGAGTAGCCGATGGATGTAATTCAGATGGAGTATCCGATGGAGGTTCTCACCAGGAGGCTAGCAAGAGTTGTTCCATAGTTTATGTATAGGAGCGAGCATAGACTGGCCACTTTGTTCATCTCCATTCCTAACTTCTGATTCATGTAAGCTACAGAATGGCAGCGAATAAAACCATGCATTAATTGAAGATTTTTCAAAAGCATAAATATGCAGGGGCAGTAGCACATCATATATACCTTCAATAGTTTTCCCCACTAGGGGGAAATGCCGGACGACTTGGGATACAACGTGTGGTCGAGATCTGCAGTATTTTCAGTCGTGAGAAACTTGACACCCACAAAAAAAAACAAGAGCTCACCAAATATTAGGCAGTTAATTTCTTGCTCCATGGCCATGGGTATGCAGAGAAGTTTCGTGGAAGAGGAGAAGGGTTGATGGTTAGGGAGAGC
>NC_041391.1:685563328-685593925 GCF_002162155.2 Triticum dicoccoides
GGGGGGGTGTTTAAATAGGCTGGAGGACTAACTTTCCAACTTGATTGCCAGTGCAGGAGAACTTGGATGTCAGATCTTTCAATATTTCATCCAAATACAACTCGAACTAAGGTGCCACATAGTAAGAAAATAAATAAAGTAGTGTAATATTTAGTCATTTCAAAAAAAAAAATCTCTCATTGCAACGTACAGGCAATTTGCTAGTTTTACATAAAATAAGTTTAATTATTTTATTTGAAGGCGTGATGGTAGTGGCACAACCAATGCTCGATACCCTTACTTGTTGGCTTTGTGTTGCTTGGAGGGCATGATCGAGCATTTCCATGAAGATGTCGTCCATGGACCATGGTTGATGGGGTTGTTGTGGTGTGAGAAGATGAGATTCGCTCTTGGGACAGGAGCTATCTACCAATCACTTGCCTATCTAGTCCCCACACAAAAAAAGTCGGAGCAAATTAGATGTGGATGAACAAGGAACTGATTCCTTTCCAGCACACTCCTTAATCACAACATTTTCTTTATCTTATGGCTATGAATCGCGATGGTTAATTTGAATCTGCCCTGCACCTACGATAATTGCTCAGTTACTCAAAAAAGAAAAATGCCGAATGTCACCTGACTTTGTGTGTGTGGTGAAAGCCTCCCAAACCAAGTCGCTGAAACAAAATCTAGGGGGATTCCTTCCTGTGGTGTCAACTCACGCGCGGGCCTATAAAGTAGTGCAGAGCATGTTCTGATGCAGCAGAGCAGAGCATGCACAAAAGAGAAAAGGAGACAACGAATAAAGAAAGCATCAATTTTTTTTCAGAGCCTTTTACAAAGAACAAAGAATAAAGAAAGCAGCAAAGGGAGAGCAATCAATTAACGATGTTTCCTTCCGAAAGATCAAAGATGCAATGGGAAAAGCTGCTCTAGAGATAACTAACAAAAGACTACCAAGAACAAAAAAAGCTGCATATTCCATGATACAGACAATACCATAATCTGCATGTTTTTCTTTAAAGCCTTTTAGAAAAGAATAATACCTCAGCAGGTGAATTTATTATGAGCAGCGCAGACCTTGTAAAATGGCATCTTTTTGCACACACTATGATAGAGTTTGGTATATATGTCTGGCTCTTCTTGTACTGGTTGACTGTTGTCATTTGATAAGGAATAATAAACTCAAAGAAGGTCACATCTGTTTAAGTAAAATCGTTCGAGCTCTTGCGTAGTATCTGTCACCTCTAAGCCAAGTAGTTGTGGTATATATCAACAGGTTTGTCTGACGAAAGCAACCATGGCGAACATCATCGACGTTTACTTTGTCCGCAATATCAACAAAACATGCTTTAGAGAACAAGGAAAATGGTGAGCAGTACTACTCCATCCTGTTTGCAATTGATTACAGAATACTGTGTGCATGTTCCATACAAGTAATACACCATCCAGTTTACGTTTTCTCAATGCCCTTTATTGCAAATTAAAAGAACACTAGTAATGCTCATCATATTACTAGTGTCGTATAAAAGCATCTACACCGCACTCATAAAAATCGGAGGATACGCCTGTTGGAGTACTAATTGTTTTCGAGTGTTTGTGGTGGGTCCGACCTGTCTGTTCCGATGTGTCCCCATATTCGATTTTTATTTTTCGAGGAAGTGATTGTGGGAACAAGGCAATCCAGCTAATGGTCAAAACTCAAGCCGAATAGAGAGCGAGAGTAAAGGGGTGTCATAAGCCCCTGGTTTAGTTTGGGAGATCTGCAAAACGGCCCAGTTCCAAGGTGTGGCCATTTAGACCAGTTTCTTGCTTGCCGCGAGCTCGGAAATCTGGAAGGTGGAAGCATATTGTACATGCTTGATTTAGAATCAAGTTCCTTTGTAGCCAACATGATTTGTGAATTTCTTTACTTTCGTCATGCCGAATGATTTCTTTATTTGACCATTTGAACCGGAAGTAACAATCACATTGATGCTCCTGTGGCACCCTTAGCCGAACGTGCGGAGACGTAAGGGGCAAACTTATGAGCAATGCAACCCGGCTTGACCGAAGACACAAGTCAAAATTAGTGCATATAGTGGCGAGTACAATCATGGAAGGAACCGCGAGTCCGTCGGGGCGGCCCTGTTCTATTTTTTTCGGGAAGATGTTATAGCCCCCGGGTCCGTTCCGAAGAACTGTCATCACACTTCTCAGCGCGCGGCCGGATTCCACGTGATTTGTGTTGGTCATGGTCAACAAGTCAAAAATAAATATAGAAGGTTAATATAAAAACTATATTTGGGTTAGTTGTCCTTACTTCAAACTAGGATGAGTCCAATGATCGAGCTAAGTAATAGAATAAACTAAATGAAAACATAGATAGGGCTAACCATATAAGCGGCGTAGCAGGGCGGCGTTGCAGGGTTTGAGCTCCAGACGACGTGTCTTCGCTTCTCGGATCCAATATGCTCCTCCAATGAGGACTTTATCGATGTTGAACGGTCCGTCCCATGGTGCAGACAACTTGTCCTTGGCTGTTTGTCCTGATAGCGGTGAAAGACGTGGTCACCTACGTTAAATGTGTGACTCCGCACCTTATGAAACGAAGTGAATGTGGAGACAAAAAAAGTACCATTATGAAACCAAATAATTCAAGTAAGAAAAAGTCTAAAATAGCCGTAAATCAATGGTTGATCTTGTTTAATACATTACTGCTCCATTCTAGCAGTTGTACGATGTATGATAAAAAGGCTCTAATGAATGAAGATATAAATTTTGTACTATTATGTACAAACATAAAGATGATGAAAAACATGCATGGCATGGGGCTGAAGAATAATAGCGAGACAAGTCATCACTAGTAGAAAAGGGGGCATTTGTCCCGATTCGTAAGGGCCTTTAGTCCCGATTTTTGAACCGGGACTAAAGGGTCATTACTAATGCCTCCCCCCTGTAGTCCCGATTCTAACACGAACCGGGACAGATGTGCCTCCACGTGGCCGGTGCGTCGAGCCCAGGCAGGAGGGTCTTTGGTCCCGGTTGGTGGCACCAACCGGGACCAAAAGGCATCCACGCGTCAGCATTTCAGTGGCCGTGGTTTTTATTTATTTTTTTGAAGGGGGGGGGTGGGGGTTTTGGGGGGTTAATTTAGGTGTTATATATATTGTGTTAGCTAGCTAATTAATAGAGAGAAGTGTCCTCTCTTATGTCCGTGCTTGATTGACGCTACGTACTGTACATAGAGAGGCCCTCGACACGCTAGCTAGTAAGAAAATGAAGGAAACCATTAAGTACAGAAATTCATCATGCATACCGAGAGAAGTGATCGATCGACCGCTCCTTCTCCGAGAGATTGGTCGAACAACAAGTTTTTGTATTATCTATCCGACGCTACTGGCTACATACATATACAATATGTAAGATCTCTTACAATCCCCTAGCAATTGAAATCAATTTCCACATGATATTCTCCGGCTTTATTGATGACGTGGTCAAGAAAGAATCCCGCCAATTCCTCTTGAATTGCTTTCATGCAATCTTGTTCCAGGAGTTCATCCCGCATCTGCCACGTCTAATTTGAAGAAGGGGGTTAATACATATATGAATGAAACTCAACAGAAATGATGGTGTAATAAAATGAAATTGTGAATATTATTGCTTACGCACTTCATATTGTCTTTTAGAGTAGCCCCGCTTATTTTTCAAAGTCGCGTTGTAGATGAACTCGCACACGTAGTATCCACAGAAATCATTCCCTTGTTCCTCCCACAAGCACTTTACGAGAAACAGAGGTCAATCAAACTGATAATGAAGCATTATAAATGGCACTGATGAAAGTACAGCTATAGAATCAACGGGAGATGCGAGCAACTAGCTAGCTAGTAGTACTTACTTTCGGGTATGTATATCGCAGCTCCTTCGGCAGTCCCGGAACTTCCGCAGTGAACTGTTTCCAAACCCTGCAAGACAAAGAAAATAATTATTATTACTTGAGATATCAGGAAATGAACAAAAAGTTGCCGATATGGTGCGATAATGATCAATTGAACTTACTTGTTGAGCAAATTAGTCATGTCCGCATAGGTTTCGGGATCTTTTCGTCTCGAGTCTAAGACGTTTACTACTCCCCGCTCAAGCTTAATCTCCAGAAGAACATAGTGGAATCTGCGCACGCATGCATAACTCATCAATTACATTACTATAACCTCGCTCGAGTAATAAGGGAAACCGAATATGCACACGACAGTAACACTCACTGGAAGTTGTAAGGAAAGAGTATTAAATCTTTGTTTTGATTTTTGATCAACGATTGTAGCAAGTTGGCCTCGGCCTCTTCGGCATGCTTTGTAACCTGAATTTCATCTATGATATTTGTGTTAATGAACCCAATATCATACATTTCTTATTTTTTGCACTCGACGATCTTCAATCTGCATAATATAGTGAGGATAATTAATTATAAATACATGCAATGAAAGAGCCGAGCTATATATAGAGACTTAATGACAGAAATAGTACTTACAAACAGTAGCAAAAGACCGTTAATTTATCAAAGGCCTTTTGATTAAAGAACTCGAAGAACTCCTCAAATGGAACAGTCAACAGATCAGTTCCAACGAGGTCGTGCTCCTTTAATATTCAGATACAAAGCATTCGTCCCCCCAGACTCTCTGGTGGTTTTCATGTACCAATTATGGAATCTTCGCATCATAGTTGTTAGAGATTTTTCATCTTTGACGAGAGGCTTCCCATACTTGTATCTGTGTTCGTCCACCTCCAAGAAATCAGGAAGTTGATCGTCAGGCACGTAATCTGCAAGATTGCCATAACCGGTCACCGTCCCTGGAGCATTAGCGACGATGTCGCCGCTAGACACATTGAGCGGGGGGAACGATTGCTTTGCTTGTTCGCCGAGCTGGGCAATTTGTTTCCCAGTTGCTCGTTCTTTTAACCTTTTATCATTGACGGTACTTCCCGACCGCTCCGCTTCGAGATATGTCTGTTCAGTAATGCGCTCATAGTTGGTTCTCGGCGGAGACTTTGGTGGTTTCCTCAGGGCATCGATAGTGCGCTTTGCTTTCACCGGATCTACCTTCTCCTCCGGAGGTGGATGTCTCTTTGCTTTCAAACCGGCAAAGAAGTCGTCCACTTCGGCCTGCACGATCTTCGCGATTTCCTCCTTGGTTCTCTCGTACGGTAACTTCTCTAGAGGCTTGAGAGAAGGACCGTATATATATTGCCTCCCGCCTCTGCTGGCTGTACTGCTAGACGCCGGAGCAGACGGAGCGGCTGCAGCGCCTGTCTTCTTTCGTGCTTGCTTACGAGGCGGAGGAGAAGGACTACGACGCGCCGGAGCAGCCGGGGCGGCAACGGGTCTCTCCCGCCCTTGCTGGCGAGGCGGAGAAGGAGGAGGCTGCTGGCTGCTTGGGCGCGCTGGTGCAGGCGGAGAAGGAGGCGAAGTGCCACCACGCGCCGGAGAAGGAGGAGGCTGCTGGATACTTGGGCACGCCGGCGCAGGCGGATAAGGAGGCAGAGTGCCACCACACGCTGGAGAAGGAGGAGGCTGCTGGCTGCTCGGGCGAGCCGGCGCGGGCGGAGAAGGAGGCGGAGTGCCGCCACGCACCGGAGAAGGAGGCCCGGTGCCCTGATCGTCACTCGCCGGAGGAGGAGGCAGTGAAGGAGGCGGAGTGCCCTGACTCGCCGGAGGAGGAGGAGGAGGCGGAGGCGTCCAGTTCGGAAGGTTGATGAGCTCCTTCCGCCATAGGCATGGAGTCTTCAGAGCAGAACCGAGCCTAGTCTTCCCTTCACCGGTCGGGTAGTCAAGCTGGAGGTCCTCAAATCCCTCCGTTATTTCATCCACCATCACCCTAGCATATCCTTCTAGAATCAGCCGGCACTAAAAAGTTGCACCGTGTTCAGTAGGATAAACAGAGCCAACAGCCGCCTTGACCTTCAAATTCATCCATCGCGTCATAAGGTTTCAATTTTGAGCCTCCGTGATAGCATCCATGGGATAGCTGGCAGGAGCCGTCAAGACATGCTCCGGCTGAAGCAGCTCGGTGGAAGCCACGCTGCTTCTCCGCTGAGATGGCGGGGTAGCTTCGGGGGAAGCTTCGGCAGGTCGTTCGTTGCGATCTGCTTCTCGTTCCTCTAGCCCCATTACCCTTTCGTGTAGCGCCTGCACTTGGCTCTGCTCCAGTTTCTTCCTCCTCTCATGGGTTTTGTAACCCCCTGCGTCCGGAAAACCAACCTTCCACGGAATGGAGCCTGGCGTGCCTCGTGTCCGTCCAGGGTGCTCAGGATTCCCGAGGGCCATTGTGAGCTCGTCCTTCTCCCTGTCTGGAACGAACGTCCCTTGCTGCGCTGCATCGATATACTGCCGAAGCCTTGTGAATGGTGTTTTCAGTTGCTCGTCCGTCTAACGGCACTTCCCTGATACAGGGTCCAAGGTTCCGCCAGCCCCGAAGAACCAAGTCCGGCAACGGTCTGGCCATCTCATTGTCTCCGGTTCGATCCCTTTATCAAGCAGATCATTCTCAGCCTTGGACCACTTAGGCCGGGCTTTGAGGTAGCCACCTGACCCCGTGCGATGGTGAAACTTCTTCTTCGCAGCATTTTGCTTGTTTGTCACCGACATCTTCTTACTCTTTTCCGATGTCGTGTAGGCCACAAATGCGGGCCAGTGATCTCTGATCTTCTCATATTTGCCGATGAATTCTGGTGTCTCTTCTTTGTCGACAAACTTTTTCAGCTCTTTCCTCCACCTCCTGAATAGGTCTGCCATCTTCTTAAGAGCACAAGACTTGATTAATTGCTCTTTAACTGGCTTCTCTGGATCCTCCTCTGGCGGTAGGGTGCAATTTGCCTTCAACTCAGTCCAAAGATCATCTTTCTGCATATCATTGACATAAGACACCTAAGGGTCTTCCTCCTTAGGCTTATACCATTGGTGGATGCTGATCGGGATCTTGTCCCTAACAAGAACCCCGCACTAAGTAGCAAATGCGTTCTTTGTCCGGATGGGTTCAATCGGTTCACCGTCGCGCGCGATTGCTGTGATCTCAAACTTTTCATCCGAGCTCAACTTTTTCTTCGGGCCTCGTCTCCTTACCGAAGTTGTGCTTGATCTAGAGGGCTAGAAAAAGGAATAAAGACGAGAGTTAATTAATATGTGCACGCCAATTGAAGAGCGGACCTCTAGGTCTTTCCAGTAGGGTAGGTCCCAAAATATAGATTTCTTCTTCCACATGGGTGCATGTCCCCCAGCGTCATTCGGAACAGCTAGTGCGCCGGGAACTTTTCCAAAGATTACGTGTAGATCATTGACCATAGCAAGTAGGTGATCACCAGTACGCATGGCGGGCTTCTTCCGGTGATCTGCCTCGCCTTTGAAATGCTTGCCTTTCTTTCGACATTGATGGTTGGTCAGAAGAAATCGACGATGGCCCAGGTACACATTCTTCCTGCAGCTTCCCAGGTGCGTGCATGCGTGGTATCCCTTGTTTGTCTGTCCTGAAAGGTTACTGAGAGCAGGCCAATCGTTGATGGTCACGAATAGCAACGCCTTTAGGTCAAATTCCTCCTGTTTGTGCTCATCCCACGTACGTACACCGTTTCCATTCCACAGCTGTACAACTAATGGCCTTAGGTACACATCAATGTCGTTGCCAGGTTGCTTAGGGCCTTGGATGAGAACTGGCATCATAATGAACTTCCGCTTCATGCACATCCAAGGAGGAAGGTTATACATACATAGAGTCATGGGCCAGGTGCTGTGATTGCTTCTCTGCTCCCCGAAAGGATTAATGTCATCCGCGCTTAAAGCAAACCATACGTTCCTTGGGTCGCGTGCAAACTCAACCCAGAACTTTCTCTCGATTTTTCTCCACTGCGACCCGTCAGCGGGTGCTCTCAACTTCCCGTCTTTCTTACGGTCCTCACTGTGCCATCGCATCAACTTGGCATGCTCTCCGTTTCTGAACAGACGTTTCAACCATGGTATTATAGGAGCATACCACATCACCTTCGTAGGAACCTTCTTCCTGGGGGGTTGCCGTCAACATCACCAGGGTCATCTCGTCTGATCTTATACCGTAATGCACCGTATACCGGGCATGCGTTCAGATCCTTGTACGCACCGCGGTAAAGGATGCAGTTATTAGGGCATGCATGTATCTTCTGCACCTCCAATCCTAGAGGGCATACGACCTTCTTTGTTGCGTACGTACTGTCGGGCAATTCGTTATCCTTTGGAAGCTTCTTCTTCAATATTTTCAGTAGCTTCTCAAATCCTTTGTTTGGCACAGCATTCTCTGCCTTCCACTGCAGCAATTCCAGTACGGTACCGAGCTTTGTGTTGCCATCTTCGCAATTGGGCTACAACCTTTTTTTGTGATCCTCTAACATGCGATCGAACTTCAGCTTCTCCTTTTGACTTTCGCATTGCGTCCTTGCATCGACAATGACCCGGCAGAGATCATCATCATCGGGCATATCGTCTGGCTCCTCTTGATCTTCAGCAGCTTCGCCCATTGCAGCATCATCATGCACATCGTCTGGTTCCTCTTGATGTTCAGTAGCATCACCGTATTCAGGGGGCACATAGTTGTCATCGTACTCTTCTTCTTCGCCGTCTTCCATCATAACCCCTATTTCTCCGTGCCTCGTCCAAACATTATAGTGTGGCATGAAACCCTTGTAAAGCAGGTGGGTGTGAAGGATTTTCCGGTCAGAGTAAGACTTCGTATTCCCACATATAGGGCATGAATAACACATAAAACTATTCTGCTTGTTTGCCTCAGCCACTTCGAGAAAATCATGCATGCCCTTAATGTACTTGGAGGTGTGTCTGTTACCGTACATCCATTGTCGGTTCATCTGCGTGCATTATATATAATTAAGTATGTCAAAAATCATTACAGAACATCATGAATAGATAAATAAGTGACCAAATTAATATAAGTTCATCATCACACTAAAACTAAAGTACATACATAGTTCTCATCTTCAAGCGAAAATCATTACAGAACAACATAAAGCTCTACAGAGTATCTAAATTAATTAAACCATACATTGAAACTATGTAAAACATTTCAATGCGAAAACAAATGCGTTCATAATCGCAACCAAGGTAACAACTGATCCAACGGCATAATGATACCAAGCCTCGGTATGAATGGCATATTTTCTAATCTTTCTAATCTTCAAGTGCATTGCATCCATCTTGATCTTGTGATCATCGACGACATCCGCAACATGCAACTCCAATATCATCTTCTCCTCCTCAATTTTTCATATTTTTTCCTTCAAGAAATTGTTTTCTTTTTCAACTAAATTTAACCTCTCGACAATAGGGTCGGTTGGAATTTCCGGTTCAACAACCTCCTAGATAAATAAAATCTATGTCACGTTGGTCGGCATAATTTTCATAAACAATAAATGAACCAATAGTTATGAAAAGATAATATATACCACATCCGAATCATAGACAAGACGAGGGCCGACGGGGGCGGATACCAAAACCATCGCATTATATAAGATGCAATAATAAAAGTAAGAAAATAATACAAGTATCTATCAGTAAGAATATTTTTCCTTTCAGAAAGAAGATAAGAACAAGAGGCTCACCACGGTGGTGCCGGCGATGAGATCGGCGTGGGTGATCGACGGCGGTGAAGATGGGGACGTGGCGTGACGGACCGCTAAACCTAGACAAATATTGAGGAAAATGAAGCTTGGAGGTCGAGCTTGGAGAGGAGAAAGCTTAAGTGGTGTGGCTTGGGCATTCCATCGAACACCTTGTGTGCATAGGAGGTGAGCTAGAGCACCACCAAACTCTCTCCCCCTCGGCTGCCAGAAAAAACAAAGCAGTATGCTCTGCTCTTACGCGAGGGGGTATATATAGGCACCTCATTGGTCCCGGTTGGTGGCATGAACCGGGACTAAAGGGCAGCCTTTGGTCCCAGTTCGTGGCACCAACCGGGACCAATGGTGGTGGGCCAGGAGCGAGGCCCATTGGCCTCGGTTTGTCCCACCAACCTGGGCCAAAAGGTCCAGACGAACCGGGACCAATGGCCCACGTGGCCCGGCCGGTCCCCGAGGCTCACGAACCGGGTTCAATGCCACCATTGGTCCCGGTTCCGGACTGAACCGGGACTAATGGGCTGACCCGGCCTGGACCAATGCCCCCTTTTCTACTAGTGCATGTACTGTAGCCATGTACGCAAAAGGGAACACGAATAAAGCTTTCATGGTCGATGTGTCGACTGCGAGACGGAGAGGCGTGGCTGCAAAGGAAAAGGGGGGATATATGTGCCAAAGCAAATCCTGCCCCAGATGAAAAGCAACAGAGATAGATGTGTGGTGCACTACTGCACGTACCCGAGGCCTAATAAGAATCTATGTCTGTTGGGGATCGATATTTGTTGCTTGTCCCGCAGCACTACTGTCGTAAGTGTAGTTGTAGTATTCTTACGTGCGCTTCACGGTGGCAGTTGGTCCTGTCGCATCTTGGAGCAGTGGCTCCTCAAGAGATGTGATGAGATAGACTTGCTCGTCCGCTGAGTAGTGCTCACTTTATCAGTGACGAAAAAAGCTGCAGCGACGGTATATGTCATCTATACAAACTAGTACTGCTACAATCATGTCGATCTCTACATGGTCGCTTGTGCACAGGAATAAATCAGCTCACCGGAAAGAGATCGAGGAAGCATGACATACGACGGCGACGACTTCATTTCCGCCCCTTCCCCGGCGCCCCTTCTCGAGATGCAAGATGACGACCGACCAGGGGGCGATGGGGAGGAGAAGCGGTGGGGCGGAGAGGATGGCTGGCGGCGGCTAGAGAGAGAGAGAGAGAGAGAGAGAGAGAGAGAGAGAGAGAGAGAGAGAGATGTGCGGGGGAGGTGGGGAAGAGAGGAGAGCGAGTGGGAGGGGGAACGGCTAGGGTTTCAGCCGCTGCTCACTACATCGCTCTCAGTCTCAACCCTGTCGCAACTGGGTCTTTTCCCAATCATGCGAAATGACTAAAACGCCCTTGGCGGGGCATAGAATTTATGTGCGGTGGCACAAGATCTTTACAGCAAGAGTAACTATTCATTGCTTTAGCTCCTTTTTTTTATCCGACGGATGAGCTCTTCCACGCGCGAGATCCAACGGCTGGAAACGCATCAAGCCAGTGAAACGGACGGTCGGATGTGCCAAATTGCTCAGAGAGCCTGTAGCTCGCTTCATCTCATTTTTCTGGATGGACACTGTCGTTAGTGCAGTGGTAGTATTCTTATGTGCGCTTCGCGGTGGCAGTTAGTCAAGTCGTGTCTTGGAGCAGTGGCTCCTCAAGAGATGTGATGAGATAGACTTGCTCGCCCGCTGAGTAGTGCTCACTTTATCAGTGACGAAAAAAGCTGCAGCGATGGTATATGTCATGTATACTAACTAGTACTGCTACAATCATGTCGATCTCTACATGGTCGCTTGTGCAAAGGAATTAATCAGCTCACCAGAAAGAGATCGAGGAAGCATGAGATACGACGGCGACGACTTCATTTCCGCCCCTTCCCCGACGCCCTTCTAGAGATGCAAGATGACCAACCGGGGGGCGATGGGGAGGAGAAGCGGCGGGGCGGAGAGGATGGCTGGCGGCGGCGAGAGAGAGATGTGCGGGGGAGGTGGGGAAGAGAGAAGAGCGAGTGGGAGGGAGAACGGCTAGGGTTTCAGCCGCTGCTCACAACATCGCTCTCGGGCTCAACCCTGTCGCTACTGGGTCTTTTCCCAACCATGCGAAATGACTAAAATGCCCTTGGCGGGGCACAAAATTTACGTGCGGTGGTACGAGATCTTTACAGCGGGAGTAACTATTCATTGCTTCAGCTCCTTTTTTTATCCGACGGATGAGCTCTTCCACGCACGAGATCCAACTGCTGAAACGCATCAAGCCAGCGAAATGGACGGTCGGATGTGCCAAATCGCTGAGAGAGCCTGTAGCTCGCTTCATCTCATTTTTCTGGACGCTGTCGTTAGTGCAGTGGTAGTATTCTTATGTGTGCTTCGCGGTGGCAGTTAGTCGTGTCTTGGAGCAGTGGCTCCTCAAGAGATGTGATGAGATAGACTTGCTCGCCCGCTGAGTAGTGCTCACTTTATCAGTGACGAAAAAAGCTGCAGCTATGGTATATGTCATGTATACTAACTAATACTGGTACAATCATGTCGATCTCTACATGGTCGCTTGTGCAAAGGGATTAATCAGCTCACCAGAAAGAGATCGAGGAAGCATGAGATACGACGGCGACGACTTCATTTCCGCCCCTTCCCCGGCGCCCTTCTAGAGATGCAATATGACCACCAACCAGGGGGGCGATGGGGAGGAGAAGTGGCGGGGCGGAGAGGATGGCTGGCGGCGGCGGCTAGAGAGAGAGAGAGAGAGAGAGAGAGAGAGATGTGAGGGGAAGGTGGGGAAGAGAGGAGAGCGAGTGGGAGGGGGAACGGCTAGGGTTTCAGCCGCTGCTCACAACATCGCTCTCGGGCTCAACCCTGTCGCTACTGGGTCTTTTCCCAACCATGTGAAATGACTAAAACACCCTTGGTGGGGCACAGAATTTACGTGCGGTGGCACGAGATCTTTACTGCCGGAGTAACTATTCATTGCTTCAACTCCTTTTTTTATCCGATGGATGAGCTCTTCCACGCACGAGATCCAACGGCTGGAAACGCATCAAGCCAGCGAAACGGATGGTCGGATGTGCCAAATCGCTGAGAGAGCCTGTAGCTCGCTTCATCTCATTTTTTTGGACGCTGTCGTTAGTGCAATGGTAGTATTCTTACGTGCGCTTCGCGGTGGCAGTTAGTTCCATCGTGTCTCGGAGCAGTGGCTCCTCAAGAGATGTGATGAGATAGACTTGCTCGTCCGCTGAGTAGTGCTCACTTTATCATTGACGAAAAAAGCTGCAGCGATGGTATATATCATGTATACTATAATCATATCGATCTCTGCATGGTCGCTTGTGCACATGAATTAATCAGCTCACCAGAAAGAGATCGAGAAAGCATGAGATACGACGACGATGACTGAGCAGTCCTCTGCTATGATCCCTGTCCCTGGGATAAGGTCGAGTAAAAACACTAGGATAAGATGGAGTAAAAGGCAAAAAAAAATATCACATATTTGGCATCATTAGCAGAAAACTACTCCCACCGTTTTAAAATATAGTGTACCCACGCTTTTCGAGGTCCAATATTGATCATAAATTTAACCAACGAGATCGACTACGGTGGGAGAAAAAAATAATATAATTGAAAACTTCTTTTGAATACGAATTCAGTGGTATAAGTCTTCCTCCCGCCGCAGTCGGTCTCATTGGTTAAATTTATGGTCAAGGTAGAAGCACGGGAATAGAGGAAGCACTATATTCTAAAACGGAGTGAGTACCATTTTAGAAACCAGTGCATTTCTCACGATATATCGCTACAAAGATCTACTTCATCCTTGCTGCAAAGATCAATGAACTTGAGCTAGGAGGCCTTTTGAGCAAGAAAAATGCTACTACTATCCAGGAGTAGTGTCGGTGTCAAAATCGGCGGATCTCGAGTAGGGGGTCCCGAACTATGCGTCTAAGACTAATGGTAACAGGAGGCTGGGGACACGATGTTTACCCAGGTTCGGGCCCTCTCGATGGAGGTAATACCCTACTCCTTGCTTGATTGATCTTGATGATATGAGTATTACAAGAGTTGATCTACCACGAGATCAGAGAGGCTAAACCCTATAAGCTAGCCTATGGTATGATTGTTGTTGTCCTACAGACTAAACCCTCTGGTTTATATAGACACCGGAAGGGGCTAGGGTTACACAGAGTCGGTTACAGAGAAGGAGATCTAACATCCGAATCGCCAAGCTTGCCTTCCACGCAAAGGAGAGTCCCATCCGGACACGGGACGAAGTCTTCAATCTTGTCTCTTCATAATCCAACAGTCCGGCCAAAGTATATAGTCCGGCTGTCTGGATACCCCCTAATTCAGGACTCCCTCAAGTAGCTCTCGGGACCAGCAAATAAACCTTAATCTAGTTTGCATAGTCTGATTGAACTTTTGATGTGTCGATCGACCGTTGAGTTTCACTATGCCTGTGGTCATGTCTACCTGTCGTGGGTGATGAATTTCTCTGATGATACGAATTTGGGGTCATCAATACTTATCTATATCTTCTAAATACAATCAGTAGTTTGAAGGTGCCATGCCTACCGTGTAGGCGATGCATATATAGCAACGAAAAACTAGCATGATATTTCGTTGTTATAGCGCCGTTATAGCGTATTTTAAGTGGAAACACAAGTTTTAGCAAATTCGGCCACTGCGGCTGTAATCATGTTATTAGCGCGCTACGCGGCGCTATAAGCTTGTAGCGTCATAGCGTGCATGATGGGAAATAAAATAAAATAAGGCAACCGCAGCGGCGCAACCCAGCATTTTGAATTGGATAGACCACAAATTTTTGATGCACTAATTGACTTGCACGCTGGGCAAGAAAAGCAGTCGTGTGAAGGGTACCCACGCCTATCTGTACTCAAATATTCCAAAATTCGATCTTGTGGCCAGATGTTGCAATTGACTTATCGCTGGGGCTCTTCTTGTTGCAGCATTAACTTGGTCGTGGATGACGGTTGTCATTAGCTCGGTTGCATTCTCCTACATTCATCCGGATGGAAAGCAGCAACTGATGGTCGACTTGAGTGGATTATGAATTGAGTGTATATATACATATGCTCTTGTCATTTGGGCTAATCTTGGCAGTAGTTGGATGGCAATCTAATGTTATCTCAGGATATGAACCGCCGTATCATTTCATTCACAAACATGTCAACATAAACATATCACGCTCCCATGCCTGTTTCGCAGATCTACTAGTGCGCAAAATACGACTTGATTTGCATAAACTTGAGACGCAAGTACATTTTTTAACTTAAATGCAGAGAAATGGCACCCCCACCCCCCGGGGCGTGCGTAGATCATGCTGGCTCCTCCAGAGATCGTAAAAGAAGTTTCCAGAACAACCGGAACCATTGAGGAAGTGACATCCCTTACCCTTGTTACCAAGGTTAGAACATATGGACCTTTTGGGAAAGAGTAAAATGCATCATAAGTCCTAAAATTATTGAAGGCGTGTCAAGTTAGTCTCGAATCTATAAATCTGCATATTTGAGTCTTGAAACTATTCAAGTTGTTCACTGGAGGTCCTATGCGTCCCTGGTCAGCCTTGATCGGCACGTGTGGCGAGTTGACCATCGCCACGTAGGCAATATTTCGTACATAACTTACTAAAAAATTGCATCCTCTAATTTTTTGGCCCTTAGATAGAATTGCGAGCATCTTTCCAAACCCCGGTGAGATCGCCTCAGGCCAATTACAAGAGAGAATGACCACATAATTAGAAGAGAGAACTTTTGAAGGGAGTTTTATGCAAAATGTTGCCTACGTCTGTACTGTGGGAATGCTTACTAGTGGCGGGCGCCAAAACCCCAGCAGTGGAAGGCAGGGCTCTCAAGGACGCCCACCACTAATCTCCCGCCACTAGTAACATGGTATCAGTGGCGGGATGGTATCAGTGGCGGGAAGACCTAGCTGCCCACCACGCGCCCACCATTGGAAAAGGCTGTTACAATGGCGGGCATTGGTTGGCACTTGTCACAACTATAACTCTTGCCAGTCGGCGGCACTTTTAGTTGCCCGCCACTAGTACAAAACCAATCATTAGACAACATATGTCATATTTATATGCATTACAATAGATGTATGACAGATTAGCAGCAGCATATTTTACCATAATAATGATCCAAATGCATTGTAATAGATGTATGCATGACAATACAACTCACATAACAACATCATAACTAAGTAAAATAGCCTTCTCAGCGAATCCTTTGACATGTTGCATGCTACATACATATATATACTCGCGATAACAACAACAATGACAACAACATAATTACAATAAACTGGATAAAGATTATCAAATACTTTACTCGTCCACTCATCCAGACGGTCTTGCATACCTCATACTTGATTTTCTCTATGACGACAAAGTTGGTCTTGCATACTTCATGGTTGATTTTCTCTGTGAGGACGAAGTTAAAGTAACGATCATCTGCTTCATTTTTAGTCTTATATCCTTTATAGTCGTTGTTGTCGTAACTTTCCACTTGTTCATTGCATTTCTTCCATGAATCATACACTCCTGGATTCTTCCCATAGTACACCACATACCACTTTATCTATGAAGATAAATAAACAAGCTAACAAGTCAATTTCATAGTTACCTAATTACATATAGCAAAGTCATATAGCAATCTTCATAGCAACATAGAAATTACATTCATAACCATCGATCATACAGATCACATAAAGACAGTGCACAAGTAAAGCAAAAGTTCAGGTCCGTCATAGCAACATAGAAATTAAGTTCACACACATCAATCGTATAGGTCACATAAAGGCAGTGCACTAGTATTTCACAAGCAAAAGTACGGCATCTTCATGAGATCTTGCCTCCAACATCTTCGTGATCTCGGCTAGGGCACTCACAACTTCTGTGGCTACTCGCGCACTCTCGGCGGCAGCTCTAGCGCTCTTGGCAGATATTGTGGTGCTCTTGGCGTAAGCTCGAGCGCTCTCGACTTGGGCGAGCATGATCTCCATGTACTTAGTCACCCTCTTGACAAAGTCTGGCTGTAGGTGTCCTAACGAGGCATCTCGGCTTCTTCATTTAGATAAAACACTTTTCATGAAAGCAACTTTATGAGCAACTTTATGAGCATAAAAAATTTAACATTCCTGCCCATTGTAGTTTTCCTACCATAGAATAAGTTAAAACTATTTACGACAATTGTCGATATCTTTCCTTCAGGTGGACACTTCTCACTCTTAAGTGGCTGTACATATATTGGACACTCCTTGACTGGTACTTCGACCGTCGCTGATGGTCGTTCTTCACCCTCTCCTACTGCTTTACCAAGGTCTCAGAGGAGGAGAAGAGTGACCCCCTACGACAAAAGGTCGGTTCATCTCTCAAGTGGCTATATATATGATGTAAATTCATTCAATATTATTTTGACTATCAGTGATGGTCGCCCCTCACCTTCCACTCCTATTTTAACAAGGTCTGGAGGAAGAGAGCAAGAAGGATGACCCCCTACGGCAACAACGAGTGTCCTCCTCTTTGAATATCTATCATTTCTCAAGTGGTTGTATATATGATGTAAAAACACTCACTCAGTATTACTGTGACCGTCGGTGATGGTCGTCATTTCCCTCCTCCTCCTGCTTTACCAATGTTTCAGAGGAAGAGAAGGACAAAGATGGCCCTCTACGACAATAGTCATTATCCTCCTCTCAGGACTACTCTCATCTCAATGTGTGGATATCGAGTGAATACTGTCCACCTAAAGGAAAATTTAACTAAGTAGCTCATCTAAGAAATTTCACATGTGTCCTCGCCCTGGCATGTGTCCGACAACTAAAAAATATAGAGAACATAAAAAGTTAAAGGTTTACCGAAAAAATCGGCATGATTTTTGCTAGAAATTGGACATATTAAGTGCCAGCAATTATCAACATTTCGCCAAAACATTGCCACTCACTATGAATATCTGCATCACGAATAAAATATGGTACACTCAAAAACAACTACAAAATGTTATTAGAATAAATGTGCTACACTGTCTTATAACTAGTACTAACTTTTACTAGTATACGTCGCAAGTTATTCATCATTACAAATAAAATAATTATTTAAACATTGATAACTTCTGTTTTGTTGACCAGGTCTTTTTCACAAATTTAAACATGGATAAAGTATACGTTGGTCCATATGCGTAGTCCTCTAGCACAAGCCATCAAATTGAGTCGTATGATTAGAAAGATCCAACGGTCCATATGACGTGTTAGCTGTATACTATATAGGAGTATAGATAACATACTTTTACTAGATGTGGATAAACTGACCTCGAGCTCATATGAGTTTTAGTGAACAGTAAAATCAGAAGGAAAAAAATTGAAAAATTGAAAAATTCTGAACTTTTTTGGGTGGCAACATTTGACGAATGTTTTAAATGCTTGCAAAATTTCATTGTAAAATGACATTCTTGTAAGTAGTGGCAAAAATAATAAAATTGATATGCCAAAAAAGATATTTTCAGAGTGCTGATTTTGATTTTTTTTTTGCTACGACCTCCACGATTCTTATTTGGTGATGAAATTTTCAAGCAATGAATTTTTTGTCTAATATTGCCACAAAAAAATCAGAACTTTTTGAAAAACAATTTCTATTTTTTACGATTTTACTGGTGACTCGAGCTCATATGAGCTCGGGCTGCGAAGGGCACTTTCGACTTTTACTACACTACATCCTATGACAAACTTTTACTACACTAACAAAATGTTGCAAATGTATGTACAATAACTAGGAACTGTTAGATGTGTATAGTTCATTGTGTACATCCCCATTGTATAAGGGGCTTTTCTGTACTTTGCCACACCTGTATATGTACTGGCCTTGGCCCTCAATAAAGAGTTAGTTGCTCACTTATCCAACATGGTATCAGTTGCCAGGTTCCTCTTCCTCTCCCGCACGTTGCAGCTCCGTGCCTAGCTTCCCCGTCGCCGGCCATCTCCTTCCTCGTTGCCGGCCACCTTCTCCACGCCTGGCAGCCCCTGCCCGCGCTCGCCGAGCTCACCCACGACCCGGCCGCGTCCTCCCCGCCCGGCTGCGCCCAGGACTCGCCCCGGCCACGTCCAGGCCGCGCCCTGGCCTCACCCCGGCCGCGCCCAGGCCGCCGCGCCCTGGCCTCGCCCCGGCCGTGCCCTCCACGTCCGGATGCGCCCCGGCCGCGTCTCTGGCCGCCCGCGCCCAGGCAGGCCTTCTCTGCATCCGGCTGCAGCTGCCGCTGCTTCATCTGCTTCCGCGGGAGCAGCCCAGGGCCGGCCCTCCTCCTGGCCTCCCCTTTCCTCCCGATTCCCCACTCGGGGTAGCATGAGGTTGTCTGCCCCGATCTAGATAGGGGAGTGTTGACTTTACAAAAAAAACAGAGGAGAAAAACAGAGTTCCCTCATGTCTTCTTCGGGCTATGTTGCAGTTCCTAGGTGCTCCGTGATCTTCGATGGCACCAATTATGCTAAGTTTGTGGGGTTCATGCGCATCCATATGCGTGGCCTTCTTCTGTGGGGTGTTCTTTCTGGCAAGGTCCCCTGCCCGCCATGCCCTGTTGCGCCCGTGGCCCCAATCCCACCGGTGCCGCCGGTACTTGCTGCTGAGGCTTCTCAGGCTGACCGGGATGCCGCCAAGGCCCTTGATGATGCTGCGGTTTATGCTTATGATCAGCAGGTATCTGCTTATTCCGATGCTCTTTCGGTGTACCGTGATGATCTCTCTGCTTACACTCAGTGGTGCAATGATGATGCTCGTGCTGCTGCTGTTCTCACTACAAGTGTCCTCCCTCGGTTTGCTTCAGAGTTCATGGGACTTGGCACAGTTGCAGCGATGTGGACTTATCTTTGTCAGCGCTATCATCCCTCTGGTGATGCTCTCTACCTATCTGTGGTGCGTCAGGAGCATGCCCTCCAGCAAGGTGATTCTTCTGTTGATGAGTTCTATTCACAGTGCTCTGCCATCTGGCGTCAGCTTGACTCTCTTCGGACAGTTGTTTGTGGCACCTGTCGTTGCTGTCAGACTACTCGGTCTGATCTGGAGTTTCGGCGGGTCCATGAGTTCTTATCTCGTCTCCATGCTGAGTTTGAGCCGAGACGTGCTCACTTGCTTGCTCGTGACTGTGTTCCTATCTCGGAGGTGCTTGCTAAGCTTCGCGCTGAAGAGACCCGTCTTCGCTCTGCTGGATTGCTTCTGGTTCCATCTGTGTTGGCCGCCCGGGCTCCTGTGTCATCTGCTCGCCTCACTGCTCCGCCGCTCCTGCCTACTCCTCCAGGGGGGGGGGTGAGCCGTCCTCCTTATGCTGAGAGGGGCACGTCGCGCCGTGACACCGTCTGTGGTTACTGCTCTCGGCCAGGTCACCCAGAGTCTGATTGTCGCCAGAAGAAGCAAGACCAGTGGCGCTCCTCCTCCAGTGGGACTCCTGTGTCTTCCTCGACTCCGTCACTCACTGACCAGGACATTGTTCGTCTCAAGCGCCTTCTTGCCTCCTCAGGCTCCTCGTCGACTGCTGCTGCTGCTGTGACTGCATCCTCTTCCTCATCACCACTGGCATCTACACAGTCAGGTACATCTTCATGGGTTCTGGATTCTGGAGCCTCCTTTCATATGTCTTCTGATTCTTCCGCGTTGTCCTCTCTCCACCCTCTTGATTCACCTGTTAATGTTCTTATTGCCGACGGCACGTCTCTTCCTGTGGCTAGTCGTGGTATTCTTTCCACTCCATCTTTCTCTGTTCCGAGTGTTTCTCATGTTCCTCGTCTTACCATGAATCTTTTTTCTGCTGCCCAACTTACTGATTCTGGTTGTCGTGTCATTCTTGATACCGACTCTTGCTCCATTCAGGATCGTCGCACCAAGGCTTTGGTTGGTGCTGGCCCCCGACGACGTGAGTCAGAGGCCTTTGGGAGGTTGACTGGCTTTGTGTTCCTTCCGCTGCCACCACTTCTGCCAACTCTCATGCTCTTGCTGCCTCTTCGTCTGCGTCCTTCCAGCAGTGGCATCATCGCCTTGGTCACATCTGTGGCTCTCGCTTGTCTTCTTTAGTTCGTCAGGGCCTCTTAGGGTCTGTATCTGGAGATGTCTCCTTACATTGTAATGGTTGCAGACTTGGCAAACAGACTCAGTTACCTTATCCTACGAGTGAGTCTGTATCTCAGCGTCCTTTTGACTTAGTTCATTCTGATGTCTGGGGTCCTGCTCCTTTTGATTCAAAAGGTGGTCATCGCTCTTATGTTTTGTTTATTGATGATTTCTCTCGCTACACTTGGCTCTACTTCATGAAATCTCATAGAGAGGTTCTTCCTATATACAAACATTTTGCTGCCATGGTTCACACCCAGTTTTCCACGCCCATTCGCACTTTTCGTGCTGACTCCGCTGGAGAGTATATCTCTCAGCTGTTGCGTGGTTTTCTCGTGGAACATGGTACTCTTGCCCAGTTCTCTTATCCTGGTGCTCATGCTCAGAATGGCATTGCCGAACGTAAGCATCGTCATTTGCTTGAGACAGCTCGTGCACTGATGATTGCTGCTTCCCTTCCACCCCATTTTTGGGCTAAGGCTATTTCCGCATCCACCTATCTCATCAACATTCAGCCATCAACTACTCTGCAGGGTGGTATTCCTCTGGAGTGTCTCACTGGTTGCTCTCCTGACTGCTCAGCTCTTCGTATGTTTGGATGCGTCTGCTATGTTCTTCTTGCCCCCCGAGAACGCACCAAACTGACTGCTCAGTCGGTTGAGTGTGTTTTCATTGGCTACAGTGATGAGCACAAGGGCTATCGATGTTGGGATCATGTGGGTCGTTGCTTGCGCATCTCGCGTGATGTGACTTTTGACGAGTCTCATTCTTACTACCCACGTTCTTCTTCCTCGAGTTTCTCTGTGGATGACCTTTCTTTCCTTCTCCTTCCCGATACACCCTGCTATGTGCCTCATGTGTCACCTCTTCCTCAGGCACCTCTCATTCCTTCTCATTCACCACCGACCCCGTCTTCTCCATCCTCCTCCTCCACCTCTCCCCCATCCTCTCCAGTATGTCGCCCTCTCTCACCGTTTCCTCTCCACTATACTCAACGATCTCGTACTGAGGATGTCTCCTCTGACGAGCCTTCCACCTCTGGTGAACCTCCTCTCACACCTCCTCCGGTTCATAACCTCCCTGCTCGGCCTCACCCTCCGCCTGATCGCTACTCCCCTGATCGGTACGGTCTCTCTGTTTTGACTGAGCCCACTTCCTATAGCACTGCCATGACTCAGCCTGAATGGCAGCTTGCGATGGCCGAGGAGCTTGCTGCCCTTGAGCGCTCTGGCACATGGGATCTGGTTCCCCTCCCTTCCGGTGTCTGTCCCATCACCTGCAAGTGGGTCTACAAGCTTAAGACTCGCTTCGATGGTTCTCTTGAGCACTACAAAGCTCGTCTTGTGGCCCGTGGCTTTCAGCAGGAGCAGGGGCGCGATTATGATGAGACATTCGCTCATGTGTCCCACATGACCACTGTCTGCACTCTTCTTGCTGTGGCTTCTGTTCGTCGGTGGTCTATCTCTCAACTTGATGTTCAGAACGCTTTTCTCAATGGCGAGTTGCGTGAGGAGGTTTATATGCAGCCACCCCCGGGGTACTATGCTCCTGATTGTATGGTCTGTTGACTTCGCCGCTCCCTATATGGTCTCAAATAGGCCCCTCGTGCCTGGTTTGAGCGCTTCGCACCTGTGGTGACCGCCGCTGGTTTCTTGCCCAGTGATCATGATCGTGCGCTGTTTGTTCACACGTCTCCTCGTGGTCGGACTCTTCTCCTTCTCTATGTTGATGACATGATCATCACTGGTGACGACTCTGAGTACATTGCCTTTGTTAAGGCTCGCCTTCGAGATCAGTTCCTCATGACTGATCTTGGTACTCTTTGCTATTTTCTTGGGATTGAGATCTCCTCGACCCCTGATGGCTTCTACATCTCCCAAGAAAAATATATTCAGGATCTTCTTGCTCGCGCTGCTCTTGGTGATGAGCGCAGTGTTGTGACTCCTATGGATCTCAACGTTCAGCTCCGTGCCTCTGATGGTGACCCTCTTCCTAATCCCACTCGCTATCGTCACCTCGTTGGTAGTCTTGTCTATCTTGCTGTTATGCGTCCTGACATCTCCTATCTTGTCCACATCCTGAGTCAGTTTGTTTCAGCCCCCACCTCTATCCACTATAGTCACCTCCTCCGTGTTCTACGATATCTTCGTGGCACGATCTCTCAGCGCCTTTTCTTTCCCTGCTCCAGCTCTCTTGAGCTTCAGGCCTACTCTGATGCTACCTAGGCTAGTGATCCCTCTGATAGACGCTCGATGTCTGCTTACCGTGTCTTTCTTGGTGGCTCTCTTATTGCCTGGAAGACAAAGAAGCAGACTGCAGTTTCTCGCTCGAGTACAGAGGCTGAGTTGCGAGCCATGGTTATGTTGACGGCTGAGGTGATCTGGTTACGGTGGTTACTTGAGGATTTTGGAGTGTCTGCTACTTCCTCAACTCCTCTCCTGTCCGACAGTACCGGTGCTATCAGTATTGCACGTGACCCGATGAAGCATGAGCTCACCAAGCACATCGGTGTGGATGCCCACTTTGTGCGTGCTGCTGTGCAGGATCAGACTCTCGCTCTTCACTATGTGCCCTCTGAGTTACAGTTGGCTGACTTCTTCACGAAGGCACAGACTCGAGCGCAGCATGGCTTTTTCCTCTCCAAACTCAGTGTAGTTGCTCCACCATGAGTTTGAGGGGGGGTGTTAGATGTGTATAGTTCATTATGTACATCCCCATTGTGTATAGTTCAGTAAAGAGTTAGTTGCTCACTTATCCAACAGGAACAACTACAATTTACAATGAGAGAGAGAGAGAGAGGCGTGCTTACCGGAGCGCACAGAGAGGACAGGGAGGGCGAGGAAGGATGGCGGTGGCGGACGGCGAGGGGGACGGAGAGGCCGAGGACGTTGAAGGCAGCGGATGGCAAGGGCGACGATGAGGGCAAGGACATTGGACGGAGGCGGGGGGCGAGGGCGAGGACGTTCGAGGCGGCGACGGATGGGGCGGGAGACGAGGACGACGGGGAGGGCCACGAGTTTGGAGGCGGCGGATGGCGAGCACGACGGTGGCGACGTCAAAGGCCACCAGGACGATGGCGATAGCGGCGACGTGAAAGAGAATGGGAGAAAAAATAGACTTTGTTTGTGTATAATGTGTGAGCGGCTTCGGGTGGATAAAGTGGTACCGACCAGTGACAGGGAATAGTAAGCACCCTCCATGGCTTCCTTCAACTAGGGGTGGCACCAAGCACTCGTCACAGCTAAGTTTTTGAATTACATCCTGCCACACTAAAGTCAAAAAGTTTAAACACTTGAACTTCAAACTTTTTCTATGATTAATACACACCATCCAAAGCCACATGCTCAAATTTGGTGACTTTTCGAGTTGGTCAGCTATTTACGAGACATTAAATGATTTTCCCGCCACTAAAAAGTGCATAAGGCTTTGAGCATGCAAACGAGCTCATAAAGAGATCAAACCTGACATGGTATCTTTATCATACCCCTATATGATGTGGTAAAAATATTTGAAAGCGTTTCAGCAGAAACTTGATGCAGTTCGTATACAAACAAAACACTCTCCCACGAAGTGTCACAATTTCGAATGAAAACCACCGCCTTCCACACGCTACTCTATTTATTTAAATCATTTGGACTTGAAACATTTTCCATTAGTGATACACTTCATCCAAAGCCCCATGCTCAAACTTAATACAATTCTAGGTTTAGTAAATATGATTTTTTTACAAATTTTTGGACCAAGCATATGTGTGGCGGGTAGGGCGATCATAGCCCATCACCGCTAACTTCTAGAAAGTTTGAATATTTTTGGTGTGGGTTACCAAATATTTGTTGTGCGGGCATAAGCTTGGTTCGTCACTGTTGTGACCTTGTGGGACAAACCAGTAGCGGAAAATTTTAGCGTGCCCGTCACTGCCTGCACTCACCACGCAAGCATTTTTGGAAGAGTTTACGACTGGCTGGCGAGCATTTCAGCTCACCACTGCTCTAGTGATATCAGTGGTGGTGGGCGTTTATTTTTACATGCCACTGCTACTTTTCCAAAATAGCAGTGGCGGCTACCTAAAGGCGCCCACCACTTATTTGAGACCACATAGAAGCCTTTTCTTAATAGTGTGTGGCAGTGGTCAACCTGCCATGCGTGCAGGTCAAAGCTGACCAGGGATCTATAAGACCTACAATGAATGGCTTTGATATTTTTAGAACTCAAGTACGCAGTTTTATAGATTTAGGACTAATTTGACAGATCTTCAATAGTTTTAGGACTTATATGACGCATTTTACTCTTTGAGAAATTAGAGGGATATGCTAGGGTGACGGTGGACGAAATAACGGAGGGATTTGAGGACCTCCAGCTTGACCACCCTACCGGTGAAGGGGAGACTCGTCTGAGTTCTGCTCTGAAGACTCCATGCCTATGGCGGAAGGAGTTCATCAAGCTTCCGAACTGGACGCCTCCTCCTCCTCCTCCGGCGAGTCAGGGCACTCCGCCTCCTCCACCGTCTTCTCCTCCGGCGAGTAACGATCAGGGCACTCCGCCTCCTTCTCCGGCGCGTGGCGGCACTCCGCCTCCTTCTCCGCCTGCGCCGGCACGCCCGAGCAGACAGCAGCCTCCTCCTTCTCCGCCTCGCCAGCAAGGGCGGAAGAGGCCCGCCGCCGCCCCGGCTGCTCCGGCGCATCGTAATCCTTCTCATCTGCCTCGTAAGCAAGCACGAAAGAAGACAGACGCCGCAGCCGCTCCGTCTGCTCCAGCGTCTAGCAGTACAGCCAGCAGAGGCGGGAGGCAATACAGATACGGTCCTTCTCTCAAGCCTCTAGAGAAGTTACCGTACGAGAGGACCAAAGAGGAAAACGCGAAGATCGTGCAGGCCGAAGTGGACGACTTCTTTGAAGGGTTGAAAGCAAAGAGATATCCACCTCCGGAGGAGAAGGTAGATCCGGTGAAAGCAAAGCGCACTATCGATGCCTTGAGAAAACCACCAAAGTCTCCGCCAAGAACCAACTATGAGCGCGTTACTGAACAGACATATCTCGAAGCGGAGCGGTCGGGAAGTACTGTCAGTGATAAAAGGTTAAAAGAACGAGTAGCTGGGAAAAAAATTGCCCAGCTCGGTGAACAAGCAAAGCAATCGTGCCCCCCGCTCAATGTGTCTAGGGGCGACATCGTCGCTAATGCTCCGGGGACGGTGGCCGGTTATGGCAATCTTGCAGATTACCTGCCTGACGATCAACTTCCTGATTTCTTGGAGGTGGACGAACACAGATACGAGTACGGGGCGCCTCTCGTCAAAGATGAAAAATCTCTAACAACAATGATGCGAAGATTTCATAATTGGTACATGAAAACCTGCAGAGAGTCTGGGGGGACGAATGCTTTGTATCTGAATATTAAAGAGGAGCACGACCTCGTTGGAACTGATTTGTTGACTGTTCCATTTGAGGAGTTCTTCGAGTTCTTCAATCAAAAGGCCCTCAATAAATTAACGGTCTTTTGCTACTGTCTGTAAGTACTATTTCTGTCATTAAGTCTCTATATATAGCTCGGCTCTTTCATTGCATGTATTTATTATTAATTATCCTCACTATATTTTGCAGATTGAAGATCGTCAAGTGCAAAAAACAAGAAATGTATGATATTGGGTTCATTAACACAAATATCATAGATGAAATTCAGGTTACAAAGCACGGCGAAGAGGCCGAGGCCAACTTGCTACAATCGTTGATCAAAAATCAAAACAAAGATTTAATACTCTTTCCTTACAACTTCCAGTGAGTGTTACTATCGTGTGCATATTCGGTTTCCCTTATTACTCGAGAGAGGTTATAGTAATGTAATTGATGAGTTATGCATGCGTGCGCAAATTCCACTATGTTCTTCTGGAGATTAAGCTTGAGCGGGGAGTAGTAAACGTCTTAGACTCGAGACGAAAAGATCCCGAAACCTATGCGGACATGACTAATTTGCTCAACAAGTAAGTTCAATCGATCATTATCGCACCATATCGGCAACTTTTTGTTCATTTCCTGATATCTCAAATAATAATTATTATTTTCTTTGTCTTGCAGGGTTTGGAAACAGTTCACCGCAGAAGTTCCGGGACTGCCAAAGGAGCTGCGATATACATACCCGAAAGTAAGTACTACTAGCTAGCTAGTTGCGCGCATCTCCCATTGATTCTATAGCTGTACTTTCATCAATGCCATTTATAATACTTCATTGTCAGTTTGATTGACCTCTATTTCTCGTAAAGTGCTTGTGGCAGGAACAAGGGAATGATTTTTGTGGATACTACGTGTGCGAGTTCATCTACAATGCGACTTTGAAAAATAAGCGGGACTACTCTAAAAGACAATATGAAGTGCGTAAGCAATAATATTCACAATTTTATTTTATTACACCATCATTTCTGTTGAGTTTCATTCATATATGTATTAACCCCCTTCTTCAAATTAGACGTGGCAGATGCGGGATGAACTCCTAGAACAAGATCGCATGAAAGCAATTCAAGAGCAATTGGCGGGATTCTTTCTTGACCACGTCATCAATAAAGCCGGAGAATACCATGTGGAAGTTAATTTCAATTGCTAGGGGATTGTAAGAGATATTACATATACATATTATATATGTATGTAGTCAGTAGCGTCGGATAGATAATACGAAAACTTGTTGTTCGACCAATCTCTTGGAGAAGGAGAGGTCGATCGATCACTTCTCTCGGTATGCATGACGAACTTCTATACTTAGTGGTTCCCTTCATTTTCTTACTAGCTAGCGTGTCGAGGGCCTCTCTATGTACAGTACGTAGCGTCAACCAAGCACTGACATAAGAGAGGACACTTCTCTCTATTAATTAGCTAGCTAACACAATATATGAAACACCTAAATTAATCCCCCAAAACCCCCAAACCACACCCCCCTTTCAAAAAAAAAACCCCAGCCACTGAAATGCTGACGCGTGGATGCATTTTGGTCCCGGTTGGTGCCACCAACCGGGACCAAAGGCCCTCCTGCCTGGGCTCGGCGCACCGGCCACGTGGAGGCCCATCTGTCCCGGTTCGTGTTAGAACCGGGACTAAAGGGGGAGGCATTAGTAACGACCCTTTAGTCCCGATTCAAGAACCGGGACTAAAGGCCCATACGAACCAGGACAAATGCCATGTTTTCTACTAGTGGTAACACCTTCAACGATCCCCTCAACGACACCAACGTTGTTGGCTTCTTCGTGCATGTTGGGACCCTTGTCGTCGACGCTCTTGGAGTCTATGCGCATCCATCTCTTACAAAATAGTGACCGACATAGTAAGCGCAAATTGCGCTGATTCACCTACTGCTACTTTTCTGAATTTTGATGATAGGGGTGCACTAGTAGAAAACGGATCTTTATTACCGGTTCATAAGGGCCTTTAGTGTCGGTTCTGCAACCGGCACTAAAGGGTAGAGACTAAAGCCCCCCCCCCCTTAGTACCGGTTCAGCACGAACCGCCACTAAAGGCCCGCCACGTGGTGTGAGCTCACGTCGTGGTATGGGGGACCTTTAGTACCGGTTGGTAAAACCAACCGGTACTAAAAGATTTATTCTTTTTATTTTTGTTTTTGAAAATTTTGGAAAAAAATTGTTTTTTTTATTTTCAATTTTCTAAATTATTTGATGATTTAGTCTCTAATCACCCCTCTTAACTGCTCAAGTGTGGATCACTCATTCCAAATCGTCTAACTTCCCGGCCGGTCACCCATCCTCTCACTACTCCAGCCTGAGCACGCTTAACTTCCTGGTTCTATTCTCCCTCGTTTCCAAGTCTGCACTTGTTGTTTTCTTGACAATAGTAAGATGTCAATCCTATTAACCCTCAGAAGTTTAGCTTGAGCGTGAAGTCACAGGTTTCACTGTTTGAGTTTGAAACTATTATTCTAAAAAATAATAATTATGTAGTAACACTAATATTTCTTGAATAAGTAGTTTGACCATAGTTTGACCACAGTTTGACCAGATTTGACCAAAATTAGAAAAAACTAAGATACTTATTTAGTAGCACTAATATTTCTTGAATAAGTTGTCTGACCGGTTTGACCAGATTTAACCAAATTTCAAAAAAACATAAATTAGAGCATATCCTTTTTTCCTTTTACAATTTTGTCATTTCAAAAATTGTCCTAATCCCTAAACCCGGGAGTTAAAACGTCAGAAACTCTATGCTAAACAGTAAAAACTAAGGGTTTAAACCATAAAACCTAACCCTAAACTCTGAAATCTAAACCCTAGCACTAAACCCTAAAACGTCTAAAAAAACGTCTAAAACGTCCAAAAACTCTATTTTCCCTTTGGAGTTTTGTGATTTTAAAAAATTGTCAAAACGGAAAATTGGTTGTTTCAGCAGATCAATCTTTTTGTTCTGCAAATTTTGATATATTATATGTATTTTTCTGAATTAGTATGATTTAGTTATGATTTTTTCAAATTTGAAAATTGCCCTATAGTCCCGATTTGTGTCTCCAACCGGGACTATAGGTTAGACCTCTTTAGTGCCGGTTCGTGGCATGGACCGGTACTAAAGGTTGGCCCTTTAGTACCGGTTTGTGCCACAAACCGGGACTAAAGGGACTCGTGGGGCCCCGGCCTGACGCCAGCCTGCCACCACCCCTTTAGTACCGGTTCGTGGCACGAACCGGTACTAAAGGTTCAACACGAACCGGCACTAATGCATAGCCGTTCGAACCGGTACTAATGGTACCATTAGTACCGGGCTAAAATTGAACCGGGACTAATGTGTCTCACATAAGGTCCGTTTTCTACTAGTGGTGTAGGAAGATGGTTGGGTATGGTGGAGCTACGCCTACAACCCTGGGAGAGGGTGTTTGTCTTAGCTAACGAAAATTATGGTTGATGTGAGTGCCTCTTTGATTCACAGGATTCTAAGAACGTGGGAATAGAAAAGAAAACATAGGATTTGAATGTCATGCTAATCTCAATCCGACGAGATTTTTTTTTTTTGAGGAAACATTTTGGTTTATTTGATTGCATCATAGGAAAAACAAAGTGTTCTTTCAATAAATCATATGAAATGGAGTACAAATAAAGCCTTAGGAAAATTCCTCTAGGATTCAATCCTATAAATCAAACAACCAACATAGCAAAAATTCATATTCCAATCCTTCAACATTTCTATTTTGGAAAGAAACGTGCTGCTTAGTTATCTTTCCTTCTACCATGTTTACTTTTGTTGTCACCTACTCCCTCGATTTCTAAATATAAGACCTTTTGTCAATAGGGACTACATAGGGATGTATATAGATATATTTTAGAGTGTTGATTCATTCAGTTTGCTCCGTATGTAGTCTATATTAGAATATCTAAAAAGGCTTATATTTAGGAAAGGAGGGAGTACCTTTTTGTTATATTTTCTCGGCAATCCAATCTCTATTACTAGATGATACCCTGCAGGTTATCGAGGGAATTAGTTACAATACATTTCAATGAGTATGTTCAATGGAATGTGAATATCTTATTAATAAATAAGAATTAAAACTAAAGATGATATGATTTCTATTGTATAGTTCTCATGCACTGTTGCATATTGAGATGAGCATTTTCCTAAGCATGTGCTTATTCCCGTGCATGGTTGCATCTTGTGAGAAATATATTTAAGGGTACCACCTATTTTTTTATAGGATACGAAATTAAATCTGCACACAAAAATTTATGGAAATGATGATGCATCTATTTTTTGGTCTTTTCGGGTAAAATATTTATTAACAGTGAAACAAGTTGACACACTCACACGGATATTGTCCGTATAGGTGATAATCAATTGCATCAAGATTATGAGCATTGGCCAAACTTAGTGGGAGGGGGGCACTTG
>NC_041391.1:685594199-685612012 GCF_002162155.2 Triticum dicoccoides
TTTGTGTTTCTAGACTACAGTAATGGTGTGTGTGTGTGTGTGTGTGTGTGTGTGCGTGTGTGTGTGTGCGTGTGCGTGTGTGTGTGTGTGTGTGTGATCTTCTTCTCATCCGATAGTCGTTCTCTCCCTCTCCAATAGCCCTCATCCTCGATAGTTCGCCCACTCTCCATCTGCATACCACACCCAGTTGTGTGTCGTCCGTCTGTATGTGTCATGGGGAAAAAAATTTACTGCCTCCCTCCGTTCCTTTATCTAAGGTGTATTGTTTTGGCCACGGTGACCAAGGCAACAAATTATAGATAGTTTAGGACAAAATTACCCTTGGCCAAATCTCTACTCCTAATGGAGCAATTGGTAGTCTCGCTTCCAGGTTTTTTTCGTCCCACCTTCCATGGTTTTTTTTTGTACCTCCCCCCACCTCACACTGAGCCGCCACGAACCGAAAAAACCTCGTACTGAGGCCCCCACCCACCCACACGCACTCAAGACAAGCGAAGAAAATAAAATCTACAAAAATTAACCAACGAAAAAAAACCTAAGAAAATTAACCAGCGAAAAAAACTTCACAATTAAAACTTTCCTAACTTTTCAAAATTTCCTAACTAGACATGTTACAAACGGGCAAGAAACAATAGCACATACCAATCAATAAAATTCAGTTTCATGACAATCAATTATAAATCCTAACTTTCCTAATGCATTGATCCTTGCCTTTTGCTTCTAATTATTACGAGTCTCCTGCGCGCACGTACATGGCTCTATACAGCCCAGTAAAATCCTCAACGATCCTCGTAACAATTACGCCGCACAATTTCCTTCCTTAATTTCGTCCCCTTAATTTCTCGTTTCCTTCCTTGAGATGTGGTCCCTTCTCCCCTACTCCATCCCGTAACTCCCTCGGATTATATTTCCTTCTGCCACACCTTTGCTCTTCCTTCCCCCCTCCCGTTAACTGCCTCAGTTCGACACTTGGTGATGGCACGTCCTACGTTGTGGTGGTGGTGACTGGTGACGGCTTCATGTCCATAGGGATCGGAGGTGGTGGCGTCCTGCAATGAAATCCCCTAGATCTCTCTTCCACCTGCCAATGGTATCGGTGGACACCGGCGACGGTCAGGTAGCGCCGGTGCCCATGGCCGCCGTCTCACAAGTCATCCTCAACATGGACGATCTCCTCCACAGTATCTGTGACATATTTCTTCTTTCGCACATTATTTTGCTCTTTTTTTTCTTGGCCATGATCTGGGGCTGCGGAATACGCGGCAGGCAGCAGGATTGATATTCTGGATCTCGGGAATGGGCGAACACCGCTCGCCTTGGGAGGGAAGAGCGTGCACCTCCTCATGGAAATAAAGCTGGTGGGGGGCTGCCGCGATGACGAGATCTCGCGAACACATGAACGCCAACTCAAGGGCCATGACCTCGCCGGGCTGGGGGCTAGGGCTCAATGCCAACGCGCTCCACTTCCTGGTGCACCTCTTCGCCGACGGCCATGAGAACACATATGTGATCTAACAATCGATGGCTTCTGTATGATTCTATAGGTGTCAAACTACTCCAGGAGAGGCTCCACGATCATCCTGAGCAAGGTAGTTGAGAATGCTTTCCAATGATAATTGGGCTGGGATTTTTGTTAAATGCTTACAGAGACTAGATGACCAGGTTTCACGGCGAGCAAGCAGGGTCCTTGATGGGATTGCTGCAGAGAACATTGGCTTGCCGGCAGTTGCGGTGTTCTGTGCTCCTGTCATGTTGTGATTCACACGTCACGTTCTCTTATATGAACGAGCATTTGGCTCTCCCAAGTCCGAATTGATCAAAAGGTAAATAAGCTTTTTGCTAGCATCATGGTATATGATCCACTTTTTGGGCTAATCTCATTATGTTTTGTTGTCTCAGATTTGACATATAGGATGTGTGCATGGGGATTGTGGATGCTAGAATCAAGTATGAAGTGATATGAAGATGTGCTCATGTCTTGAAGGATGTCATGCAAAATGTCCTCCTTCTGTATCAGGAAACGGTGCACATCGCTGACAGCAGCTATATAAGAGCATTGATTTTCTTCTTCTTCCTCTTTGGAGGCTCGGTAGGAAGTTCAGATTTTTTATTGACCATTTTATATAAACATATAATTGTGTACTTCCATTATAGATTCATACAATCAATATGCAGGTCGCAATCTTTTTGAGCGATTTAATCCCTTGCTGAAGATTTCGACAAATCAATTGTTGCTTCATTTTAAGGTACCGGAGACAATGCTGGGATAAGTTTGACTAGATTATTCAATTGAATGGAGAACTGATTCCGTTAAATTAGCAGCTTCACAATGTGAGCTGCTAAATAAATATCTGTATGTTATTTTGATAGTTTTTTAGATTTTGAAATGCTCTTTGTTAAATCCACTTACAATTATTATCAGGCAAGCGTAGTTTGTGACATGGATTATTTTGGTGCAAGTCATTTTACAGAAGTCTTCCTTGCAGCTGCATCACCAAGATTTTCAAACTTACAACAACGCTGCACTATTTTTGGAGTCATTCTTACCATGTAGTTTCCCGTGCTTCATGCAACATGCGATACTCGTAGAGGTAATAAACTAATAATTGGGTATAGTATAGAAAATCTTTTAATGAAGGCATAGTATATTATGTTGTAAGTGGAGTAGTACTGTAGCTGACAATTTTACCCTTTGTAACTTTTGTAGTCCATTAATTTTTACAACTCACTGACCTGTTCCTATATATAACGGTATGTAAGAGTAATAGTCTCTAAACTCCAGAGCATTGAATTGTACAGATTTAGTACAATTTTACATGAAATGGCTTTTTAACTACCATATTCTACTCATAAAGTCATAATGACGACTTCAAAAAATCTGAATAATCGTTTCTTCTGTTTTGGGTATGTAAGATGTGGACTAAAAGTGTTGCTCTTTGATACAGATGTGGATGTTGCAATATCATCACTATTATGCTTGGTTTTGGAAGAGTGTATCCAACAGGATGCACCTGACTATGACCAATTGTGCTTGCACAACACCAGGGAATGATTTTTTGAGACATGCATAGTGGTTGGAGATGCATATAACTGCATGCCTTTCTACTTTGGGCTCGGGCTTGAGCCTCTGATCGTGTGAGGCGATGCGTGACTCTATGGGATGGTTTCATCGTGTATGCTATATAGAAAATTAGGTTGCACTATATACAGGTTTGCATTCGAATTGTATGCCCCTTTATAACTTTCATCTGCATGATTCAGAATATATGTTTTTCTACAATTTGTACTTTTTTTATGGTAGAGTCTCCCACAATGCATCTTCTTTTGAAGTTACATTTGTGTGGCACCTAATTATAGATTATTTGCAGCTAATACTTGTTCTCGCCTTCTGATTGTTTATTCACACCATGTTTTAAGAGACATTATGCAACTCCATAGATGACAATAAGCTTGTCATGAATGGAAGTGGAGCTAAAGACGTATGAGAAGGAGAACTAATTAGAGAAGAAGTATATTTTTCAAGGAATTTGTTTTTTTAATCCCGTTTCTCCATTGATTCCGAGGCAGTTTTGAACTTGGAAGCTTGGTCTGGGTTATGGTGTTCAGCTTTTCGGTGGGTTTTGCCGATCAACTTAAATTCTGTGCTTGTTGTCCCATCCTTTTGGCATCACCCAGTGGTCATTTGGTGAATCTATATATATATATGTTTGTAGGAGAGCAAGTGTCTGTGGGCGAATACAGTTAGTTGAATAAGGTGTTTGGCAGGCTGGAGGGTTCTTATTTTTTTTATAGAGATCAAGAATATTGTTCATGTTAAATTTCAGAGGTGATGTAGGTTCCACCATCTTGATGCTGATTTCCTTTTTGACCTGTTCGTCTGCTACAAGTACACTAATTGTTCAAGAAACATGCAAAATATAGTAGTGCCTCCATTCCGAATTATAAGATGTTTTGGTAGGCTAAAAATTTTTAGTCTGCCAAAACATCTTATAATTTGGAACAGAGGAAGTATTAGTGTAGTGATTGAGATTGATGCTAAGGTCCAAGCGTCGTCCGATATGCGGGGGAGAGACTGAGAAGTGGAGATAGTAAGATTAGTGACGTAGGTTGCGGGTGGTTGCTCAATGTAGACGTATGTTGCAGTAGAGGTGTGACAAAATTTTGTATGATCGATTTTTTGTCGCATGTTCGGTTTGGAGTAGGTTCTCCCTCTTACGACCACAAACCAATTACAAGAGTAAATGTGGTCCAATGGGTGGATGGGAGACGACACCACGCCCAACTTGCTTGTGTCGTCTGATGTAGACATTACGTGTGAGTGTCGCAGTTGAACACGTTCAGTTGTGCGGATGAAGAGATGCTAACTATCGAGGATAAATTAAGCTAGAGGGATCACACCACATAGATACTTAAATTACAATAGAAAACTTATCGGTATGTGCATATATATATTTTCATCAATTCCGTGGCATAAAAAAAAGCTAGGAAGGGGAGGCATCATAACAGATCCATTGGACATCTCCCCATTATAGAGCCTCCCACGAGAGAACGATAGGATCATGAAAATTTCCCAAGTATGTCACAGTTGCACGGGCATTCAGCAACAAAAAATTGTATTTGTTGCGATCAAAGATGGAGAGACAAACATTGACATTGCACTGCATGCATCTTCATTATTCATAGATAAGAAATCAATATACGATCATCTCTTTGGGTAAGTGAGGACCATTTCGTTTTTAAAGCATACGACATGCCGACATCTCTCATGGTACAGTGAGGACCATTTCATCGATTTGCTGAAGTTAAAAAGGTCTCAAACGATGGTAAAGCGATATGAAGATGTTTCAAAGCGACAATAATACTAGAGTAAGGACGAATGAAGTGAATAGTTGTGAATAGGGAGGAGGGACGATAAGAGATATGCCGCTTTATCTTTTTGCAAGGAGAATATTGAGGTCATGTTGCAACATAATTTATGTGGAACCATGAGAAAATTTAGGCCTTGTTGCAGCATATCATTAGCTTCTCTTCATTAGGTACTTAAATATGACATTGGGAATTTAATCCTGCTTTGCTTGGGAATCACAGTGGTCGTTAAAAAGGTGGGATGAGGGAGGAGAAATTTTATTGCTTGCTATAATGTACTTGAGGCATTTTCCGCCTTCTGCCCGTAGCAACGCACGGGCATTGTCCTAGTTGTTGATAAATGGCGAGTAAATCATTTAGACTAGGAAAGAAAGAGATGCATGCAATTAGGGGAGAGATATTTTTCTTCTTTATCTAGAAAGAGAGATACATGCAATCGGGAGAGAGATACTTGCCTTTTTCTGGAGGGCTAAAAATGGGATTATGAGCAATTAGAAGAAATGCACCTTACATTGTGGAATTTTATCAACAAACAAATACACCTTATATAAAGAAACGGAGAGAGTATCTGCTAATCTCTAGTCCTTGTTTTTGTTTCTATTTATTACGAGTGCCAAGGTTTTCAACTTTTGATCATGTTTGGTTGCCGTGCGCGAAAACAATGTAGACCTCGACTGCACTCTCTACCCATTCAACTTTGGATATTTCCTCTGGTTGGAAAGAACATAGAAGGTATATATGGTGTCCTACTACCCCCACGTTTATGTGTTTGAATTTCTTCAAGTTAATGCATGTTTATTATTCGCTGCCATGCATTCTGAAGATTACATGGCAGACAAGCTAGGGATTGAAAAGAGCAAGGTTTACATCGTATGCCCGCTTCTCTACAAAAACTATGGCACTACACTTGTTGGCCTCATGGCGAACATATACGCAACAGTGATGTGGAGTTTCATGGATGTAATGGCTCTCCGATACAACAAGTTGGTCCAAACGTGCTGCATGATGAAGATCTTTCTCAAGCGATGTAAATGGTCCTCCGTTTGTAAACGTGTTGCATGATGTAAAGACTAGCCGTGGAGAATCAACCTGTGATTGGATGGTTAGAGGGACTGTGGTATCTCCAGCCCATCAGGGTTCAAATCCTGGTGCTCAATTTATTCCTAGATTTATTTCAGGATTTCCGGCGATGCGCATTCAGTGGGAGAAGACGTTCCCGTCGACGACAATGTGCCTACGGTGACTTCGTAAATTTCAAGATGATATGCCGGCTCAGTCTTTCGAATGTGCTCATAGGGGTAGGATGTGTGTGTGTGCGTTCATAGGGGTGAGTGTATGCGTGTATATGGGCGCTTGCGTCTGTACTGTGTTGAAAAAAAAGCTTAAAAAAAAGATCTGGGGCCAAGCACATGGCCAGCCATTCACTGTGCGGGGCGGGCAGCGGGAGGACAAGAGAATGGATCAACTGAGGCCCTGATTGGATTGTTGTTTTCCAGCGCTTTACACCTGTAAAAGATACACACCTCCATCCGTCGTTTTCATTCTGCGTTGGCCCTGTTTGGATCCCTAAGTTAGTGTTAGTTTTAGTTAGTTGAGGCTCAAATAACCCAAAAGTATCCAAACATGGATCTAACCCACCCAAAAAACTAGCCCACACTAGAGGAGCTTATTTGGGTTAGTTCTCCTAGGCCCACTAGAAAAATTAGTAAAAGAAGTTACCCCTCCCATCCAAATAGGATCCAAAGTAGTCAAATGATTGAGAAAGAATATTTATTGTCAATCTAACCCTACCATCCAAACAACTCTTTGGTTAGAGTTAGTTTAAGGTTAGTTCAAAGTTAGAATCTAACTCTAACCTCTAACTGAGTTAGAGTATCCAAACAGGGCTATTACATACAGCCGGTGAAATACACCCGTAGAATAAATACAGATGTAAAAGGATACGCCGACTCCAAGCGGACCTGAGTGGCGTTTTGATCTTTGATTGTTGACGCGAAGCTGGCATGGGGCAAATAATCAAGAGGGCTGGAGCAACATATCCATTCCACTGAAAGGAGGGGTAATGATCATGTGGCATGTTTGGTTGGCGCCCATATTCATCCTATCAAAAAATTTGGTAGCCTATGATATTTTCGCTTTCACTTGGTCGGTTGCCTATGGAATCTTGCCAACTCTCCCTACACCCTCTTCACGAATATACTCAATTTTTTTGCCAACAAAGGGTGAAGAAGAATAGCCAGTTTTTTGGACAACAAAGGGTGAAGCAAACACGCCCAAAGTTCCAACAAGCAAGCGTGGGGCAGAAGATCAATCCCCCCTGGTTTTCCGGGAACCTGTACGAAAACTGCATGCTCAATCTCACGGAAAAGAAAAGAAAAGAAAAAAGAAACTGCCAGCTGAAGCTGTGTCTCGGCTGTGGATAACGAACGTAGGCGCCGCGCTACACGGGAGGCCCGTCTCGTCTCTGCTTTTCCTGTCGCGCCCTGCTCGTGTCCATGGAGGGCGCGGGTGCGTGCGCGGTGGCCGCGCCATCCCGGGCCACCGTCTCTGGCCCCGGCGCAGCACCGCCGGGGCGCGGCTTCCGCTTGAGCTGCCGGCGCTCGGCGAGGAGACGCGCCGACGGTCGCGCTCGCGTGTCCCGCGACACCAACGGCGCCGAGGCGGAGCCGGACAGCAAGGGGCGAATCCCGCAGGTCAGCGCCGCTCGTGTTATGAGCAGTATCTTCAACCTCAGCAGCCATTCTGTTCTGTCCACCCCCTACTCCATCTAGCCTTACATTTTGCTTCCATCGGCCAGGATGACTCCGGCTACCTGCTGACGCTGGGGCTCGGGTCCGTCGGCGGCGCGGCGGCCGTGAAGTACGGCAGCGTGCTGCTCCCCGACATCACGCGGCCCAACATCGTGGAGGCGCTGCTCATGGTGTCCCTGCCCATGGCGGCCGCCGTCCTCATCTTGCTCAAGCTCAGCTCCACTTCCACACAGGACTAGGGCTTGTACAACCTTCCAAGTTCAGATGACATCATGTGTCCTTTTTCAGTTTCATTTTGCAACTCAAACGCCTTGTAAGACGAACAATAAGAGAATATGCAAAAATTGTATTTCTGTCCGGAAATCTTGTGTTCTATTGCAAAAAACGCCTTGTTCTGAATCTGAAGCAACAAGAATATTCACTTGCACGCCCTCCGTCCGAGAATATTTGTCATCAAAATGGATAAAAAGATATGTATCTACAACTAAAATACATATAGATACATCTTTTTTTATTCATTTTGATGACAAGTATTTCCGGACGGAGGGAGTATGTGTGTATTTACAGAGGATGTAGCTTCATCGATTACGATATCTTCAACCGTGACTCAACGACTGTTACATGCTCTAGGAAATACGAGTGCGACTACAGCAAAATTCATGCTTTACAAGGGTATCCCTCTCAAAAAATAAAAAACGGCGTCAATAAAATTAGTTGACACTAAACCTCTGCGTTGCCACTTCACAGCCCACAGGCCGTAAAAGATGAGCCTCTTCAACAGAACACATGCATGCAACAGCTCGTCGAATCCTGATGATTTGAAGAATTGCAGATTGGATAACACCATGACTGGTGTTGAAGAGAATGCGTCGTGCAATAAATATTTACAGGCTACAGGTTGTCCTTCAGCCACTTGGATGCCCCGTTGACAATGGATCTGAAAGAATTCAGCAAACAACTTGGTCAACATGACGACATAATACACGAGATAACGGGAATGCAATTGATTGCAGTACCAAGTGAATAAAAAATCAGTATAATCATTAATAGGTTCGGCAATAAAAAGGAACTGAACATGAATTTCTACATCGACAAATCTTTTCAGACATGTAACAACATATATACTGAAGGATATAAGGCCCCTCTGGCATTGATGACATGCAAACAGAACCAAACACCCATCAGCAATTGCAGTATAACGAAATCAAGTTCAGCATTTTTACCCAGCAAAATCAGAAAGTTTCTTCAACCAGTCACCCTCCCCATCATCAGGTTGATCTGATACTTCTGGAGCAGCACGGCTTCCATTCTCTTTATGTACAGCTGCAACACAGACATGTGAGTTTAGTTTCTCCTGCAAAAGTTCCTTGTTCCCTTATCAAGCAGCAACGATAGGATACAGCAATGTTCCGCTGGTAACATCCAAAATGGAAATGAACTTCTCGCTGGCGAGAGGGAGAGACAAAGAAAGGATCAGGTCTATGCATATATCTTGCATGCTTACGTTTTGGCTTCACAGGTGCACGGGCAAAACCACCATTTTTCAACGACGCAAGTTCCTCAAGTAACTCCTTTTCTCGCCCACTGTATAGCAGTAATTTAGAGAAATAAGGATCGAGTGCTTATGTAGCTCTAGAGTACTACTTAATAAAAAGACTCAAGAGGGGAAGTGTATTTTCACCTTATACGTTTGGGTATAGAGACCTTAACAGTGAATAGATGATCACCGCGTATAGATGGCCTATTCAACGATGGAACACCTTGCTTCGCTAGGACCAATACATCACCAGGTTGGGTGCCTGGAGGTATTCGAAGTTCACTACTTCCCTCAACAGTTCTGACCTGCTTGCAACAAAATTTCAAAATGAATGACTACACAACACCATACTTTATTTGTTTTTTAATGATATCAACAGCATAATTCAGACAGCAGGCAGTATACATGAAAGAACCATTACAATATTGCCATCATACTTGAAACAAACATCCACCAACATGTCACTTTGCTCTGAACCATACATGGTTTAAGGAAGGCACAAAGACTTAAATCAGGGACGACGATAACTGCCACACGTGTGGGCGTTAAAGCGTCTGGCCACACGTTTTGTGTGGTGTCTAAGAGGACCAGCCCACACGCCTACGTGTGGGCAAAACAACTAGCGCCACACGCCTCTTTTTTTCTTTGCGGTCCCTCTTACACGCCTACGTGTGGGCAAAATGGATAACTGCCACACGACCTCTCTCAGCCACCTACCTCACGGTCCCGCACACCCCGCGTGACAGTCAGCACGCGTCCCTGCAGTTGCCATGGTCCGGACCCTCTTCAATGTC
This sequence comes from Triticum dicoccoides, assembly GCF_002162155.2. Classification (NCBI taxonomy): domain Eukaryota; kingdom Viridiplantae; phylum Streptophyta; class Magnoliopsida; order Poales; family Poaceae; genus Triticum; species Triticum dicoccoides. Next base: position 685,604,147 of record NC_041391.1, read on the forward strand.
CGTTTAACTGCAGTTGCCATGTCGCTGAACTACAGTTGCCATGTCGGACAACTACAGTTGCCATGGTTGCTCAACTGCAGTTGCCATCTCCGGTCAAGTGCGAGATGCCATTTTGGACAACTGCAGCTGTTGCCATGTATGGTTTGGTTACTATAGTTGCCATGATTTGAAAACTTTAGAGGTTGCCACCTACTAACACTAAGCAGTTGCCATGTATGGTCTGGTTTACAACATTTGCCATGATTTGAAAACCTTAGGATTTGCCACCTACTAACACTAGGCAGTTGCCGTGTAGCGCTACAAAAAGACATGACAAAACAACATGTTCGGGTAAAGAGAGAGTTGCCATCTGCTTACAAGCACACTAGGGCAGTTGCCGTGTACCCTGCAGAACACATGGCAACTGACATGTTCGGGTAAAAAAAAGAGAGTTGCCATCTGCTTACAAGCACATTAGGGCAGTTGTCATGTACACTGCAAAACACATGGCAACTGGCAGCTTGGGTGTGGGAGAGGAGACGGGCGTGTGGGCGAGATGGCAAATGCCCACACACCAGCCCTTGTGCGTGAGTGAAAACTGGCGTGTGGGCGAACTGCTAAACGCCCACACACCGGCCCCTCCGTGTGGTGAAACGGACGTGTGGGCGACCGAGTGAATGCCCACACACCAGCCCGGTCCTACGTGGCACCACAAACATGCCAAGATTCGTGCACCCACAAACGGACGCGGATCCACGCGTGTGGGCGAGATGCAAACGCCCACACGTGTGGGCGTTAGTGTTTCCGTAAATCAGTTCAAGGAAAACAGATTTGACTAGGCCTCGCATAACAGCAGCTCTAGCATTGGCCCTGGCTCAAGCCAGCTTGGGCAACAAACCAAAACCCTGGACAGTACAGACTTGCTACCAGGCAAACGTGGCATCAAATTCTCTCAAAAAAAATGTGGCATCAGATTCGCTCAAGAAAATGTGTAGCCAAGTCGAGGTCAAAGTATCACCTCCTCTGGTTTTGGATTTAGCTTAGGTCGGTATAATGAGTTAATGACACACTAATAGAGTGAAAAACCTTGCTTTCATTTCATTTCATTTACAATGATTTAAAGTTTGACTGATTGAGTTAATTATCTTAACAGAAAAAACAGGAAAGATTAGCATTAAAATAAGAGCTGAACAGTCCAAGGCATAGTTAAGCTTAGCATTGATATTAAAACACTATCAGTTCTTCTGTTTGATGATTACTGTGAGTCAGGTGGCTGTCAACCAATTCTTTTGGTTTCCAAGGGAAATACGCCAAATACATGCAACAGCAACGTGGGTGAACTCCCACGTACTTGGGTTGTGATCAACACATACACCTCCACTTGAAATTTGGTGGTTACATCAAAACTGCAATAAAGCTATTTTACTTTAGCAAGGTCTAGATCTCTTTCTTTTTCTTTTTTTTTTGCTTGCTGGGTTTGGTTCTAATCACCAGTTAAAAGGTAAAGTGAGAACTTCATACATTCAACCGAATATGTGCTTACTGAAGAAAGGCAATGAAATATTTCTGAAAGAAAATAGCAAATTGATTATCATGAAGAGAAGGAAACTCCTGAAGAGAAAGATTTACCTTTTCAACTGTACCCAAAATAGCTTCAATGTAGCTTATCGACACAGTTGAATACAAGTTGATACCATCCCTTTTAATATCGGATGGCTCCTCTACATCAAGGCAAACAAAAAGATCTCCAGGAGGCCCTCTGTTTCCCACCAGAAAAAAGGGTTTCAGCACGGATTTATTTTGATATCCATGCAATGAAGATATAAAAACTTACAAAACAGAAAATGGGGAACTACAACAATTGCATGAAAGCTAAAGCAAGGCACATAACAAACAAATAAATCTGAACATTTCCTGAAAATTGTTAACTGCAGGTGTTATAAATCATAAATTCTTGCAATACCCCACTACAAATACAAAATAATATTGAAATAGTGTCTGCAGAACACACATGCACAGTCCGAGATCTAAAAATATATATATGCTGCTGGCTGGTGGCCACAAACTTCCACTTGCCTAGCAGAAAGACAACAAAGCAATTCAAGAATGACGTGTGCATCTTATGTGAATGCCATCGGCGATACTCCATGGCCCAATTACCGTGTTTTAACGATAGTTAATTCCAACCATATGCAACATAGGCTACAAGTAAGCTTAAGCATAGCGATCAGCAATACTATAGAAAAGATCCACATAATTTCCAAGACCGCAATGATCACTTGCGATTGTTCCAAAATGTTTGAGGGACGAAGTACAAACTTTATGTTTGATCTTGCTTTGCTTACCCTTTTGGTCCTGCATCACCTTCACCACGTACACGAAGAGTGCTACCTTTACTAACTCCTGGAGGGATTTTTACTTTGATCTCTTTTCTGACACGAACACGCCCCTCTCCAGAGCATTTCCTGCAATACTCTGAAATGACCTCACCCTCTCCTACACAAGTGGGGCAAATAGAAACCTACAAAATAAGAGAAAAGAAAAGCTCTTATGTAATAATCGCAAATTGCAGTAAATAATCAAATTGAACTAGACTCGGAGATAGAATCAGTATAACTCAGCACCAACTAGCATCAAACAAGGATGACAAGATAAATGGACAAACATGAGATCTGTCATGTTCCACATGATGCTAAATTAGTGCAAATTGACATCTTCTGGCTGTTTCAACCCATTGAAATTTGTTTAGAGGCGCTCTCGAAAAAGAATTATTCATTTTTGAAATAAAAAGGAACTCTACCCAAAACAATTCAGGCGTGAACACAACTTGCGTCGATGCTAAGCTCATAGGTGCATTCCGAAGTAAATATGCTTTAGCCCCCTGTTCTTGCTCACCTTTACTTGTTTCCTACTCTAAATAGTGAGGTTCCATTTCTGTAATTTTCCAGCCTTTTTATTCACTTAAAACAAAAGAGAACTTGTTTGTACCCCAGTGCATAGTGCAAGTATATTTTCTTTAGTTTCATGATATCTCATTCTCAACTCTTTGCTTTTGACCTCACTTTGCTTTGTCTAAATTTTGTTTTGTTGTAACACTACCTTGCAATGAAATATAGGGCCAAAGCTATTTATTGTTATATGAAGCTGTCACACAGTTGCCAGTATGCACTCATGGTTAAGATCTGGAATGATGATACAAAGGGTTTTAACATTTATGCTCCATGGTTACCTGGGAGAAGAGACCAAATGGTGTCTGCTCGGTTCGCATTACTTGCCCTCGCCCACCACATGTGGAGCATATTTTTGCCTTTGAGCCAACCTTTGAACCAGAACCGCTACAAGCATCACAAGTCTCCAAATGGGATAATATGATATCTTTTTCTGTTCCAAATATTGCCTCTGAGAACCCTAGAATCACATCATATCTGGTGGAATAAATCTGTGTAAGTCTAGAATTCACACTAGATTCATTCTTTATATATACGAAATGTCATAAGTTGCAGCTACATAACAACTTTGTAGAAGAATCTGGTGGAACAGTAATATTGGTTTCTTTCCACAAACTATCCCCGGCCACAAGCAATGTGCCAGCATCACCAACCACAATATTTGTTGCGTAACAAACATAAGACAACAAAGATACTATAATTTCATAATAGTGATAATATACATTGGTCTACAGGCAACCGCTTATTCCATGCAGTATCACAGCATAAGTGCTTAAGTATTACTTTGATGCAAATAATGCCAGACCTAAAAAGTATGCAGTTGTGACCAAATTCATGCAGATTAGTAAACATGATAATTATTGTTCATTAACTTATATTGTCTTAATAGATCTAGCGAGTCCTTTTAACTAGATAAACAGCTGGGGTCTGAACATTATTTCATTTCAACCCTTCTTACAACAAACCTTATGTCTTCACCCTGAGCAGCAGTGCTCCTTCTGCGTGTCCTAAATGCACTCTGGTCCATACCAGAAAAGCCACCACCACCACCCATGCTTGCTCCAAAGAATGTCTCAAACAGATCAAATGGATTCGACTGCACAGAGAAATGGGAAAGAATTTAAACCTTGTTTAAGCAGAAAAGGCATGCAGTACTTATTTATGTCTAGTATTCTTACAAGCCAAGAAACTCTAGTAACAGAAATATAATCAAATTTGAAGATACTGTAATCTAAATGCTAGAACAAAGAGTTGAAAAGCAGTACTGTATAAGCTCCAGCATTGCCCCCAACCGCACTCTTAACCCCGGCTTCACCATATTGGTCATACAACGCCCTCTTCTTATCATCTGACAGAACCTGATGATAATGAGATTCAGTACCCCAAAACATGGAATAAAAGACAAAAAGGGAATCAAAACGGCATTAATCATTGATGAAATCTAGTAAATAGTGGAGCAAGACAAAGTAACTCATTAATCAGATAGGCAATGCCATCGAAATTGAATCCTAAGTAGGTTGAACTGTAGCGCGCGCGCACACACACACGGTACTTTGTACAATACACACAAAACTAAATGTGTGAGTGGAGACATAGACATTCCGTAGTTTCAGTGCCATGAAGCAATATATATTAGTAAGTCTGGGGGGCATAGCTTAAGACTGAGAAGAAATATAACAGATAAGACATTTTCCACATAAACCAATACTGCTAGTCTAGGTGAACCAAAGAACTATACCCACATACACCTTGGTTCAAAGTATGCCAACTTGTTAATTGTTTTAGCTTCCAAGTCATATAGCCTAATCTGGACAAATTAACCTTGCCTAAGCGCCCAACTCACTATGGTAGTTCAGGCCTTCAGGGATATAATTCATGTTCCTAACCAAGGTTCTCAACATCACATTGTAGGATCTTTGAATCCTATCTTCTTATGGCAGTCAATATCCTATAATCTTACCAGGGCGGCAAGTATCTCCAAAGTAGACATTGACAAAGTTCCATAAAGAAGTCAAAGTTTTCACACCGTACCTCATAGTTGGATGAAATACTTTCATTTTAACATGAATCAATAAGGGTAAACTCAAGAAGCTACTCCACTAATTTACCTGACCAATCTTTATCTTTTATTTGAGACCGCGTATGTATAGAGTGGCAACAGACGACCGAGTAAACAATAAAAACTCAACATGTTTCTAAGGTAGATAAAATGACTTTGCTGATAATGGCAAACTATTATCGAAAACATATAGTTCAAAATATTTGGAATATGTGTGCTTTTATGTTCTCTATCCTAAAAGTGGAAAGTGCAAGTTGAGATGAAGCAGTGTTCAAGAAAGCGTTTTTAGGCGGCGCTTAAGCGCTAAGCGGCAGCTAAACGCTTCGCTTCTGCCCTAGGCGCAACTTTTAGCGTTGAGCGGAAAAAAGTGTGATTTAGCGGCCGCTTTAGCGCTAAGCGTTGGTTAAGCGAGTGCTAGGCGCGCTTAAGAGATGAAAAAAGTGAAGCCTGGGCCACATGTGGGAGGGAAAGGGGGATATAAAGGCCTGGCCTAAACTGGCCTGTTCGGCTAGGGTTACTTAGTTAGAGAGGGGAGAGATGAAGCTGCAGTGGCGGCGGCTCCTGCTCTGCATCCAGTGACAGCAGCTCCTCTTCCTCCTCCTGGAGGTCCACCCCTACAGGATCTGAATGCCGGCAGCTCCTCCTCCTCCTGGACGTCCACCCCTACTGGATCTGAATGCCGGCAGCTCCTCCTCCTCCTGGACGTCCATCCCTAGTGGATCTGAACGCCGGCAGTTTGCTTTCTTGTTCAGTTCATCGGTTGTCTGTTCCATAGTTTCATTCATTGGTCCTTGGTTAATTCCAACAGCAGGCAGCAGCAGTTTAGTGGTCTAGTATTACTGTATTAGTATGGAGTCAGGAGGAGGAGATGATGATGATGCTAGTGCAGCAGCGGCGGCAGCAGAAGAGAGAGAAAAGATTATCCAAGAAGAAAAAGCTCAAAGATTGAGCTGCTGCCATTTATCTTATATGCTACTTATGCATTTATGCTTGCTGTGTGAACCACTAAACCTTATCAATTTCAGACTTTCAGTTATCTATAAGTGCTATGTTTCCTATTTTCTTGTGCATATTATTCAAAAACAACCAAATTCTGGCCAATTTAAAAAAAAACGCTCAATCCCAGTTAAGCTGTGCTTAAGCGGCCATTGCTCTAAGCTGTGGCCTTCCCCTCCGCTTAGCTTACCGCTTTTTTGAACATTGAGATGAAGGGGTTGATTTGCAACCACCCACTACTCCATTACTTAGAATATTGCTTTAGGTTTTGTGCAAATTGCTCTGTGAGTGCCTCTGTTCGTAAATACATTTGATTTCTGGGTTGCAGAGTAAATGCTAAAAGCCATCATTTGCCACTTGGTAAGGTGATAATTCACAATTGAACTCTTAACAAAGAAAGCTATTTATGAATCAAGACATTGAGGGCCTGTTAGGAAGGGATGTTTTAGGTACATTTTCACAATGGCCCATACTTAACATATCCTCAGAATAGTCAGGAGTCAGACCAGCATAGAAACACATGGAGCCAAAATAGTGCATACCTCATAGGCTGAGCTTATCTCTTTGAACTTGTCGGTTGCTCCAGGTTCCTTATTAACATCAGGATGATACTACAAGGTAAAGACAAAGTAAGAAGAGAAACAAATTGTCAAAACTCAGTAGTTTTTAATGGAAAAAATGCACAAAAATAGAAAGTAGGGAGTGATTATTGCGAAACATTCAACGCTCCGAAACGCAAAGACCTTGCACATGCAAATCGAATTGAGCCAGCAAAGAGATTGGACTGAGTTACATTGTGAGTTGCGGCTACAAAGTTCTAGAGGCTACTGATATGATGGTATAACAAAAATGAGACTCAAACACTATCTCACCATATCATCCAATATTCACCAGCACTAATATGGGTCACAATTTTACAGGAGGGGGTGAGAAGTTGGTCTATTGCAGCAAGTAGCAGGATAACACTGCCAGGGTTATATACAGTTCGCTAGGGGGTGCGTCTATCCACACTTTATCCAAACAAAGCAATGCATCATGTGTGATTCAAGGAACTACTTTTAAATAGACAGTATGACAGGCTGATGGGCACTACTTTTAAATGGATAGAACCCCATAAAACGAGTAGGGATGTGGCTTAAGTGGGGAGGGGGACAAAGCGTCGAACACCTGGCGCGCGAGCTTCCGGTATGCGGCCTTGATGTCCTTGATGGTCGCGGAGCGCTGCACGCCGAGCGTCGCGTAGTAGTCGGCCGCCGCGAACACCACCAGGCCCCCGCCGCGCCGCCTCCGCCCGCGGTTCTTCCGCGGCGCCGCGCACGCGAGGGGGAGCCCGACGCCGAGGCCGCCGCTCCTGCCGGCGGGGGAGGGAGCGAAGTGGGCCCCGCGGGGGCGGAACGAGGCGGGCGGCGGGGTGGAGGGGGCGAAGGGGAGCGTGGAGAGCGCGAGCGCCATTAAGCCGGGCTCGGCGTTTTTTTTTCTGGAAGCCGCTGCTGCTTCGGCGCGGGGCGGGGGGCGTGTGCTGGGCGTTGGTCCGCGTCTCGTGTCGTGTGAGCTGCAGTTGGGATGGGAGGGGAAGGGGACGATGGCCGAGTAGGGTGGGCCCACACTGTCAGTGTCCGCTGGAATACATTGATCATTACTTTTTGTTTTTTATCAGTTTTGCCATGGTTGTGTGTCGCACTACTCAATTCTTTTGGGCCGGAACCGAGGGGGTGAATGGAGGCAAATGTGTCGTCAAATGGGCTAGGGTGTGCAGGCCCAAGCACTTGGGAGGTCTGGGTGCAGTGGCGGAGCCAGGATTCGAGTATAGGGGGGGCCGAGTACGTATATTGGTCTAATCTCATTGATAATTACTCGTCAATCCTATTAAAATTGTCTAAAACT